>NC_064567.1:90007531-90310562 GCF_937001465.1 Orcinus orca
TCTGTATATATTGCAAAATGATCACAGCAATAAGTCTAGTCAACATCTGTCACCCTACACGGTCACAAAGTTTTTTTTGTCTTGTGATGAGGACTTTTAAGATCTACTTTCTTAGCAACCGTCAACTATGCAATACAGTATTATTAATTGTAGTCACCATGCTGTACGTTACATCCCATAACCTATTTATTTTAATTTTTTAAGTTTATTTTTTGGCTGTGTTTGGTCTTCATTGCTGCGCTGTGGCAAGCGGGGGCTACTCTTCGTTGCGGTGCGTGGGCTTCCCGCAGTGGCTTCTCTTGTTGCCGAGCATGGGCTCTAGGCGCACGGGCTTCGGTGGTTGCAGCTTGCGGGCTCTAGAGTGCATGCTCAGTAGTTGTGGTGCACGGGCTTAGTTGATGCGCGTCATATGGGATCTTCCTGGACCAGGGATTGAATCCGTGTCCCCTGTATTGGCAGGAGGATTCTTCACCACTGTGCCACCAGGGAAGTCCCCCTATTTATTTTATAGCTGGAGTTCTGTACTTTTGACCCACTTCACCCATTTCACCCATCCCCTGCCCCACCTCTGGCAACCCCCAATCGTTCTTTGTATCTATGAGCTTAATTTTACTATACTTCTCATATACGTGAGATCATATGGTATTTGTCCTTCACTGTCTGACTTATTTCTCTTAGCATAATGCCTTCAAGGCCCATCTATATTGTTGCAAATGACAAGATTTCATTCTTTTTTATGGTTGAATAATATTCCATTGTATGTATACCACATTTTTTAATCCATTTATCTATCGATGGACACTTATTTTGTTTCCATATCTCGGCAACTGTAAATAATGCTGCAGCGAACATGGGGGTGCACATATACTTTTGAGTTAGTATTTTTGTTTTCTTTGGATAAATACCCAGAAGTGGAATTGCTGAATCATATGGTAGTTGTGTTTTTCAATTTTTGAGGAACCTCCATATTGCCATCTGTTTTCCATGGAGGCTTCACCAATTTACTTGGAATAAGCACCTAACGGTTTGTTCGCATAGGGAACCTTTAGTGAACAATCACCATGTATATATATCCTGCTTGCAGAAACCATGGGAGCAGCATGGTGTAGTGGAAAAATATTAGATGGACGTTAGATGTCCATTACATGGGCATTAGAGGGGCCAGGGTTTGAATTTTGGCTTTGACAATGACTGTGTGTTTCAGTTAGGATTTCTTAGTTTCAAGCAACCAAAACCAGCTCTGGCCAGCATGTTTACCCCTCGACTATACCAATAGCCAGAAAGAGGAATGACACGGTTTTTCAACTTTTGTTGGGAGGCAGGTACCTCGAATTATGCCCCCACCATGAAGACTACATGTAATGGGAGGGATGTGATTCCCCCAGAGAAAACCTAGGAAAACTTAGGATTCCAGGCAGCCCGAACCATCAAATGTCCAATATATTGTGGGACTGTACGTACCCTCTCTGAAACTCTGCCTCCTCATATTTAATACCCACCTCTTAAAGTTATAAACATGTTAACTAGTCTAATGAATATTTAGAGTGCCTAGGACATAAATGTTGTTTTATAAGTGTTTCCCTTTTCCTCTTCCTTTTGCCCTATCTGAAACATATATCTCCAGCATTCCTAAACTCAGTTAAAAGCTTAATAATTTTCCTAGTTCCCCAAGCTAGAAAGCAGGGAGTGAGTTCCAGTCTATTTTTCTGTTGTTTTCACATCTGAAATACAGGATATCCATTTCCCCAGGACTATTACATCAGCCTTATAACTGGTCCACCCGTCTCCCTTCTGCTCTCTCTCTCTCTCCCTGAGGCAGTGTAGCGCAATGGTAAAGTGCATGGACTCTGGAGCCAAACTGTCTGGGTCTAAATCTTGATTTTGTTTCTTAATATCCATACAATCTCAATCAAGTTGCATAATCTCTGTGTGCCTGTTTCCCTATGCATAAATGGGGATAACAGTTCTTACCTCAAAGAGTTGTTATGAGGATTAAATGTATTACTCCATGTAAGCACTGAGAATAGTGTGTGGGTCATGGTGAGTGCTATACAATGTGTGTTTGTTAAATAAATCTACCTCCTTGTGGCTTCCAGAATTATCTTCCTAAAATTTAAACATAAACTTTCTACTTGGGGAAACCATGCCTGTTGGCCTAACCTCAGTCATCTCTTCAGACCTCCTTCTCTGACTGCCCAGCCCAGGCTGGAACTGGGGCCCCTCTGTGCACCTGGCACTGAACTTTTTATTGCACCTGCTCATTGTGTTGTAATTATTTGTTTATTTTCTTTCTCTACACTGGTTTGTGAATTCTTGGAAATACAGACACTTATCTGATTTAGCTATGAATGTCCAGTACCTATCTGTTCAAAGAAGGTGCTTAACAAATGTTTGTTGATTGAATAAAATGAGCAAAATGGTTGCTATTTCGTCCACTGAACAAAACAGAGGCTACTGTCTTCAAATGTACTTTTACTTGAGACTTCTATTTCAATGGCTATTCCTTTTATTTACTCACCATAGAAACCCAAGGCCATATTATTAAATGTTACCATTGTAGTGACATTTGTATAAAATCTAAAGTAATGAATAACAAAATGGCAATAAGTACACACTTATCAATAATCACTTTAAATGTAAATGAACTAGATGCTCCAGTCTAGTTATACAGCATAAAGACATAGAGTGCCTAAATGGATACAAAAACGAGACCCATATATATACCTCCTATGAGAGACTCATTTCAGATCTAAAGACATACATAGACTGAAAGTGAGGGATGAAAAAAGGTATTCCATGCAAATGGAAATCAAAAGAAAGCTGGGGTAGCAATATTTATATCAGAACAAATAGACTTTATTTTTTCCTTAATCAATATTCCTATTGAAGTATAGTTGATTTACAATATTGTGTTAATTTCTGCTGTAAAGCAAAGTGATTCAGTTATCATATATATATACATTTTTAAATATGCTTTTTCATTATGGTTTATCATAGGATTTTGAATTTAGTTCTCTGTGCTATACAGTAGGACATTGTTATTTATCCATTCCATATATAAAAGCTTACATTTGCTAACACCAACCTCCCACTCCATCCCTTCCCCAACCCCCTCCCCTTGGTACCCACCAGTCTGTTCTCTATGTTTGTGATTCTGTTACTGTTTCATAGATAGGTTCATTTGTGTCATATTTTAGATTCCACATGTAAGTGATCTCATAGGGTATTTATGCTTCTCTTTGTGACTTACTTAACTTAGTATGATAATCTCTAGTTGCATCCATGTTGCTGCAAATGGCATTATTTTGTTCTTTTTTATGGCTGAGTAGTATTCCATTGCATATATGTACCACATCTTCTTTATCCACTCATCTGTTGATGGACATTTAGGCTGTTTCCATATCTTGGCTATTGTGAATAGTACTGCTATGAATACAGGGGTGCATGTATCTTTCTGAATTATAGTTTTGTCTGGATATATGCCCAGGAGTGGGATTGCTGGATCATACGGTAACTCTATTTTTAGTTTTCTAAGGAACCTCCATACTGTTTTCCACAGTGGCTGCACCAACTCAAATTCCCACCAACAGTGCAAGAGGGTTCCCTTTTCTCCACACCCTCTTCAGCATTTGTTATTTGTAGGCTTTTTAATGATGGCCACTCTGACAAGTGAGAGGTGGTACCTCATTGTAGTTTAAATTCCATTTCTCTAATAATTAGCAATGTTGAACATCTTTTCATGTGCCTATTAGCCATCTGTATATCTTCTTTGGAGAAATATCTATTTAGGTCTTCTGACCATTTTTCATTTGGGTTGCTTGCTTTTTTGTTGTTGACTTGTATGAGCTACTTACATATTTTGGAAATTAAGTCCTTGTTAGTCCTATCATTTGCAGATATTTTCTCCCATTCTGTAGGTTGTCTTTTTTTTTTTTATGGTTTCCTTTGCTGTGCAAAAGATTGTAAGTTTGATTAGGTCCCATCTATTTATTTATTTAATTTAACATCTTTTTTGAAGTATAATTGCTTTACAATGGCATGTTAGTTTCTGCTGTATAATGAAGTGAATCAGCTATACGTATACATTTATACCCATATCTCCTCCTTCTTGTGTCTCCCTCCCACCCTCTCTATCCCACCTCTCTAGGTGGACACAAAGCACCAAGCTGATCTCTCTGTGCTATGTGGCTGCTTCTTACTAGCTATCTATTTTATATTTGGTAGTGTATATATGTCCATGCCACTCTCTCACTTCGTCCCAGCTTACCCTTCCCCCTCCCCATGTCCTCAAGTCCATTCTCTATGTCTGCATCCTTATTCCTGTCCTGCCCCTAGGTTTTTCAGAACCATTTTTTTTTAGATCCCATATATATGTGTTAGCATATGGTATTTGTTTTTCTGACTTAACTTCACTCTGTATGACAGTCTCTAGGTCCATCCATCTCACTACAAATAAATCAGTTTCTTTTTTTAAAATTGTTTTTTAAATTTTATTTATTTTTTTAATTTTAACATCTTCATTGGAGTATAATTGCTTTACAATGGTGTGTTAGTTTCTGCTTTATAACAAAGTGAATCAGTTATACATATACATATGTTCCCATATCTCTTCCCTCTTGCATCTCCCTCCCTCCCACCCTCCCTATCCCACCCCTCTAGGTGGTCACAAAGCACCGAGCTGATCTCCCTGTGCAATGCGGCTGCTTCCCACTAGCTATCTATTTTACGTTTGGTAGTGTATATATGTCCATGCCACTCTCTCACTTCGTCACAGCTTACCCTTCTCCCTCCCCATATCCTCAAGTCCATTCTCTAGTAGGTCTGTGTCTTTATTCCCATCTTACCCCTAGGTTCTTCATGACCTTTTTTTTCCCCTTAGATTCCATATATATGTGTTAGCATACGGTATTTGTTTTTCTCTTTCTGACTTACTTCACTCTGTATGACAGACTCTAGGTCCATCCACTTCACTACAAATAACTCAATTTCATTTCTTTTTATGGCTGAGTAATATTCCATTGTATATATGTGCCACATCTTCTTTATCCATACATCTGTCGATGGACACTTAGGTTGTTTCCACGTCCTACCTATTGTAAATAGAGCTGCAGTGAACATTGTGGTACATGACTCTTTTTGAATTATGGTTTTCTCAGGATATATGCCCAGTAGTGAGATTGCTGGGTGTATAGTAGTTCTGTTTTTAGCTTTTTGAGGAACCTCCATACTGTTCTACATAGTGGCTGTATCAATTTACATTCCCACTAACAGAGCAAGAGGGTTCCCTTTTCTCCACATCCTCTCCAGCATTTATTGTTTGTAGATTTTTTGTTGGTGGCCATTCTGCCTGGTGTGAGGTGTTACCTCATTGTAGTTTTGATTTGCATTTCTCTAATGATCAGTGATGTTGAGCATCCTTTCATGTGTTTGTTGGCAATCTGTATATCTTCTTTGGAGAAATGTCTATTTAGGTCTTCTGCCTATTTATGGATTGGGTTGTTTCTTTTTTTTTTTTTTTTTTGATATTGAGCTGCATGAGCTACTTGTATATTTTGGAGATTAATAATCCTTTGTCAGTTGCTTCACTTGCAAATATTTTCTCCCATTCTGAGTGTTGTCTTTTCATCTTGTCTATGGTTTCCTTTGCTGTGCAAAAGATTTTAAGTTTCATTAGGTCCCATTTGTTTATTTTTGCTTTTATTTCCATTTCTCTAGGATGTGGGTCAAAAAGGATCTTGCTGTGATTTATGTCATGGAGTGTTCTGCCTATATTTTCCTCTAAGAGTTTTACAGTGCCTGGCCTTACATTTAGGTCTTTAATCCATTTTGAGTTTATTTTTGTGTATGGTGTTAGGGAGTGTTCTAATTTCATTCTTTTACATGTAGCTGTCCAGTTTTCCCAGTACCACTTATTGTAGAGGCTGTCTTTTCTCCATTGTATATTTTTACCTCCTTTATCAAAGATAAGGTGGCCATATGTGCATGGGTTTATCTCTGGGCTTTCTATCCTGTTCCATTGGTCTATATTTCTGTTTTTGTGCCAGTACCATACTGTCTTGATTACTGTAGCTTTGTAGTATAGTCTGAAGTCAGGGAGTCTGATTTCTCCAGCTCCGTTTTTCTTCTTAAGATTGCTTTGGCTATTCAGGGTCTTTTGTGTTTCCATACAAATTGTGAAATTTTTTGTTCTAGTTCTGTTAGAAATGCCAGTGGTAGTTTGATAGGGATTGCATTGAATCTGTAGATTGCTTTGGGTAGTGCAGTCATTTTCACAATTAGTCATTTTCAGAATGTTGATTCTTCCAATCCAAGAACATGGTATATTTCTCCATCTGTTTGTATCATCTTTAATTTCTTTCATTAGTGTCTTATAGTTTTCTGCATACAGGTCTTTTGTCTCCTTAGGTAGGTTTATTATTAGGTATTTTATTCTTTTTGTTGCAATGGTAAATGGGAGTGTTTCCTTAATTTCTCTTTCAGATTTTTCATCATTAGTGTATAGGAATGCAAGAGATTTCTGGGCATTAGTTTTGTATCCTGCTACTTTACCAAATGCATTGATTAGCTCTAGTAGTTTTCTGGTAGCATCTTTAGGATTCTCTATGTATAGGATCATGTCATCTGCAAACAGTGACAGCTTTACTTCTTCTTTTCCAATTTGGATTCCTTTTATTTCTTGTTCTTCTCTTATTGCTGTGGCTAAAACTTCCAAAACTATGTTGAATAATAGTGGTGAGAGTGGGCAACTTTGTCTTGTTCCTGATTTTAGTGGAAATGGTTTCAGTTTTTCACCATTGAGGATGATGTTGGCTGTGGGTTTGTCATATATGGCCTTTATTATGTTGAGGTAAGTTCCCTCTATGCCTACTTTCTGGAGGGTTTTTATCATAAATCGGTGTTGAATTTTGTTGAAAGCTTTTTCTGCATCTATTGAGTGATCATATACTTTTTCTCCTTCAATTTGTTAATATGGTGTATCACATTGATTGATTTGCATATATTGAAGAATCCTTGCATCCCTGGGATAAATCCCACTTGATCATGGTGTATGATCCTTTTAAAGTGCTGTTGGATTCTGTTTGCTAGTATTTTGTTGAGGATTTTTGCATCTATGGTCATCAGTGATATTGGCCTCTAGTTTTCTTTCTTTGTGACATCTTTGTCTGGTTTTGGTATCAAGGTGATGGTGGCCTCGTAGAATGAGTTTGGGTGTGTTCCTCCCTCTGCTATATTTTGGAAGAGTTTGAGAAGGATAGGTGTTATCTCTTCTCTAAATATTTGATAAAATTCGCCTTTGAAGCCGTCTGGTCCTGGGCTTTTGTTTGTTGGAAGATTTTTAATCATGGTTTCAATTTCAATGCTTGTGATTGGTCTGTTTATATTTTCTATTTTTTCCTGGTTCAGTCTGGGAAGGTTGTACTTTTCTAAGAATTTGTTGTTTTTGGATGGAATGTCCTGTAACTATCCATTAATTCCATCTTGTTTAATGTATCTTTTTTTTTTAACGTATCATTTTTTAAAAATTTATTTATTTTATTATTTTTGGCTGTGTTGGGTCTCCATTGCTGTACGCAGGCTTTCTCTAGTTGCGGTGAGCGGGGGCTACTCTTTGTTGCCGTGTGAGGGCTTCTCATTGCGGTGGCTTCTCTTGTTGTGGAGCACTGGCTCTAGGCACACGGGCTTCAGTAGTTGTGGCCTGCGAGCTCTAGAGCACAGGCTCAGTAGTTGCGGCACACGGGCTTTGTTGCTCCACGGCATGTGGGATCTTCCCGGGCCAGGGCTCGAACCCATGTCCCTTGCATTGGCAGGCAGATTCTTAATCACTGCGCCACCAGGGAAGCCCCTTAATGTATCATTTAAAGCTTGAGATTCCTTATTTATTTTCATTTTGGGTGATCTGTCTATTGGTGAAAGTGGGGTGTTAAAGTCCCCTACTATTATTTTGTTACTGTCGATTTCCCCTTTAGAACTTTTCATTTAGTATTTTCAGACTACTGTTGACTGTGGGTAACTGAAACCACAGAAAACAAAAAGGCCCCATCTCTAAACACCATCACATTGGGGTTTCAACTTCAGCATATGATTTTGGGGAGACACAATTTAATACATAGTATTCCACCTCTGGTCCCCCCAAATTCATGTCTTTCTCACGTGCAAAATACATTCATTCCATCCAAACCATTCCCCTAGTCTTAACTAACTCAGAAGTCTGAACTCCAAAGTCTCATCTTATATCATCTAAATCAGATACAGGTGAGACTCTAGGTACATTCATTTGCCGGCAAAGTTCCTCTTCTCTGTGAATGTGGAAAACCGAACAAGTTATCTTTTTATTTATTTTTTAAAATTTATTTTTGGCTGCATTGGGTCTTCGTTGCTGCATGCAGGCTTTCTCTAGTTGCGGCGAGTGGGGCCTACTCTTCATTGCAGTGTTGGTCTTCTCACTGCAGTGGCTTCTCTTGTTGCAGAGCATGGGCTCTAGGTGGGTGGGCTTCAGTAGTTGTGGCTCGTGGGCTCTACAGGTTCAGTAGTTGTGGTGCACAGGCTTAGTTGCTCTGCAGCATGTGGGATTTTCCAGGATCAGGGCTCGAACCCCTGTCCCCTGCATTGGCAGGCAGATTCTTAACAATTGCGTCACCAGAGAAGTCCCCAAACAAGTTTTATTTTTTTAATTTTTAAAATTTTATTGAAGTACAGATTATTTACAATGTCATGTTAATGTATTCTGTACAGCAGAGTGACTCAGTTATACATATATATTTTTCATATTGTTTTCTATTATGGTTTGTCACAGGATATTGAATATAGTTCCCTGTACTATACAGTAAGACCCTGTTGTTGATCCATCCTATATATGAACCAAACAAGTTATGTTCTTCCAAAATACAATGGTGGGACATACATGGGATAGACATTCCATTCCAAAAGATAAAAGGTGAGAAAGGGACTTCCCTGGTGGTCCAGTGGTTAAGACTTCGCCTTCCAATGCAGGGAGTGCCGGTTTGATCTCTGGTTGGGAAGTTAAGATCCCACATGCCTTGCAGCCAAAAAACCAAAACAAAAAACAGAAGAAGTATTGTAACAAATTCTATAAAGACTTTTAAAATGGTCCACATCCAAAACATCTTTTAAAAAAAAAAGGAAAAGAGAAATAGGTAAAAAAGGAAAGGGTGTCTGGTGCCAAGCAAGTCTAAAACTTAGCTATGCAAATCCCATTAGATCTTAAGGCTTGAGAACAATCCTCTTTGGTTCAGTACTCTGCCGTTCAGGCCCACAGGGGTGGCACCATCACGCTCAGGGCTCAGCAGGACACCCAGTCCCTTCTGCCCAGCAGGGCCCCTCCTGCCTCCCATGTTGAAGCTCCCGCCGGGACCTCCCCCTCTGGTAGGAGAAAGCAGCCTTGCCCCCTGGTCTGTGGTGGGCGGGGCAGCTCTGGGATCTCTGATTCACCTTTGGTTTCATTCTTTCCTTTTCTTGAAGGATAACACAAGCTTGCAGCCCTCCTTCTCTCCTCCCCTTTGCTTAGTTCACTTTAGTCTCAGCTGGCAGTTTCTGCTGGTAAGGTCTCATCTCTTTTCCAAGCTTCTGCTGAGATGGATGATAAGATCATGGTTCAAGGTCATGCTGAGTTTATCACATGGTTGTTCAGCCCCACCCTTAGCATTCTCTTAAGAATGAGCTTTTCCATTTTCTACCATGTGGATAGGCTGAGAATTTTCTAGGTCTTTAAGTTCTGGTTCCTTTTTGGTTAACAGCTCCATTGTTCAGAGTTCAGCTAAACTACTCCATAATATTGCTGACTCAGCATCCATTTTGTGTGGCCTGAAGGGGCCTTGAACTGGCAATAGCTCCTCCCTAGTTAAAAGCCCACTTAACAAGTAAAGGTAAGTTTCTGCTATGGCTCCCCCACAGCCCTTGTGATAAGCACTCTCCCCCATAGCCCAAGGCCTTACCCTGTGCACCCCTTAGATAAGATCCCTGAAAAGCCTACCAAAACTTCACTCTTGGTTTGAATTGACCAATCTGACCTTAGCTCAAGAACATCAAAGCCCTCCACCCTAATAACGACAAGAGCCCCAGGACACATCCTGCCTTGATCTCCCCGAGAGGCCCCTCAAGGTGTGCTGTGTTCCTCCCATAGGACCTGTGAGTAATAAACTTTTCTGTTTCACTTTCCCTTGCAGTATTTTGCATTGGGGCTCACCATCTGACATCCCAGGGTGCTACTTAACAAATGTCAATTAAGCAAAGTCACAGCATCTTCCTTCAACTCATCTCTCTCCTTTTGCATTTCACTGTAAGTGATCAGGAGAAACCAAGCTGCTCCTTGAACACTTTGTTTAGAAATCTCTTCAGCTGGGACTTCCCTGGTGATCCAGTAGTTAAGACTCCACAATTCCAGTGCAGGGGGTAAGGGTTTAATCCCTGGTTGAGGAACTAAGATCCTGCATGCTGTGCTGCCAAAAAGAAAAAAAAAAATCTCCTCAGGTAAATATCCCATTTCATCACTCACAAACTTCACTTTCTACAAAACAGTAGAACACATTTTAGCTAAGTTCTTTGCCACTTTATAAAAAGTATCACCTTTACTCCAGTTTCCAATAACATGTTCCTCATTTCCAGCTGAGATCTCACCAAAATTGCCTTTAACGTCTGTATTTCTAGTACACACCTCAAAACTCTTCCAGCCTCTACCCGTTGCCCAGTTCCAAAGCTGCTTCTGTATATTTAAATATTTATTACAGTAGCACCCCACTCTTGGTACCAAAATCTGTCTTAGTAGACCCTGCCAATAATAAAATGCCATAGACTGGGTGGCTTAAACAATGGAAATTTGTTTTCTCATAGTTCGACAGACTAAAATCCAATATCAAGGTTCCAGCATGATTGGGTTCTGGTGAGAACTCTCTTCCTGCCTTGTGGATGGCCATCTTCTCTCTGTGTTCTCAAACGGTGGGGAGAGAGAGAAAGCTCTCTGGTATCTCTCCTTATAAGGGCACTAATCCTATGGGTGGGGGACCCCACCATCACAATTTCATCCAAAGCACCTCCTTAGAGTAGTGATCAAGGAAGTCTTCTCTGAAAGATAACATTTAGACTGAGCTCCATAGCATGAGAAAGAACCAGGATTTTCTTCTGATTTGTTTACTGTTGTAACCCTAGTCCCTAGAACAGTGCCTTGTACAAAGTTTGAATGTTTTATGAATGAATACAGGAATGAATGAATGAATAATGCAAGCAACCTGGGTAGAGCTGGGGAAGAGGAGTATTCCAGGCAGAAGGACCAACAATGCAGAGATTGCACAGTAGAAAAGATCTTAGCCTGTTTGTGGATCAGAAAGGAGACCAGTGTGGCTGGGGAACACGGAACTGGAGAGTGATGAAATGACGTAGGTATGGAGAGGTAGGCAGTATTATTAGATGTTGCTTGGTGATCTGTGCTTACATATAATGTGATATTAAGAGATGAACTCTGGAACCAGACTCTCTGGATTCAAATCCCTGCTCCATCGCTTACTACCTATGTGACCTCTGGCAAGTTAGCCAGCCTCTCTATATCTTTACTTCCTTGTCTATAAAATGGGAAAAATAACAGTTAAGACAAATAATTATAATAAGCATAAATAGTAAAAATAATAACATAAAGCAATTAGCTTATTTTGAGTATTAAGGGAGTTAATTTTAAAATGAGCTAAAAAGGTCCCAATCAATAACTTTGAATGGGTGGTGTGTTTCATAGGGTTTATGGTTTAGTAGGAGGTTCATGTGTTTTCTGACCATTTGTATCCTGAACTTTGTGAATTGCCTTTTTTGTTATTGTTATTATTCACCAATTTTTCTATTGGGATGTTCTGTTTTTAAAAATTGTTTTGTGAGTGTCCTTTGAATATTATAAATATTAAAAGTTTGTCATATGCATTGAGATATGTTTCCTAGCTTTCCATTTGCCTTTCAAGGATGCCTATGGCATTTACCCCATATAGAAATTTCAAAGGTTTATGTTTTCAATCTATTTTTGTGTGATTTTAGTTTTCTAGGCATGCAATACATAAGAATACCTTCATACATTACACCTATATATCTTCTAATACTTTTTACACTATTATATCTAAACCTTTGTTCCACTGGAATTTTTTTTAAAAGAGTGATCTCGGAGTATTATCACTGTTAGCATTTTGGTAAGTAACCTTCTAGATATCTTTCAATGCATAAATATATATTTATAGTATAGGTATATAATTTTATATAAATGTGATCAGAGGCAGCCTAAGCAGTCCTATTGCCATGGATCACCACCCCTACACTACTCACCCTTTGAATAAGGAAAGGTCAGGGAAGGGGAGATGATTTGTGGGAGGGGAGGGTCAGAAGTTCTTAGCCTTGGGACTTCCCTGGAGGTCCAGTGGTTAAGATTCTGTGCTTCACTGCAAGGGGTGTGGGTACTATTCCTGGTCAGGGAAGTAAGATCCCACATGCCACACAGCACGGCCAAAGAAAAAAAAGAGTTCTTAGCCTTGTTTGGAGAGTTTATCATTCTACCTGTTGGGAAGGTTCTTCCCCACCTCACCCCCAAGCAGAGTGCTGTGGGTCTCCAAGAGAATCACTCACAGAGACTGGAGGTCCCACAAGGTGGGGAGACCCGCTTCTTGATCCCTGGCTGGACACTAGCTGGGTCGCCAAGCATGCAGTCTGCTCTTGTGCTGCTATGGGTAGAGAACTAGCTGAGCCTGCTTAGGAGCATTTAATGAGTCCTCTGAGGGTGAAGGTTTTCCTGGCTCATGGAGACTGGAGTCTAACTCTTGTTCCAAGATATCCAGAGGCAGAGAGCATTTTAGTAGCCCTTTGGGCAGGGCAAGAAGGGACTAGTGTAGTGCAACTGGGAGGGAAAGGTTTGGGGGCATCCTCACCACAACTTCCTGTCGTTCTTGGGGAGCACAGAAAAGGACTAACTATGATGTCTAAAACCACTGCCCTCCATCATATCTGCTCCCTCTCCTGTGCTTCCTTGTAGGTGAAAGGCGTTACCACAAACCATCAAGTGTTCCAAATCAGGAAACGGTGTCATGGTCATCTTTCTCTTTTTTATCAAGCACTAGCTCTGTAGTTCTATATTCTTACTATTTTCTCAGTCTCCTTTCTTCTCTCCACCTCAAGCGTTCATCACCTGCTGCTTAGGTGACTTCAGGAGGTCCTTCTTGTGGGGTGAGGAGAGCCCAGATGTTAAGGCTGCACTCCTGAGAGTGATGGGAGGAACCTCCCAGTTCCCGTTCACCCCAAAGCCAGAGAAAACAGACAGTGAGAATATTCCTGTTCTCTCCAAGTCAAAACACCCAAACGGACAGAAAACTCATTCTTCCTTTGAGTAGAACCTGACCTTTCTTTTTACCACAAAATGTCATGTTTACATTTTCTACCGCCATTCAGTTACCATCCAGTTTTCAATCCTTGAATTACGATTTCTACCTCTTTTTGACTGAAATTTGCTTTCAAAGATCACCAGTGCCAAATACAAAGGTGTAGCAATTAGGAACCTTTCTGCTGCACGTGATAGAAATTCCAACCCAAACTGGCTTAAGGTAAAAAGAGCATGTATGAGCTCCTATAACTGAGGAGTCCAAAGGTAGAATTAAGTACAGACGTGGTTTCATCCAGGACTCAAAAAATATCACTGAGATGTCATTTCTCTCCTTTTCTTGGCCCTAAGTCCTTGTTGTTTGCTCCATCCTAGGGCCAGGCATGGGAGTAAGACAGTTGCAATGTTTCCAGTTCCTGTATCCACTTAGATGGACATCTAGAGGGAACTAGAGTGTGTTCCACTTTTTGGTGACATCCTAAGTCTCTGAACCAATCAGTGTGGCCATGGGAATATGTTGCTCTGATTGGCCAGGCTTGAGTCACATGCTCAATTTCTAGCCTTTGGAACAGAGATGTCCCATAGAAATACAGTCGGAGCCATAAACGCGAGACACAGATGTAGGCCACATATGTGATTTTGAATGTTCTAGTAGCCACATTTAAAACCAGGAGAAATTAAATTTAATGATATATTTCATTTAACCCAGTATATCCAAACTATTATCATTTCAACATTAATATTAAAAACTACTAATGAAATACTTTAAACTCTTGTACTGTCTTCAAAATCAACATTTTAACAAGGCTTCGAAGTGGTGATAACGTATGGTGAGGGATGTCTACGAAACATAATTTGAGAAAATGTCCTACAGGCTCCTTTCTAGTTCCTCAGATCGTACTTGTAATGGTGGAAATACTGAGAGACCTGCTGAAATAATATATTTGAGCAATTGAGAATTGAAGGCAGGGTTGTTACCGGTTAGCTCAAGGATACTGAGTGACTCTTAATATTGCTTTCACGTTGCTGCCACCTGTTGGTTGTAACAGGTATTTCAGCCACATAAACACAAAACAGGTTTCGGTCGTTTGTGAGCTGAAACAAGTCTGGCAACATTCCTCAGCTACATCTTGAAATGACTTTCCTTTGGAATTCCCATTCATACCAGAGCATGGAAAGTCTTAATAGTTTGTGTTATGGATTCTCAGACTTGTGTTTACCAGGCTGTTTTTTTTCTGTCTGCTGCAGCACACATAGATTTCTCCCTCCTTTAAACACTTACCCGTCTAAGTCAGTAATGTAATGAGTCCTGCTTTCTCTTTCTGCAGGTTGTTTCTCTTGCTATTTTTTCTTGCACACCTTCTGAAGGCAGTGACCAGAGCACACTTCTTGCCATCTCTAAGCCTTAGTTCCTTCAGCTGTAAAATGTAGGATAATATTAGCTCCTTCACAGTGTCAGTATGAAGATAAAATTGCATACTGTTTGTAAAATGTTTGGGGCAGTCACTGACATATAGGAAGTACTTTGGATACATTATGGTTCAAGATGACAAGTCTTCATTGGAAATTTGAGCAGTGACTGGATAGTTGATGGTATGTTCTATTTTTTAAATTCTTATGTTAAAAAATCCTTACCTCTTAAATAGTTATGGATGATATAATGTGACTGCTGGAGTTTGCTTCAAAATGTAGGAGGGGGAGGGAAGTGGGCAGTGATATATGTGAAACAGTAATGGCCATGAATTGATCATTGATGAAGCTGGGATATGGATAGATGGTATTCATTACACCATTTTGTCTATTTTGTGTTTGAAATTTTGCATACAATTAAAAAAGAATAACAAGTTCTTATATTCCTGACAGCACTGTAAACAGTGCTGGACATAATATGGGTACTACTTCTTACATTGTTCTTTTGTATTTTTAAAGTTTATTTTATTGAAGTATAGTTGATTTACACTGTTGTGTGTTGATTTCTGCCGTGCAGCAAAGTGATTCAGTTATACACATATATATGGACACATATATATACACTTTTTCATACTATTTTCCATTATGGTTTCTCACAGGATATTGAATATAGTTCCCTGTGCTATACAACAGAGCCTTGTTGTTGATCAATTCTATATATAACAGTTTGCATCTGCTAATCCAAAACTCCCAATCCAACCCACCCCTACCACCCTCCTCCTTGGCAACCACAAGTCTGTTCTCTATGTCTATGAGTCTGTTTCTGTTTGGAAGATAACTTCATTTGTGTCATATTTTAGATTCTGCATATAAGTGATATCATATAGTATTTGTCTTTCTCTTTCTGACTCTAAATCCATCCATGTTGCTACTAGCGGCATTATTTCATTCCTTTTCATAGCTGAGGAATATTCCCTTGTATATATGTACCACGTCTTCTTTATACATCCATCTGTCGCTGGACGTTTTGGTTGCTTCTATGACCTGGCTTTTGTAAATAGTGCTGCAATGAAGGTTGGGCTGCATTATGGCTTTCTCCCGATCTACACCCAGCAGTGGGATTGCCAGATCATACGGTAGCTCTATTTTTAGTTTCTTAATGAACCTCCATACTGTTCTCCATGGTGGCTGTATCCATTTACATTCTCACCAACAGGGTAGGAGGGTTCGCTTTCTCCACGCCCTCTCCAGCACTTACTGTTTGTACCCTTTTTTTTTTTTTTTTTTTGCGGTACGCGGGCCTCTCACTGTTGTGGCCTCTCCCGTTGCGGAGCACAGGCTCCGGACGCGCAGGCTCAGCGGCCATGGCTCACGGGACCAGCCGCTCCGCGGCATGTGGGATCTTCCCGGACCGCGGCATGAACCCGCGTCCCCTGCGTCGGCAGGCAGACTCTCAACCACTGCGCCACCAGGGAAGCCCCGTTTGTACACTTTTTGATGATGGCCATGCTGAGGGTTGTGAGGTGATACTTCCTTGTACTTTTGATTGATATTTCTCTACTACTACTAAGTGACCTTGAGCATCTTTTCAGGTGCTATTTTTTTTTTAAGTGTGATTAAAACCTCTCTCTTGAAATGGGTTTCTTGAAAGTCTGCCCTTTTATGAATTCTGTTTGTATTACTTACCCCAGGACATTTGCGGAGGGCAGATATCATTTACAGCCCTGAAGGCCTTCGTGAAAGTTCTGTTCCTGGGTTGTAAATGAGAGTGGAATGTGCCAGGACAAACACTCAAGGGCTTGTGTCTCTTTACTTCTTCTCCTTTACCTTCAGCAGGAAAGATCTGCTGAGGGTGCTGTGGTATGTACGTGGGCGACTCTAAGAAAGGAGAATGCAGGTGCAGCCCAGCCCCAGGAGACGTGGAGACCAGGTGACTTTTCAAAACTCTTCCAGCCGAGAGGGTCCACCGTTCTTAGGGTGTACTAAGCTTGGTGTAGCCATCTGAGATTCCCCCCTGGGTCTGGTGATTATGGTCCCATCCAGAGGGGACCAGGCACTATATGTCCAAGAGAAACTCATTTTCCAGCACATCCTTCCAAGCTTCTTCAGCCCTCTGACAGTCAACCCTTGGGACCCAAGTTTGCTCAGTCTCCAAAACTGTGAACCACACTAGCTCCCAAGACCAGAGTGGAACACAGTAGGCATTTCCTTTTCTTTTTTAATTTAATTTTTGGGTTATATTGGAGTGTAGTTGATTGACATGTTGTGTTTGTAGGTGTACAGCACTTTGATTTAGATAGACATAGATGGAGAGCTACTCTTTTTCAGATTTTTTTTCCCATATAGGTTATTAGAATGTTCAGTCGAGTTCCCTGTGCTATACACTAGGTCCCTTTTGCTTATATATTTTATAGGTATTAGGGTATATAAGTTAATCCCAACCTCCTAATTTATCCCTTGCTGCCCCCCCCCCCGCCACTTTTCCCCTTTGGTGATTGTAAGTTTGTTTCCTAAGTCTGTGAGTCTGTTTCTGTTTTGTAAAGTAGTTCATTTGTGTCAATTTTTAATTTCCACCTCTAAGTGATGTCATATGGTATTTGTCTTTGTCTGACTTACTACACTTAGTATGAAAATCTGCAGGTCCATCCATGTTGCTGCAAATGGCATTATTTCATTTTTTTTATGGCTGAGTAATATTTCCTTGTATATATGTACAACATATTCTTAATCCATGCATCTGTCGATGGACATTTTGGGTGCTTCCATGTCATGGTTATTGCAAAGAGTGCTGCAATGAGGGTTGGGGTGCATGTGTCTTTTCAAGTTATGGTTTTCTCCAGCTATACGTCTAGGAGTGGGATTGCTGGATCATATGGAAGCTCTGTTTTCAGTTTCTTAAGCCACCTCCCTACTCTTCTCCATAGTGGCTGTCACCAATTTACATTCTTACCAACAGCGTGGGAGGGTTCCCTTTTCTCCACACCCTCTCCAGCATTTATTGTTATTACACTTTTTGATTAGTCCGGGACATGAAGGTTAAGGGCGGGGAGGACTGAGACACAAGCCCTAGGGTGTTTGCACAGGCACAAGGCTTCTAATTTCCAAGCAGGGACAGGACTTTCCGAAAGGCCATGGTCATTCTGATGGATGTGAGGTGATACGTCGTTGTACTTTTGATTTGCATTTCTCTACTAATGAGCGATGTTGACCATCTTTTCATGTGCTATTAAAAAAAACACAACAGTGTGAGTAAAATTTATCTCTTGAATTTGGCTTTTTGAAAGTCTGCCCTTTTATGAATTCTCTTTGGATAACCTACCCCAGGACACTTGCTGAGGGCAGGTAGCATTTACAGCCCCGCAGACCTTGGCCTCATAAGCCCGTTTTTTTAAGGTTGTAGTTATGGGAAATGGCCACAAGGTGGCAGGATTTCTTCATGCCCAGCTCTGGTTACTGGGGCAACCAGAACATTCATGAAAGTCCCATTCCCGGGTTGTAAATGAGAGTGGAATGTGCCAGAACAAATACCCAAGGTCTTGTGTCTCTCCACTTCTTCTCCCTTAACCTTCAACCCGGGGCAACTCCCAACCCCGGCAGAAGCTCTGCTGAGGGCGCTGTCATCCGTAGGTGGGGCGACCCTAAGGAAGGAGGCTGGAAGTGGGAGCCCAGCACCAGGAGACGTGGAGAGCAGATGACTTTTCAGAGCTCTTTCGACCCACAGGGTCCACCTGCCTTTGGGTGCCCTAGACTTCATTTAGATGTCGTAGGCCTCACATGGATCTGGAGATTGTGGTTTAATGCAGAGGGGACCAGGCACTACACATCCAAGAGAGCTCATTGGCTGTCACATTCCTGCCAGCTCCTTCAGCCCCAGGACAGTCCAGCCTTGGGATCCAGGGATGTGAACCAGGCCGGGTCCCCGAGGCTGGATTGGAATAGAGTAGGTAGTACCTTTTTTTTAAATTTAATTTTAGTTCATATTAGAGTATAGTTGATTTACAATGTTGTGTTTGTTTTAGGTGTACAATGGCTTGATTCGGTTATACATAGACAGAGATCTACTCATTTTCAGATTCTTTTCTCATGTAGGTTATTAGAATGCTGAGTTCCCTGTGCTATACAGGAGGTCCATGTTGCTGATCTGTTTTATAGGTATTAGTGTCTAGAAGTTAATCCCAAGCTCCTAATTTATCCCTCACTGCCACCTTTCCCCTTAGGTCACCATAAGTTTGTTTTTTAAGTCTGTGAGTCTGTTTCTGTTTTGTAAAGTAGTTCATTTGTAAGGTATTACAGAAAAACAAGAACGCCCTATTTTGCACAACCCGATCATTGGCGATGTTGAGCAGCTTTTCATGTGCTTTAATGTGCCAGTAAAAGCTACCTCTTGATATGCATTTCCTGCAATTCTGCCTTGTTTTCACGTCCTTTTGGATCACCTACCCCAAGACATTGAGCGAGGGCAGGTGTCATTTACAGCCTTGCCCGCCCTGTGAATTGCGGTGCCCCTGAGCCCCGGTTTTCAGGTTGTTGTTACGGGAAGCGGCCACAAGGCGGCAGGATTTCTTTAAGCCCCACTTGGGGCCCTGCGGCAACCTGAGCCTTTCGGAAAGTCCTGTCCCTGCTTGGAAATTAGATGGCCTGTGCAAACACCCTAGGGCTTGTGTCTCAGTCCTCCCCGCCTTAACCTTCATCATGCCCCGGACTAATTCCCAGCCGTGCAAACCGGCTGTTGAGGTTGCTGTTTCCCGCAGGTGGCGCGACTCTTAAAAAAAAAAAAAAGAAGAAGAAGAAGAAGAAAAACCTATAGATGTGGCAATGCCAACACCGGGAGATGTGGAGACCAGGGAACTTTTCAAGTCTCTTCCAGCCCAGAGGGTCCACCTGCCTTTGGGTGTCCTAGGCATGATTTAGTTGTAGGGGGGCTCTCCTGGACCTGGAGATTTGGGATCCATGTAGTGCGGACCAGGCAGTTAAAGATCAAGGGGGCCACCTCTGCTGACACTGCATCTCCAGCTCGCTCAGCCCCGTGACAGTGCCGCCTGGGGACCCAAGCTAGCTCTGGCTCCTGGGTTGTGAGGCCAGGTTGGTCACTGTGCCTCAAGAAATTTAGTAACCTTTTCTCTTTTTGGAGTTTAATTTTATTCGTATAGAAGACTATAACTGATTTACAATGTTGTTTCTTTTGGGCAGGAAACAGCAACTTGAATCACTTACACAGAGACCTCTATTCTTTTTCAGATTCTTTTTCCTCTGAGATCATTACAGTGCATTGAGTCGAGTTCCGTCTCCTACACAGTAATTCCTTATTGATTATCCATTTTCTCTATATAAGGATATGTATGCCAATTAAACCTACTAAGTTATGCCTCCCCCCTCTCCCACCTTTCCTGTTGGTAACCATAAATTTGTTTTCTAAGTCCGTGACTCTGTGTCTTTTATGGAAGTTTGTTCATTTGTAAAAATTTTTAGATTCCATCTATAAGTGATAGCACATATTTCTCTTTCTCTGACTTATGTCACTTAGTATGATCATATCTAGGTCCATTTGTGTTGCTGCAAATGGCCTTATTTCATTCATTTCATGGTTGAGTAACATTCCATTCTTTATATATACCACATCTTTATCCACTCACCCTTCAATGGACACTTTCGTTGCTTCCAAGTCGAGGTACTTGTAAAGAGTGCTACAGTGAAAGTTGGGGTGCCTGTGTCCTGTCGATGCAACGTTTTTCCCGGATTGACACCCAGGAGTGGAACTGCCGCATCCTCTGGTAGCTCTAATTTTAGATTTTCAAGGAACCACATTACTGTTCTCCAGAGAGGCTATTAGCAATTTACATTCCAAGCAGCAGTGTAGCAGGGTTCCCCTTTTTGCACTCCCTCTCCAGCATTTCTTCCTTTTAAACTTTCTGATGACAGCCATTCTGACTCGTGAAAGGTGATGCCTCCTTGTAGTGTTGACTTGCACTTACCTCCTACTCTCCACTAATAAGCAGGTTTTCATGTGCTTTATGTTTTTCCAAACAGTGGGAGTAAAATTTACCACTTGAAATCCAGTTGCTGAAATTGTGCCTTGTTTAGAAGTCGTTTTATATGACTAGCCTCAAGACAAAGGTGTCATTTACATAGTCCAGAGCCTTGGACTATGCAGTGCTCTTAAGCACCAGTTTTTAAATTGTTGTTTCGGAAACGGCCGCAAGGTGGCAGGATTTCTACATGAACCCCGGGCTAAATCGGGAAACCTGAGCCTTAGGGAGAATGCTGTTCCTGATGGCAAATTAAAGGGCAATGTGCCAGTCCAAACACCAAATATTGTGTCTCATACCTTCTCCCCCAGTACCCATCATGCCCCGGACTAATTCTAAGCACTGCCAAACCGCCTGTGGAGGGTGGTGACTTCCACAGGTGGGGAGACTCAAAGAAAAGGCGAGACGGGAGACCCCCAACCCCGGGAGATATGGAGACCTGGTGACTTTTTACATCTCTTCCAGCCCCGAGGGTCCACCATGCTATGGGTGTCCCAGTCATGTTTAGCTGGGGATTGGCTCTTCTGAACCTGGAGATTTAAGCCCCATGGAGTGGGGATCAGGCAGCACATCTCCAAAGGGGTGCATTAGCTGGCACGTCCTCACCAGGTCCCTCAGCCCCATGAGAGTCCATCCATGGACCCAGGCCACCTATGCCTTAAGACGATGGGACACCAGGTAGGTCACTGTCCCTTAAAGAAATTAGTAACAATTTCTGTCTTGTTGTTGTTGTTGCTGTAATTGTAATTTAACATTATTTATATAATGGAGGATAGCCGATTTGCAATGTCATGTTCATTCCTCATCAACAACTACCTGATTCCCTTACGCAGAGGTATTTATATATTCTTCTTCGGATTCTCACCCGTCTTATGTATTCTTTGGGGGCTATGACACTGTGTTGAGTCAACTTCTATGTGCTATAAACTAGGTCGTTATTGATTGCCTATTTCTGTATGTAAGGGTATATTGCTAATTTAAACCTCCTCGTTGATGCCTCTCCCTCCACCTTTCCACTTTGGTAGCCATAAGCTTGCTTTCTAAATCTGTGACTGTGTATCTGTTATGGAAGATGGTTCATTTGTATCAATTCTTAGATTGTGCCTATAAGTGAAAGCATATGATACTTCCATTTCTTTGACGTTTATCACCCACTATGACTCTACCTAGGTCCATCCTAGTGCTGCAAATGGGCTCACTTCCTTCATTTCATGGCTGAGTAATATTCCATTGTTCATATGTACCGCAACTTCTTTATCCATTCCTCTTTCCCAGGACAATCAGTTTGCTTGCAAGTCTACGCTCTTGAAAAGAGGGCTGCACTAAATATTGGGGTGCATGTGTCCTTCGATTACTGGCTTTCCCAGGGTATCTGCCCCAGCGTGGCACTTCCGGATCCTCTGTAGCCCTAGATTTTCGATGTTTAGGAAGCTCCAAACTGTTCTCCAGAGTGGCTGTTAGCAATTTACCTTCCCACCATCAGCTGGGCAGGGTTAGCTTTTTTCCACGCCTCCTCCAGCATTTCTTTCTGTTAGACTTGGTGATGAAGGTCATTCTGAATGCTGAGAGATGACTCCTCTCTGTCGAGTTGATTTGCATTGCCGGAATAGTCGATTCCCAAAAAGGGCCTTCGGTGTTTTCCGTAATACACCACGGAAAAATCCGAACGCCCCCTTGGTCCAACCGGGTCACTGGTGCTATTTAGCCGCTTTTTACGTGCTTTAATGTGCCAGGAAAACCTACCGGTTGTAATGCATTTGCTGCAGTTCCGCCTTGTTTTCACGTGTTTTTCGATCACCTGCCCCAAGACATTGAGCGAGGTCAGGTGTCATTTACAGCACTGCAGGCCATGTAATTTGCCGTGTCCCTGAAGGCCGGTTTTCAGGTTGTTGTTACGGGAAGCGGCCACAAGGCGGCAGGATTTCTTTAAGCCCCACTCGTGTACCTGGGGCAACCAGGACCTCTGGGGAAGTCCTCTTCCTGCTTGGAAATTCGGTGGCCTGTGCCTGTGCAAACACCCTAGGGCTTGTGTCTGGGTCCTACCCCGCTTAAGCTTGACGCAGCGGACAAATTCTAAGCTGTGCAAAACGGGATATGTGGGTGTTGTCTTCCCCCGGTGGGGAGACCTTAAGGAAAGAGGCTGCAGGTGGGAATCACAGCATCAGGAAATGTGGAGATTAGGTGACGTTTCAAACATCTTCCCGCCTAGAGGTTCCACCATCCTTTGGGCGTCCCAGGCATGTTTAGTCGTAGGTTGGGTCCCCTGCCCCTGAAGATTTCGGCTCCTGGCGTGGGGATCAGGCAGCACACCTCCAATGGGGCTGCATTAGGTGCACATGCTCACCAGGCCCCTCAGCACCGTGAATGTCCAGCCTTGACACCCAAGCCTGCTCTGGCTGCAGGGATGTGACACCTGGTTGGGTCTCCGCTGCTGAACGAGTTCAGTAATAATTCCCACCACCCCCCCACCCTTTCATTTTTGATTCTCATAATGGGATATAGCAGATCTGCACTATTGTTTTCCTTTCTGGTGAACTCGTATTTGCTTCCCTCATGCAGAGAAGTTTCTGTGTTTTCGTGTGGATTACTCCCAAGCTTCCATATTCTTTTGCATCTATTACAGCGTGTTGAGTCAAGTTCTATGTGCTAAAAGCAGGTACTTGTTCATTAATGATTTTCTGTATGTAAGGATAGGCATGCCAATTTCAAACTCCACGTTGATGCCTCTCCCGCTGACTTTCCACTGCGGTAGCCATAAGTTTGCTTTCTAAATCCGTGACTGAGTTGCTGTTATGGAAGTTGGTTCATATGTATTCATTTTTACGTTTTTCCTGTAAGTGAAAACGTATGGTATTTCCCTTTCTTTGACGTTTGTCGTCCACTATGACTCTACCTAGGTCCATCCTAGTGCTGCAAAAGGGCTCACTTCCTTCATTTCATGGCTGAGTAATATTCCGTTGTTCACATGTAGCGCAACTTCTTTATCCATTCTTCTTTCCCAAGACAATCGGTTGCTTGCAAGTCTACGCTCTTGAAAAGAGGCCTGCACGAAAGTCGGGGTCGTGTGTCCGTCGATTACTGGCTTTCTCTGGATGCACGCCCCAGAATGGAGCTCTAGATTTTAGGTGTTTAGGGAGCTCCAAACTGTTCTCCAGAGTGGCTGTTAGCAATTTACCTTCCCACCATCAGCTGGGCAGGGTTGGGTTTTTTTCCCACACCCCCTCCAGCATTTCTTGCTGTTACAGTTGGTGGTGATGGTCATTCTGAATGGTGAGAGATGCTACCTCTCTATCGAGTTGCTTTGTATTACTAGAATATTTGATTGGCCGAAAACGGCCGTCGGTGTTTTCCATAATACATCAGGTGAAAACCCGAGCCCCCTTTTCTCCAACCCAGGCACTGGTGCTATTAGCAGCTTTTGATGTGCTTTAACGTGCCGGTAACTCATACCTGATGATACGCGTTTCCTGCAATTCTGCCTTGTTTTCACATCCTATTCCAAAACTTACCCCAAGATATTTAGCGAGGGCAGGTGTCCTTTACAGCCTTGCAGGCCCTGTGAATTGCAGTGCCCCTGGGCACCGCTTTTCAGGTTGTTGTTACGGGAAGCGGCCACAAGGCGGCAGCATTTCTTTAAGCCCCACTCGGGTCCCTGGGGCAACCTCGGCCTTTGCCAATGTCCTGTCCCTGCTTGGAAATTAGATGGCCTGTGCCTGTGCAAACACCCTAGGGCTTGTGTCTGAGTTCTCCCCCAGTCAACCTTCATCCAGGGAACAAATTCCAAGCTGTGGAAAACTGGGTTTTGAGGGTATTGTCTTCCCCAGGTGGGGAGAGCTTAAGGAAAGAGCCTCGAGGTGGGAACCACACCTCCGGTAAATGTGGAGATTAGGGGACTTTTCAAACATCTTCCCGCCCAGAGGGTCTACCATCCTTTGGGTGTCCCAGGCATGTTTACTTGTACGTTGGTTCCCCAGCCGCTGGAGACTTCGGCACCTGGAGTGGGGATCAGGCAGCACATCTCCAATGGGGCTGCATTAGGTGCACATGCTCAACAGGTCCCTGAGTCCCATGAAAGTGCAGGTTTGAGACTGAAGCCCGCTCTGGCTGCAGGGATATGAGAGTATGTTGGGTCTCCGACACTGAACAAATTTCGTAACAATTCGCCGCACCTTTTTTTTTTT
Source organism: Orcinus orca (assembly GCF_937001465.1). Lineage (NCBI taxonomy): Eukaryota > Metazoa > Chordata > Mammalia > Artiodactyla > Delphinidae > Orcinus > Orcinus orca. The sequence goes on from NC_064567.1 coordinate 90,032,503, forward strand.
TTTTAGTTTATTTTTGTAATGGAATAAAGCAGCTTTTCAATGTTGTGTTTCTTTCTGGTGAACTGCCACCTGATTCCTTTATGCAGAGACATTTATATATTCTTCTTGTGATTACTACCAATCTTACATATTCTTTTTCGTGTATTGCCGGGTATTGAGTTCTGTGTGCTATACAGTAGGTCCTTACTGAATACCTATTTTCTGTATGTAAGGGTGTTTATCATAATTTAAACTTCCTAATTTGTGTTTCCCACCCAACCTTTCACCTTTGATAGCCATAAGTTTTTTCCCTAAATCTGTGACTCTGTTTCATGTTAATTTGTATCAATTTTTGATTCCACTTAGAAGTGACTTTATATTATATTTTCTGTGTGACTTATTTCACTTTTTATGATCGTGTCTATGTTCATCCATGCTTTTGCAAATAGTGTCATTATAGTACACTTTTGACTGTTTTTCTCAGTTTACTTAAATACTATAATGACACTGTAAGTAATTATTATCAACTCAATCAACCAAAGATGCTCAAATTAGCATTTTGGTATAGTTTTGTTGTTGTTTAAGCATCATCTAGGAAAATGAAAATTTTCAGGAACAAAGGAGACGATTAGGACATAAAGTACACTTATTCCCTCCGTAATGAGCAGGATTCTGTGAGGCTCCTGGGCACAAAAGTATTTCTTGCTTGTAGGAAGTAGTTTTCATTCAGCCTCCATGACCTTCCCTGAGTTCCAAAGGCAGGTTCAAACAGTTGCTAATCAGACATGGAGACAAGGGAGGAGCAGTCAAGAAGCACTAGTGAAGGGCTTCCCTGGTGGCGCAGCGGTTGAGAGTCCGCCTGCCGATGCAGGCAACACGGGTTCGTGCCCCGATCCGGGAAGATCCCACATGCCGCGGAGCGGCTGGGCCCGTGAGCCATGGACGCTGAGCCTGCGCGTCTGGAGCCTGTGCTCCGCAACGGGAGAGGCCACAGCAGTGAGAAGCCCGCGTACTGCAAAAAAATAAAAAGAAAAGAAAAGAACCTGCCTGCCAGTGCAGGGGACAGTGGTTCGAGCCCTGGTCCAGGAAGATCCCACATGTCGGGGAGCAACTAAGCTGGGGTGCCACAACTACTGAACCCTCGTACTGCAACTACTGAATCCCAGGCGCTTAGAGCCCGTGCGCCGCAGTAAGAGAAGCCACCGCAATGAGAAGCCCGCGCACCGTGATGATAGAGCAGCCCCTGCTCGCTGCAATTAGAGAAAGCTTGCGCTGCAGCAATGAAGACCCAACGCAGCCAAAAATAAATAAAATAAATAGCTTTTTTTTTAAAGAAAGATACAATAGTGAAGCCTGTGGGCAGGGTCCTGGTTCCCCTCAAGGGATACGTATAATATCTTTGAGCTGTTTTGCAGATGCTAAAATCCGCACCAGGTGAAAGAAGTTGATTGCATGCTGCCCATAAGCACATAGACCCTAGACCGGTAGGAACCAGAAGGTTGATGTTGACTCCCAATTACCTCACCACCAACCAATCAGAAGAACGTCCACGTGTTGACCACGCCCTCCTCTTTGAAGCATTACTGTACAACTCCTCTCTATCCCCTCTGGGTAGGGACACACGGTGGTTTGGTTTGGTTTTGTTTTTTGCGGTACGTGGGCCTCTGACTGTTGCGGCCTCTCCCGCCGCGGAGCACAGGCTCCGGACGCGCAGGCTCAGCGGCCATGGCTCACGGTCCCAGCCGCTCCGCGGCATGTGGGATCTTCCCGGCCCGGGGCACGAACCCGTGTCTCATGCATCAGCAGGCGGACTCTCAACCGCTGCGCCACCAGAGAAGCCCCCGGCACACACGCTTTTGAGGGCCTTAGCCTTCTGTGGCCCCCTTTACCTGGCAAGGCAATAACTCTTTTCTTTTCTACTTCACACAAAACTCTGTCCCCGAGATTCAATTCGGTACTGATGTACAGAGGCGGAATTTTGGCTACAGTAAAACCACGAACTACCCAGGTGAGAGGGCTTTATGGGTAGTACACCTGAGACCATGTGGGCTGTTTGTTTCCTAATAGATGGAGAAATTCAACCCCACCAAACCTGACTTAATCAATCAAGGCCGACCAGTGCCAGAGATGAGGACTTGCCCCACAAGAGAACAAGGTAGTAGAAAGAAAGCCAAGGAATTCTCTTCCTCACTGGTTAGTGCTGTGTCCAGCAGGAATAGGTGGGGCACAGAATTGTGCAAGAGGCAGGGGCACACTGTGGTTTGCTGCTGATTGAGTGCATGAGCTTAGGTGTGTTATTTAAACTCTCTGAGCCTGTTTCCTTTACTTAAAAACCGGATTAATGATACCTATCTTGCAATCTTATGAGATTTCTTTAAAGTTCATTTAAGGTGTCTGGTACACAGCAGCTTTTTAATAAATGGTAGTGTACTAGTCGTGTTTCTGGATTGCAAGTAATCTCTGAGAAATCATCTCTGGTTCAGCTTGGCAAAAAGGAATTTATTGGCAAGCTGTCTGATAGCGAAAGAACCGATGTGAAGTTTCGAGAAGCAGGCAAGAAGATAGGCGGCCCCAGCTGAGATTTTCCACAGGTAGGGTTTGAATGGAACACTGCCATTGTCACCACTGGCCACCGAGCAGCTGCTAGTGGCATGAATTCTAAGCTGTCAGTTTCTTTGTGCCACTCCTGACTTTGGTCCTGGGAAGAGCATCTGATTGGCTTAGGTTCTGTGCCTGTTCTACCTCTTGGGAGTCAGGAGAGCCAGGGAGGGCCACCTGGGCTTCCTAGTGGAGTGTGATCTCACACTGTGACAGATCCGTCAAACATGGAGTGAGGTTTCCACTAGATGACAGCGCCAAAGTAACGAACCTCTACTACAGATGTGACTTATGTGGTTCTCTGGAAGCCAACTCTATACAACTCAGTGGAATAGCTTTATAGCTGAAAGGGAGCTTGTAGCCCCTCATTTGAAAATTTGGGCAACCAAGGTCCCAAGATACGACTTATACTAGATTACACAGAAAGTGAAGAGCATTCAGGCCTAGAACTTTGGTCTCCTAATTGTCATTCCAGTTCTCCTCACTGCATTCTTTCCCATCTGTAAAATGGGTATGATGATAATGCTTACTGCCTGGAGCCCTCCTACAAATTGCTTGGATTTTAGCTCGAGCATCGCTTTCTTAGGGGAGCCTTCTGTGTCCAACTTATCTTCTCCCCAAAGCTGTTCTTTCTCCTATTTCTGTATTGACTGCCTATTTCTGTATTGCTTTCACTACCCACCCTGCCTCTAAGGTAGAAAGTTTGGAGCCATCCTCATTGTTTCCTTCACTCTTATTCTCACTTTCAGAATTGACAGAACTTGGTGATTGTTGCCAAACTTACTGGTGTCTCACCTGTATCCTTTTAGCACTCACTTTTTCTTTTCATGTTCACCCAAACCCTTCTTATTGGAAGCACCAGGGTCTCTTTGCCTGAAAGATTTCTCCTGCTGTTGGTGCTCACTCAGCCCACTTACAGGGCAGGCCAGATGTGCCAGGGAGTTAAAATCCCTACGAGCAGTCCTCAACCAAAGCCTGATGGAAGTTGATGGATATATTTTGGGTAGGACAACTCTGAAGCATGCTGTATGCTGTCTTCCAGAGATGTCCAATGAGTCTGAGACACAATTGCCCACAGTGATAATCTAGTCATTAATGTAACTGAAATCGTTTCCATCTCTTTTCCATCCCCTACTGATGCTTTCTTGGTTCATCTCTCCAACAGACTTGTTGCACTCAAATGCTTGTCTCCAGGTCTGCTTCTAGATGTAGTCAAGTAAAACAGTGACTAATTAGATATTGGGATAAAGGGAAGAATTGAGAATGGCTACGATATTTTTTCCTATGGTTGACTGGCTATATGGAGGTATCATGAATTATAAATATAAAGGAGACAATATGTATTTAACATTTTAGATATTAGATAATTGCCATTGAGGTGCTGGCAGAACCGCCCAGTTGGATGTGTTCAGTAGACAGCTGAAAATATGGAATTGGAGTCCAGGAGAGAAGTAGAAACAGGAGCTAAGGATCTAGGAGTTATCATTATCAGTGTATGCAGGTGGGTGCTAAAGCCAGGAAAATGGTTAAGATGGCCAAAATGCTTATCTACAGAGGAAAGAAGAGGGAGAATGGATATTGAGTACAAAGTGGTAGCCTCTATAACAAACAGTAAATATCATTCATATCGTCTCTTCTGAAACAGCTTACCTCAGCAAGGAGTAATTTCTTTTTTTCTTTTCTTTTCTTTTTTCTTTTTTTGGCCATGCTGCGCGGCTTAGGCTTATGGGATCTCAGTTTCCCAACCAGGGATGAACCTGGGCCCTTGGCAGTGAGAATGTGGAGTCTTAACCACTGGACGGCCAGGGAACTCCCATTAATTTCTAATTAGTATCTAAATCCACAGTGCGTGGGCAGTAAACTTTCAAGAAATGTAGAATTAAGTTTTATCCACGCTATACAGAGTTATTGCAAAGCAAGGATCAGACCTTAGATCTCCGTGCTCAGTTCTGAAGACAATGGTTTTCAGTGTCTCTTAAAAAAGTATGATATCAACCCCCACCCCCCACCCATTCTAATTTGCTTCAACAGGGAGGTGTGTTTCCCACCTGAGGAGATAGAAGATAGTGTGTTTTCTAAACATTGCCAGTTAGCTTAGTTACTTAGAGCAGGATGCCGGTGATACCACAGTCTTTGACCCCATCTCTTACACGGCATTTGAACTGAGGGAGAGATTATAAAGCAGTAATTAAGACTAAAGGCTTTGACTTCAGGGCTGCAGCTATCTGTCCTTGGTGAGACCTTGGGGGTGTTGTTTAACCTCTCAGGGCCTCATCCAAGAAGTAGAAATACTCAGAATCCTTCCTATAGTTAGGGATAAAGTGAGATAGTGCCGGGAAAGTGCTGAGATTCCTCAGCCTAGCAGCATCAAGAACTGGTGAAACTTTACTTTTTGTAGTGTGCTTTAAGCAAACGATAGCTTTACGATAGCAAACGCCTTTCAAGTATTCTATAAGATCACATTGCAACTCCCGACACTTTCATTCCCCTAGAACGGTCCCTCATTCCCCGCTGCCCCAAAGCACTCCGCTTCTTACGACAGTGTACGACGCCGAGCCTGTCTGGTCCGCACGGCGCGGGCCAATCGCGCGGCGCCCGACCGATGACGTAGGCCGCGCTCGTGCATGCGCAGCGCGGGGAGACCTTGGCGAGGCGGCGGAGAAGCTTAGTGGAGGTGAAAGCTTTTGGCGGAAAGGAAAGTCCAGCGGCAAGATGCAGAGCTGGAGTCGTGTGTACCGTTCTTTGGCTAAGGTGAGGGCTGACTGGGTGGGGTCGTGCTGAGCCCGAGGCACAGAGAGGTCCGGTGACGGGGTCCGGGACGCGGCCTAAGTGGTGGGGGTGGGAGACGCCGGCGGCTAGGCCGGGACCAGCTGCGGCTCCACCCCTGAACCGGCTCAGACCGGGCAGCGGTTCGGAGGCAGAGGCCTGGGCGGTGGAGAGGCCCCGCCGGTTGTATGACGGCCAGCAGTCACACACAGTTCCCTCCCAAGCCTGGGCCGTGGGGCCTGGCGGTCGCACGTAGGCCTTGCCCCCTTGGCGGAGGAAGTATGAGTCTACCTTGCCCCATATGGTCGACTCTTTTTCATAACTTTTGCTCATCGTCGGCCCGGCCCCGAGTGGCTTTTCTGTAGTGGACAGGTAATCTTGGGCCACCGCTTGAAAGACCCAGACCGAGTCAGCCCTAACACGTAGCCCTAGGAATTCCTCGAAGGTCCCTTCAGTGTTTGCAGTTTTAAGCTAGTGTGCATTGACTTCCCTCTTAGAAGCTCGTATTTTTAATTGTAACAGGTTATTCTCAGGAAAGCTTTCCTTTTTCATTTATGTACCGAATACAGCCAAAGTGTATATATGTGGGATGGTGCCTGGTTACAATATTGATGCAGACCTTAAAAATAATACAGTAGTCAGACTCCTTTGTTTCAAAGATGAGTAGCTTATGTTTTCCGAAGTTAATGTAACATGCTAGGAGTTGTACTTTTAGTGAAAGGCAGAGCTGGGACTAAAACTCAGGACTGATATTTATTCTGCTGTTCTTTGGACCGCTGTCCTGACCTCAGGTGCAAGAATTGCCTTGAAATAGACAACGTTACTAGCTCAGTGTAGGTTTTGTCACTGCTTCCCATTTGCCTTCTGTGATAGGAGCTATTTGCTTTGTTCCTTTGTGTCTCACTGTTCTTAGGAAATAGTAGCCATCCACATTTAGAGGTTGTTGTGGAGATTATGATGCAGTTTGTAAAACCGTAGTAGCTCTTGAATATGAGTACATTACTTGGTGCATTTTTCTAAGGTATTTTGTCTCATTTTCTATTCCTGTTGGACGGTTCAGGTACATCTTCATAGGTTGTACATGGATCACGTGTAAAAGGATTGCATAATGAAATTACCCAAGTACTTAAGCTAGAACTTTGAACGCTTTAGTTATGACATTAAAATGATCCCTGGCACCAAAAGTTAGCCATGTTTCCTGAAAATTTAATAAAACTTAACACCATTGAGTAACATGTTTTAGTTAGGTTAAATGTGAAATGGGATGTTGACTGTTCATAATGAAAAGTGTGGTAAGCTGACTGTTTTTACAGAAGAGGAGAAATTGATGTGTAACCTCTGTGGCAATGGAAGATACATTAATAATCATTGCTTGATACATTTGCCTTAACTCATTGTTTTCAAGGACGTTCAGGAGTTCTATATTTTGAAATCATACTTTACATAATAGGAACATTTCTTTTCTTTGTTTCAGAGAGGCCATTTCAATCGAATATCTCATGGTCTGCAAGGAGTTTCTGCAGTGCCACTGAGAACTTATGCAGATCAACCAAGTAAGTACTTAGTAAAACAGGTTTTCCTTATATTAAGTCATATTTCCTTTGTGTTTAAATGTAAAAGCAAGTGAATGGTAGAGTCACTAATAATAAAGTAATCGGTCATAGAATTCATTTGTTCATATGTTTATTCACTTAAATGTTTATTGAGCATCTAGTGTGTTCTGGGTGGTGAATGAGGCAAAGCCCTACTGTTATGGAACTTATAGTCTGGGGGTAAAAGACAAACAGTACACAAGTAACAGGGAAATATTTGGGGAGGTCTTTGAAAACGAAAGCTGGTAATTGGGAGGTAAGGAGGCTATTTTAGATAGGGCGTCAGGGCTTTTCTGTGTAAGGGCCTGAGTAAAGTGAGGGAGTGAGAAGTTTATTTCAGGCAGAGGGAAACAGCAGTGAGAAGGGTCTGAGGTGAGAATTCAGTTGTGAGGTTTAAGGAATTGCAAGAAGGCTGGTGTGGGTAGAGCAGAGACCCATAGAGTATAAAATCAGAGAGTTAGGCAGGGATCAGATATGGAGGGTTTTATAAGGCCCGCCAGGATTTTACTCCCAAGTGTGAGGGGAAACCACTGAAGGGTGTTGGACAGAGGAGCGATTTTATATGTTTACACTTAAAAAGTTAGGCACTTCCACTGCAGGGAGCATGGGTTTTGATCCCTGGTAGGGGAACTAAGATCCTGCCTGCTGTGCTGTGTGGTCAAAAAAAACCCCAAAAAACTTAATTCTGTCCACTGGGTAAGATTGAGTGTGTTAGTCGCTTAACACTGTTTAGAATTGTGAGAAATCTTTTTCCATGCTGAATGAAAATCTTGGTGGGCTTATCAAAAGCACGTTTTAAAGACTAGAAGAATGTACCCTGAAAGGAAGCTATGGACTATGAATGCTTTTTTCTTTATACTTTTCTATATTTTTGAAGTTTCTGTAAAGGATATGTACTTTATCTTTTAAAGTATTTAAAACAGGGAGTTAATGGGTTTATAGTAAGATACTTTGGCCTCCCATTACCAAGACTGTGGAGTATTTGAAATTGTCTGTTTTTTTTTTTTTTGCGGTACGCGGGCCTCTCACTGTTGTGACCTCTCCCGTTGCGGAGCACAGGCTCCGGACGCGCAGGCTCAGTGGCCATGGCTCACGGGCGCAGCCACTCCGCGGCATGTGGGATCTTCCCGGACCGGGGCACGAACCCGTGTCCCCTGCATCGGCAGGCAGACTCTCAACCACTGCGCCACCAGGGAAGCCCCTCTTTGTCTCTTTTGTTAAATGGGGTTATTACTTATTCTTCTCAGCTCAGCAGGAGAAATATTAGATTTTCTCTTCCAGAGCATGCAAGTAAGGACTTTTCATGGTTCATTCTGCACCTTTGGTATTACATATTCAAGGAGGATTTATTCAGTACCTTCTATTTGCCAGGCAGTCCCTGGGCAGGAACTTAGATTGTAATGTTACGGGGATAACTGAGCACTCATGAATCCAATAATTTAGTGATCCCTTGACATCGAGTAAGTTATAAATCCCTTAGTACCCATGTAGATTCCGTGCATAAAGTCTTTGGTTGCATGAAGTAAGAAGTGTTTTATGTACATACTTATATTTGTCTGAGGTGTTTATTTAATGTCTGTACTTTCCTCAAGAGTGCACACTTCATTAGGGCAAGGACTGATTTGTGACTGTTCGGCACCAAAAATGGTACAGTAGGTACTCAGTGCATATTTACTGAATAAACTCTGGGGCCATGTCTGTTTTAGTTACGCTCCATCACAAGCATCCAGTGTGATGCCTGGTACACAGTGAGTACCCAGCAGCAACAGTGATATTAACTGATGCATTGAGGGCTTACTCTGTCTCAGGCACAGTCTTTAATCCTTGTGGCTCTCCTACCAGGTGTGTGCTGCTATTTTCCCCATTTAGTGAATGCAGGAGCTGAGTCGAGAGAGCTTAGCTAGGAAATGACAGAGCTGGGAAAATTCTTCTGACTCTAGAACTTACGCTCTTTATCCTTGTTTTGTTTGGCTTGCCTCGTTACATGAGTATTGCTTGACCAACTTGAGGAGTTCAAGCGTATTATGATACAGTCCCTGTTACAGCATCTGGGAGGTGTTTGAATATGAACCAAATTCATCAAGATTTGAAAAGTATTGTGTGTTGTTGTTGATATGACCTGTTTCGTGACAGGAATAGACTTACAGCCCTTCATCAGTCACATTTGCTATGTTAATTTATTCATTCGTTATTTCAACAGATATGGAGTATCTGCTGTGTGCTAGTTATTGGACTAGTTGCTGGGATACAACAGTGAACAGGACAGACAAGATGCAGCTGTATAGTTTACAGTCCACTGGGGAATATAAACATCCAACAAATAATTGTGATAAGGACTCCACTGAGTCCCAGTGCTCCCAACTGAGCATTGGGAGTTATGATATCTGTATATGGATCAGGAATGGCCACAGTTATTTTCTAAGGAAATGATGATATCTGAAAAGGGTTGGGGTGGGAGTGGGTATGGGAGGAGGTGTTCCAGGCAGAAAGACGTGTATGTGGGAATATTTCGATGCGAGAAGGAGCATAGTGCATTTGAGGAGCCCGAAAAGGACCAGTGTGGCTGAAATGTGTTGACGGTTGACTTCTCCAGGTTACAGAAGACCCTAACTCTTTATTTTAAGGGCAATTGGAGGTCGTTGAAGTGTTTTAAGCAGGGACATGATATAATCAGAGTTGTTTTTAAAGCTCGTTTTGGTTGCAGATCAGAGTTTTTATTGTAATAACTTTTTCTCTCGTTAGACTGTAAGAACCAGGGCTCTGTTGTTCATTGGTAGCCCAAGAGCTTAGAATTGTGTCTGTAATGTGAAATACTTGCTGTCAGTATTTATTTCTAGGTAGATGGGCCAGAATGTATGTGGGTGGACCAGCCCAATTCTGTGCGTGTAAGGTACCAGTAATTCATTATTGCTGAAGCTTAAACTGCATGATATTGGTTGATAAGCAGAATGTGGTGGAAGATGAGGCTGGAGAAATAGCTATCTAAGAGATTTAGATGTGTATATAGGAACTTGGATTTTATCTACCAAGAGGCAGGGAAACCAACGAGGAGCAAGAGAATAAAGTCCTAGTTGGGTTTTGGCAGGAGGTAACATCGTGGTAGCTGAGGAGGGTGGGGATGGGGACTGGAGGCTGCAGGACCAAAATTGGGAGGAGGATCTGAGAAGGGAAGAAACGTGTTGAGTGCCCAGTGTGTACCTGGCATTCTCCCAGGATCTTGACATACCTTATCTCTCACCTCTCTACCCGGGATGTAGATATTACTGTCACTGTTATGCCTATGTTGCATCGAAGCGCAGAGAGATTAAATAATTTTCCGAAGAATTTAAGAGATGGTAGAGCTCATATTTGAACTCAGGTTTGTTTAACTTCAAATCCTTTCTTCTTTTACTGTGTTTCTCTTTCGTTATGGACTAGAGGGTTGTAGGTTTATCATCAGAAAGTAAAAGTATTAGAATTCAAGATTTTCTTTGAAGCTGAACTGTTTAGGGTGATCACAGGTAGAGGATGTGACTATGGAAATAGACTGAAGATTAAGGCTATTGATTATTTTATTGTAGTTTTTGTTTTGTTTTTTGGGTGTGGTTTTTTTTTTTTTTTTTTTTGGCTGCACCACGCAACATGTGGGATCTTAGTTCTCCGACCAGGGATTGAACCAGTGCCCCCTGCAGTGGAAGTGCAGAGTCTTAACCACTGGACCGCCAGGGAAGTCCCAGGCTATTGATGATTTTAAAACAGACCCCCCCACCCCCCATCAACAAAACAACAAATAAACATTACAACAAGTAGCTCTTACACTCATTTAGTGAAATTGGTAATTAATAATTACTGCCTTATATTTCTTTTCCTATTCCTTTTTTTGTTTGTTTTAAAAATAATCTTGATTTATCTACATTTTGATATGTGCCTATTTCCCCTAACTATAACATAAAGTTTTTGAAGGTAGTGATGATTTCCTCATAGGGTAGGCATTCATGAAATTTGATTTCATTCTGATAATGAAGAGCTTCGTGTCATTTTAGTTGGAGTTCCTGATTGACCTGGAGATTATGGGATCATCTGAGTGTTTGAGAGGCATAATGGTGTAGGAGCATAGGCTTCAGAATCTAAAGAATATGGCTTGAATCCTGGCTGGATCAGTTACTAATTGTGCAACCTTATATAGGTTGTTTCGTTACCCTCAAGCCTTATTTTCTCCCTGTTAAATGGCAATAATAACTGTGTAACAGATATGTTCCGAGGCTTAAATAAGACAACAGGAAGCATTTAGCTCACTGCCTGGCATGTAAATTATCCAAGTGGCAGATAATATTGCCGACTGACTTCCTAAAACATGTGTTGTAATTTGTTGATGATTACAGTTGGTTTGTAACTGGACACCTTTATTTCAGTGGTAGCCTTGATAATGTGGTATCCTTAGTTTCCTCATAATGATATAATAAGTAACATTTGTAGAGTAACTTGTAGAGCAGTTCTTCCTGCTTTTTCTTTCGGTTCATTTCATGGCTTTGACTAATTAAGTCAGTCACCTCTTAGTGTACCCCAGTATTTCTTAAAGTATCAACCCGATAGCTTTCTCCTGGCATTTTACTGCCACCTGAAATGAAGATTGCTATCCAGCTGTCTTTTGCCATTTTGGCTTAGTCATCGTTCTCTTATGCTATCAATTTGTATATCCTTTTCAGTTTTTCTTTTTCACTTTTAAAGGCTGATGCTAGTTTTGTAAAATTATATATTAAGTGTTCCCTAAATTAATGTATTTGGTTTAACTACTTTTCTATACCCTGATTTTTAAAACTACTTTAAAATTGAGAAATGCTTCTTGACAAGGAGATGGTGAGTCAGAATCAGGTATTGTAAACTGTTACTTACAAGCAGCCTTTGGTAAAGGTGAAAGCTAGCTGGTTTGTTTTTCCAGTATTTTATTATGAAAAATTTCAGACATTTAGAAAAGTTGCAAGAATTTTACAGTGAATACCTATGGATTCTTCACATTTTACTATACTTACATTATCACATATCTGTTCATCCATATACGTATCCATTCATTCTTCTTACTTTTCTGATGCGTTTCAAGGTAAATTGCAGACATTGGTGTACTTCCCCTAAATAATAGCTTATTTTTGAACCTTTGCATTGGATCATACCCTTCTATACTTCCAGTTGACAAATCTTCAGATGAAGACTTCCTTTTCCCTTCATCTTTGTGCCCCCTAGCACTTTAGTGGGATTCTGATGGAATGGTGCACTTAGTATCTTCAGTGCAAGGCGAACTATTTCTTGGTATTTTCTACGGTTTTTAAAAAGACCTAAGATGACACAGTAAATTGGGAAATAAAATGCAAGTATTTTGGCTTTTTTGTGTTTAATCAACAAACATGTATATTATAACCAAAAAAATGTTTAAAAAATCAGCAAAGAAACATGTTTTGGAGCTTGTATTTAGATTACTGTGAAATTAAAAATTAGGACCCAAACTAAGGGATATTGTTTAGGTCCTGATATGGTTCAAGATTTGAAAATAGAAATACATTTTATTACATACTTAATTCTGAACGTGAATGAGTGAACCAAGCATTGTGGCCAAAAAGCATAAATGGATCAGTAGAAATTGAAGCAATACTTTTATCATGTATTGGACCAGCTATATTTTTTTCATGTATTGAGTAATCCTAATTATCATCTGACATAACCAAGGAGAATCAGTACTATGATTTATTCAGTAGGACGAACCTTAGATTTTGTGGATAACTGGGTTGGCTAACTTGTTAGTTGTCGTCCATCATAGAGGTTATTTGATTCTGTTCAGGCCAGCAAAGGTCTTTTGAATGATACTACACTCCCATCCCCTAGGAGGTGTGGGTTTTGTGGGGGAGGGATGATGATAAATTAAAATTGCTGTCTTTGTAGGTCAGAATATAGTTACTATACAGTGAATACTTACTATGTACGTTCCAGGTACTATGCTAAGCTATTTGCATACATTATTTATTCTGTATTACAGCCCTATGAGGTAGATTTTCTTGTACTGTTTATTTTGCAGATGAGTAAACTGAGGCTGAAGCAGGTTAAATTACTCATCTAAGGTCAGATAGCTAGTTATCATAAAGCTTGATTATTGCCCTTGGGGATGGGTGAAACGGAGGAATGGAGTAGTTTGAATAATGGAAATACCACTGGAAGGAGAGACAGAAAACTTAATTTTGTCTCTGCCACACGATTGCTAGATGACCTTGGGCAAGTTAATTGACCTCTCTGAACCCAGTGTTTTTTATCTGTGATATATCGGATATATGCCATCCTCACCTTCCTCCTAGGAAGTTCTGGGAAAAACATGATAATATATGTGAAAGTGTGTTAAAAACTGCTAAATGCTAGGTTGCAATGACAGTTGGGGGGGTGGAGAAGGGAGACTGTCTCTAACTCTTAACAGTTATTGTTGATTTATTTGATGTTGGATTGAGGAGAATGGGAATAATTGGACTTAATTTTATATTTGTATCATAATTATTATATTCCTCAGGCTGCTGATCAAAGTTAATTTTCAGCTTCTTATCTTTATATGATAAATGTCCAGAATAGTTCATTGAGTTCTGTTTAGCCTATTATCTTAAACTATACAAAATGTATCGTTATTCAAATAAAGTTCAAAACGTATTTGCCATGCATTATAGGGAAGCAGAGTTTTCCCCCTGATATCTTAGAAGTTAAGTACCTGAAAAGGATATAATCAGTCTTAAATTTATTGAGAGAACTAAAGTATTATACAAAATTATCTTATTTAATCCAAACATCAATCATTTAAGACAGTGTTATTGTTCCTATATGACAGGAAAAGTGAGGTCACTTAGTCACACAACTAATAAGTGACAGGAGCTGAGATTTGAAGCCAGCTATGTCAGAATCCAAAGCTCAGGCTCTTTCCTTCATACAGATGTGTTAGTAAATGCCTGTCTGTTATGAAACTATGGAATTTAGCAAGGTCAGTGGGTACAAAACTCAGTTATATTTTTGTATGCTGTAATGAATAAATAGAAAACAAAATTTAAAAATCTGTGCCATTTTCAGTTATGTCAAAGAACATCAGGTACCTAGGAATGAATAGTACTGTGTAGAAAATGCTGATTATTTGTACTTTCTTGGAGGTATAAAATGTAAGATTTTTTTTTAATGTACTGTTTTTGGTCAATATTAAGCAATTTATTGTTTTGTATCAATTTGCTTTTATTGTAGTTGATGCTGATGTAACAGTGATAGGTTCTGGTCCTGGAGGATATGTTGCTGCTATTAAAGCTGCCCAGTTAGGCTTCAAGGTAAGGTTTAGGCTCAGACTACGTGTTGATTCCTTTTCATTTGGCAAGAGTTGATCACATTCACAAAGTACTTTGCAGGTAATTAATAATGGTAAATACTTTCTTAATTCTATAAATTATATTTAGGCCTGAGACTAATGAAGAGAGAGAGTTTATTTGATTGTAGTATTTTCATGAAATGCAAAGTGAAGTCATTATTTTTCCCCTCCCCCCAATACTTTTTTGTTTTGGCTTCTAATCACACTTTGGAAGATATAGTAATAGAGCCAAAAACATGTATTTGGTTGTTAAACAAAAATATCTTTTAGAATAATTTGCTTTTGGGTTAGTATTATTCAAATAATAAATTATAAAGGAGTCTATTTCATTCTCACAAACACAGCTTCAGTAGCATGTTTTGTAGAAGAATTAAGACAGATACATTTGGAATTTTAGTGAACCGAAACATTGCAGGTTATGTGCAGTAAATAATGTTTTCTTTGGTTGTAGGCCGTCTGCGTTGAGAAAAATGAGACACTCGGTGGAACATGCTTGAACGTTGGTTGTATTCCTTCTAAGGTGAGCATATGTTTTGTGCAGTGCAGAAATTTTTTCATTAGCCACCAGCTAGAAGGATATATTGAGATTAGAATATTAAACTAATACAGTTATTAAAAAATAAACCAGGGATGATAAAAACACGTTTTTCCCTTGTTAAAACTTAAGAGTACTGTCATCAGTCTGCCATATGTTCCTGAAATACCTTCCTTGTCTCAGAATGCCTAGCCTTTGAGCTAGGCTTTGATGACAGATTCTGATGTTCCACCTTTTTTCTTTTTAGCTTTCCTTTACAGTGAAACAGATAATAGGTAGTAAATTCTTCTTTTAGGCCCTTTATATATGAAAATATGACTGCTTTTTTAACCTGCCTTTCTGAAGTGTGTATTTAATTCATTGCTTTTAAAGAAAGTAGTTTTTTTCATTCTTGTTTGTTGAACGTTTAAGTCGTTATTGTTTGTCTTAGATTAATTATGTAAGAACAGAAACTGAATTGGTGTAGTCCTATATGCTATTTCACGTAGAGAATGTCATTTTGTAAGTGGTTTTTGATTATATATAGTTTGTGAAATTTGATAATTGAGTCTATTTCCTTTAGGCTTTATTGAATAACTCTCATTATTACCATATGGCCCATGGAAAAGATTTTGCATCTAGAGGAATTGAAAGTATGTATACCTTTCATATTTAGCAATATTATCACTTAACTTGACTCTTCTGGCTTAACTTGACTTGTGTCTCATGAGTGTGTAATATATGTTCAGTGAGGGAAGAGTAAGAAAAAGATCTTAATGTGAGAAGATTTATTTAAGAAAGAAGGCTTAAATTCATATTCCTACTATGACATCTTGTGTTCCTTTGCTAACGTGTGTGTGTGTGTGTGTGAGAGAGAGAGAGAGGGAGGGAGGGAGGGAGAGAGGAGTCAGTTTTTATTTCCCTGAAACCTAGAGATCATTGGGAGGTGCTGGATTCCTGAGTGCCATGGGCAAATAATGGTGAAGGAAGCAAAGTCTCCTTAAGTTGTTGGTAGTGGAAAGAGATGCAGGGAGAGGGGGAAGGATGCAGCATAGTGGAAAAGAAGGACATTTCATAACGTTTTAATTTGTTATGTCATACCTCCTGCCATTCTTTTTGGACTGTTTTCATTTCATCCTTCTTCTCCAGTTATTGTTGTTTACAGATATATATAATATATAGATATAGATATAGAAATATATAGAGATATAGATATATCTTCCTTCTAGGAGGGGCCAAAACACACCTTGGTTGAAGGGGGAGTGTGTTAATTGATTTTCCTTCATTTATTTCTTT
Organism: Orcinus orca; assembly: GCF_937001465.1. NCBI lineage: Eukaryota > Metazoa > Chordata > Mammalia > Artiodactyla > Delphinidae > Orcinus > Orcinus orca. The sequence goes on from NC_064567.1 coordinate 90,048,599, forward strand.
GTAGCGGTAGGTTTCTGAAAGATTGGGCTGTAGTGTAGGCAGGCAGGAAGGTATAGGAGTGATGTATATACATTAAAGCAAATATATTAAGCTAGATGAAAAGTAAAATCAAAACTCACTTTCTGTACCCACAAAGGAAAGAAGAGACAGGGTTAGTCAAAGACGTGCATTGTAGGTAAAGCTTCAGGTTCTAGCTCTGTGACTTTAGGTAAATCAAATCTCTCAGGGCCTCTCTTTCCTCATCTTTAAGATAATGTGTTGGTTGCATGAGCTGATTTCTGAGGTATTACATGTAATGTTCTGTTGAGTTTGAGTTTCTTTATCTTCTGAGTTGCTTCAGAGTTTTCTTCTGAATTAAATGAGTGAGTAAAATCTAGTTTATTAAATTCTTTTATATTAAGCTTCTGTATTTGAAGTTTTCAAATGTGTATTTTTAGTAGTTTCATGAAATTTACCCTTTTGTTTGCAATTTCCAGTGATGTTTTACTTTGTCATTTTTATCAATACTTAAATTTAAATCTCTTCCAGATTTATAGTTATCGTAAGGTCTTTGGAGAATATATTGTCATAATGGGTATAATGTTTTATTTTGGACTTGGTTTTTCCTGAAGATGGACTCTTTACAGTGTGTAATAGGTTCTGTTATTGTGATAGGATGCTGTTTGCCTTTTGCCAGCTACGAGTATTGTATCAGTTATTAGATTAAATATTTTTAATACTGCCTTTTATACAGTTCTGTAAGTATTAGGCTGCAGTTTTTTAGACCTTGATTAGTGAAAAATATCACACATTGCTCCAGGAATTTAGCTATGGACTAAAGATTTATTTAACAAATTACAGTGTCTGAAGTTCGCTTGAATTTAGAGAAGATGATGGAGCAGAAGAGTAATGCAGTAAAAGCTTTAACGGGTGGAATTGCCCACTTATTCAAACAGAATAAGGTCAGTGTGTTTAATGTTCAAATTTTTGCTTTATTTTATATACACCTTAACATTGCTTTATGCTCACAGTGATGTTATTAGAACTTGGCTGCTGGAGAATATTTAATTTAAAACAGTATGTTAACCTGAAATAGATTTCCCTGATACATATAACAAAACGTTTGCTGTTCCATACGTAGCATTACTAAGTAGGGAAGTATTTTGTATTGGATAAATTATTTAATAGTTTTTTCTTATTAATCATATTTGTTACTCCAAAAAATTATTTTAAACTTTGTGAATTTATAAACATTATTTTATAAAGGTTGCTCATGTAAATGGATATGGAAAGATAACTGGGAAAAATCAGGTCACCGCTACGAAAGCCGATGGCAGCACTCAAGTTATTGATACAAAGAACATTCTTATAGCCACAGGTTCAGAAGTCACTCCTTTTCCTGGAATTACGGTATTTACATGTTTTACAACTGTCACAACCTTCCTACAGAAATATGTTTTATAAACGACTTTATGCTCTTTATGAACTTTGAATGACAGGTCTCTGACTGAAGTACTATATGTTGACAGTCATTCAGCTTTGGAAAATTGCCTGTCTTTATTCTCCAGTGATCGTGACCAGAAATAGAACACTGTATATTAAGATATATTTCAATTCAATATGAAGTTGAAATTGACCATTTTGTTTTGAAATGCTGAATGATAAATTTTTAAGTGAGCATTTTTTTTAAGTGAGCATTTTTTTTTTTTTTTTTTTTTTGCGTTACACGGGCCTCTCACTGTCGTGGCCTCTCCCACTGCAGAGCACAGGCTCCGGACGCACAGGCTCAGCGGCCATGGCTCACGGGCCCAGCCGCTCCGTGGCATGTGGGATCTTCCCGGATCGGGGCACGAACCCGTGTCCCCTGCATCGGCAGGCGGACTCTCAACCACTGCGCCACCAGGGAAGCCCTTAAGTGAGCATTTTTAATGGGTTTTGTTAAAATTGAGTCTATGGATAAAAGTTGTAAGTAGCTCAAAGCAAATAAATGACTTAGTATTTTTAGTGATTATACTGAGTGAGATCACAGTTTATAATCAGTAGGTTTTTCCAAATAATTTTGATTGTATCTTTTTTTAAAATTACAGATTGATGAAGATACAGTAGTGTCATCTACAGGTGCTTTGTCTTTAAAAAAAGTTCCAGAAAAGATGGTTGTCATTGGTGCAGGAGTAATAGGTGTAGAATTGGTGAGTGATGTTTATTTATTTATTTATTTTTTACATCTTTATTGGAGTATAATAGCTTTACAATGGTGTGTTAGTTTCTGCTTTATTACAAAGTGAATCAGTTATACATATACATATGTTCCCATATGTCTTCCCTCTTGCGTCTCCCTCCCACCCTCCCTATCCCACCCCTCCAGGCGGTCACAAAGCACCGAGCTGATCTCCCTGTGCTATGCGGCTGCTTCCCACTAGCTATCTACCTTACGTTTGGTAGTGTATATATGTCCATGCCTCTCTCTCGCTTTGTCACAGCTTACCCTTCCCGCTTCCCATATCCTCAAGTCCATTCTCTAGTAGGTCTGTGTCTTTATTCCTGTCTTACCCCTAGGTTCTTCATGACTTTTTTTTTTTTCTTAAATTCCATATATATGTGTTAGCATACGGTATTTGTCTTTCTCTTTCTGACTTACTTCACTCTGTATGACAGACTCTAGGTCTATCCACCTCAGTACAAATAGCTCAATATTGTTTCTTTTTATGGCTGAGTAATACTCCATTGTATATATGGCCACATCTTTATCCATTCATCCGTTGATAGACACTTAGGTTGTTTCCATCTCCGGGCTATTGTAAATAGAGCTGCAGTGAACATTTTGGTACATGACTCTTTTTGAATTATGGTTTTCTCAGGGTATATGCCCAGTAGTGGGATTGCTGGGTCATATGGTAGTTCTATTTGTAGTTTTTTAAGGAACCTCCATACTGTTCTCCATAGTGGCTGTACCAATTCACATTCCCACCAGCAGTGCAAGAGTGTTCCCTTTTCTCCACACCCTTTCCAGCATTTATTATTTCTAGATTTTTTGATGATGGCCATTCTGACTGGTGTGAGATGATATTTCATTGTAGTTTTGATTTGCATTACTCTAATGATTAATGATGTTGAGCATTCTTTCATCTGTTTGTTGGCAGTCTGTATATCTTCTTTGGAGAAATGTCTATTTAGGTCTTCTGCCCAGTTGGATTGGGTTGTTTTTTTGTTACTGAGGTGAGTGATGTTTTTTTCTGCCCCTTATTTCTTGGAGTTGGACAGGACTTAGTGGTGCTGTGTTTGATTCTTTGTATAACATCACAGGTAGATCAGCATTGAGGTTTTTTTTTGTTTCTTTTTTAAATATTTATGTACGTCCATTAGTTTTTTATTTTTGTAATTTTTTTAGAAAAATTTTTGGCTGCTTTGGGTCTTCATAGTTGCATGCGGGCTTTCTCTAGATGTGGCGAGCAGGGGCTACTCTGTGGCAGTGCACAGGCTTCTCATTACGGTGGCTTCTCTTCTTGCGGAGCACGGGCTCTAGGTGCGCGGGCTTCAGTAGTTGCGGCACGCGAGCTCAGTAGTTGTGGCTCACGGGCTCTAGAGCGCAGGCTCAGTAGTTGTGGTGCATGGACTTAGTTGCTCCCCGGCATGTGGGATCTTCCCGGACCAGGGATCAAACCTGTGTTCCCTGCATTGTCAGGAGGATTCTTAACCACTGCACCACCAAGGAAGTCCCAGCATGGAGTTTTGCTTAGACACTTATCTAGTAGTAAAGAATTTTCAAGGCAACCTATTTAAGTAATCATTAGTCATTAGGACATTCTCTTTTGTTTTGAAATCTGCTTCCCTGTATCTTTCACATTTCCTATTCCCTAGAACTGGACTAATTTTAAAAAATCTACCAGCCCTTCAGGTATTTAAATCTGCCAGCCCTTCGACCCTTCAGCAGACAGCTCTCATTCTTAGTGAATTACATTTCAGATAAAGACATGACTTATGTGACCTGACTCTTCCCTCCTCCTCCATCCTCATCTCGATCCCTCTTAACTCAGGTTTTAGAAATGTCAGACTACTTGAAGTTCTCTGAATACTGTGCTGTCTCCTACCTTTTCGCTGCCTGGTTCTCCCTTCTTGTCCATCTGGCAGATTTCATGTTTGTCCAGTGACCTCTCTGTATTTCAGGAGTCCTTTCCCGGGGCCGTTTTACCTTGTAATCGCCAAGAATGGCTCTACTTCTGAAATCACAAATCCAGACATTTTATTCTCTAACCATAAGCTCCTTTCCTCTTATTAAGTTATTCCTTAGGTAGACAGGTTCTGTAACTTAATCAAGTTTTCTAGTCCCTAGATCCCTCTTATGATTTTGCTCTCTGCCTTTTATCCCGTCTTGACTGCTTTCCCGAGCAGGTTAGATTCTATAATGTGTCTTTTGTCTTTCCACAGAATATTCTCTTTCCTCTTACCTCAGTTACACAAGGACTCATAAATATTTGCAGCCTAATCCTTTCTCCTTGCCTCTGAATTTTTATATCTGAATACTTACCAGCATCTCTGTTTGTAGGTCTCACAGGCACTCAGTTCAGTAAGTGCCTCTTAACCTTTCTCTCCCTCTTTCACTCCCCAAAATAAAACAAAGCCTGTTTCTTTTCTAACATTTCCTATTTCTGAGTGGTACTGCCATCTATGTGGAGGCCTAAAGAAGTTTGGAAACTATATGTGACCTCTCCCATGCTTTTGTGTCGCATATTGAGTCAGTCCCTGCATTGTAATGTGATACTACCTGTTAGGTGGCTCATGAATATATCCTCTTATTTTTTTTTTATTTTTTTTTTTGTGGTACGCGGGCCTCTCACTGTTGTGGCCTCTCCCGTTGTGGAGCACAGGCTCCGGATGCGCAGGCTCAGCGGCCATGGCTCATGGGCCCAGCCGCTCTGTGGCATGTGGGATCTTCCCGGACGAGGGCACGAACCCGTGTTCCCTGCATCGGCAGGTGCACTCTCAACCACTGTGCCACCAGGGAAGCCCCTCTTCTTTTCATGTATCTACTTAGATCCCAGTTCATGCCAAGATCATGTCTTACCCTGGGTTTCTCTTACTTCTTTAACTTTTTCTAATCTGTTTTCCCCAGAGTGGCTGAAGTGATTTTTCTCTAACACAAATGTAATTATGTCTCTTCCCTGCTGAAAACACCTCAATGACTCATTATAGCTGTTAGGATAAGTACAAACTCTTAAATGTTGGTTGGTGCTGGCTCAAATCTCCAGCCTCATTTCTAACCACTTTCCCTCTCAAACTATGTTCAAGGTATAGTGAAATATCAGTTCCTGAACAAGCTACATTCTTTATCTGTAGGTAGACCTTCCTTCTGTTTGGAACATTTCATCCCTCTATGAGTTACTGCACTTTCTGAGCCCTTCCCTGCCTACCTAGATGGCCTTAGGTACTCTTGCTGAGTGTTCCATTGCAGCCTATACTTCTTGTTCTAGCATTTATCTTGCTTTCTTGATGTTACTTGTTCACTTGTCTCTCTTTCATTAAATCATAAACTCCATGAGGGTCGAGATGCTGGCTGTTTCATTTACTGTGTGTCTTTAGGATCTAGCATAGTGGCTGATCTGTAATAAGTACTCATGTATTAGCTTTTATTATTGCTCTATAAACATTTGTTGATATAATAAATACCTTTCAAATGTCACCTTAGAAGTTACGTTTTTAGTGGAGACTTCTGTTTAAGAAAGCTCAGGTCTTTCCTTCTTCGAGTCTTCAGTATAATGTGTCTGCATCTTTGCATCATCTACTAATAATAGTATATTGAATCTATTTGTTTATGTCTGTCTTTTTTATAGGACCATAAGCTCCTTAAAGGCAGAGATTGAGTTTTATTCATATTTAAATCTCCATTGCTTTTCTTTTTTTGTTGTTGTTTTTTGTTTTGTTTTGTTTTCTTGTCTGCACCACACCGCATGCAGGATCTTAGTTCCCCGACCAGGGATTGATCCCGTGCCCCCTAGAGTGGAAGCACGGAGTCTTAACCACTGGACCACCATGGAAGTCCCTGATACTACAGTCTTTAACCAGTTATAAACATAACTGAATACCTTGCTGATACGAAAATATGCTACATTAACCAGCCCAGAAAAACTTTTAGAAAATAAAGTGTGGGTTGTTTAAATGACCTGTTTGAAACACTTGTGGTAGTGTCTAATGATTGTCAAAGCAGCTGTTTAAAAATCTCTTCTAGTATTTAGCAGAGATTGACCTCTGCTCCACATTTCAGAGTCTATTCTTTTTTCTTTTATTTTTTAACTTTTTATTTTATATTAGAGTATAGTTGATTAACAATGTTGTGTTAGTTTCAGGTGTACAGCGTAGTGATTAAGTTATATGTATATATGTATTTATTCTTTTTCAAATTCTTCTCCATTTAGGTTGTTATTATATTGATATATATTGATCAGAGTTCCCTGTGCTATACAGTAGGTCCTTATTGGTTATCCATTTTAAATATACTAGTATGTACATATCAATCCCAAATTTCCTAACTTCATTTGTATATTTCTTTTTTCGACCTCACATATAAGCGATATCATATGATATTTGTCTTTCTCTGTCTGACTTCATTCAGTATGACAATCTCCAGGTCCATCCATGTTGCTGCAAATTGCATTATTTCATTCTTTTTATTGGCTGAGTAATAACACCTTTGTATATATGTACCACATGTTCTTTATCCATTCATCTGTCAGTGGACATTTAGGTTGCTTCCATGTCTTGGCTATTGTAAACAGTGCTGCAGTGAACATTGGGGTGCACGTATTCTTTTGGACCATGTTTTTCTCTGGATATATGCCCAGGAATGGGATTGCAGGATCATATGGTAGCTTTATTTTCAGTTTTTTAAGGAACCTCCATACTGTTCTCCACAGTGGCTATACCAATTTACATTCCCACCAACAGTGTAGGAGGGGTCCCTTCTCTACACGCCCTCTCCAGCATTTATTGTTTGTGGATTTTTTGATGATAGTCATTTTGACTGGTTTAAGGTGATACCTCATTGTAGTTTTTTTTTTAAGACTTTTTTTTTTTTTGATTTGGACCATTTAAAAATCTTTATTGAATTTGTTACAGTATTGCTTCTGTTTTATGTTTTGGTTTTTTTGGCTGCGAGGAGTGTGGGATCTTAGCTCCCCCACCAGGGATTGAACCTGTACCTCCTGCATTGGACTGCCAGGGAAGTCCCCTCATTGTAGTTTTGATTTGCAATTCTCTAATAATTAGCGATGTTGAGCATCTTTTCATGTGCCTCTTGGCCTTCTGTATATCTTCTTTGGAGAAATGTCTGTTTAGGTCTTCTGTCCATTTTTTGATTGGGTTGTTTTTATGATATTACGCCCTATGAGCTGTTTGTAAAGTTTGGAGACTAACCTCTTGTCGGTTGCATCATTTGTAAATATTTTCTCCCATTCTGTGGGTTGCCTTTTCATTTTGTTTGTGGTTTCCTTTGCTGTGCAAAAGCTTTTGAGTTTAATTAGGTCCCATTTGTTTTTGTTTTTATTTCAATTAGTCTGGGAGATGGATTGAGAAAGATATGACTGTGATTTATGTCAGGGAGTGTTCTGCCTATGTTTTCCTCTAAAAGTTTTATGGTGTTCAGTCTTATATTTAGGTCTTTAATCCATTTTGAGTTTATTTTCGTGTATGGTGTTAGAGTATTTTAATTTCATTTTTTTTTACATGTAGTTGTCCAGTTTTCCCAGCACCATTTATTGAAGAGACTGTCTTTCCTCCATCGTATAGTCTTGCCTCCTTTATTGTAGATTAATTGACCATAGGTGCATGGATTTATTTCTGGGCTTTCTATCCTGTTCCATTAATCTGTATGTCTGTTTTTGTGCCAGTACCATACTGTTTTGTTAACTATAGCTTTGTAGTATAGTCTGAAGTCAGGGAGCCTGATTCCTCCAGCTCCATTTTTCTTTCTCAAGATTGCTTTGGCTATTTGGGGTCTTTTGTTTCTCCATACAAACTTTAAAATTTTTTGTTCTAGTTCTGTGAACAGTGCCGTTGGTACTTTGTTAGGGATTGCATTGAATCTGTAGATTGCCTTTGGTAGGATAGTCATTTTGACAATATTGATTCTATCCAAGAACATGGTATATCTCTCCATCTGTTGTGTTGTCTTCGATTTCTTTCATCAGTGTAGTATAGTTTTCAGAGTACAGGTGTTTTATCTCCTTAGGTAGGTTTATTCCTAGGTATTTTATTCTTTTTGCTGTGATGGTAAATGGGATTGTTTCTTTAATTTCTCTCTCTGATCTTTTGTTGTTAGTGTATAGAAATGCAACAGATTTCTGTGTATTAATTTTGTAACCTGCAACTTTACCGAATTCATGATTATGGGCTCTAGTAGTTTTCTGGTACAGTCTTCAGCATTTTCTATGTATAGTATCATGTCATCTGCAGACAGTGACAGTTTAACTTCTTCTTTTCCAGTTTGGATTCCTTTTATTTCTTTTTTTTTTTTCTTTGATTGCTGTAGCTAAGACTTCCAAAACTATGTTGAATAAAAGTGGTGAGAGTGGACATCCTTGTTTTGTTGAGTATGATGTTAGCTGTACGTTTGTCATATATAGCCTTTATTATGTTGAGGTATGTTCCCTCTATGCCCACTCTCTGTAGAGTTTTTATCATAAATGGGTGTTGAATTTTGTCAAAAGCTTTTTCTCCATCTATTGAGATGATCACATGGTTTTTATTTCTCAGTTTGTTGATGTGGTGTATCACACTGATTGATTTGTGGATACTGAAAAATCCTTGCATCCCTGGGATAAATCCCCCTTGATCGTGGTGTATGATCCTTTTAATGTATCATTGGATTCAGATTTGCTAGTATTTTGTTGAGGATTTTTGCATCTATGTTCATCAGTGATATTGGCCTGTAATTTTCTTTTTTTGTGGTATCTTTGTCTGGTTTTGGTATAAGGGTCATCACCCTCATAGAATGAGTTTCAGAGTTTTCCTTCCTCTGCAGTTTTTTGGAACAGTTTCAGAAGTGTAGGTGTCACCTCTTCTCTAAATGTTTGATAGAATTTGTCTGTGAAGCCATCTGGTCCTGGATGTTTGTTTTTGGGTAGTTTTTAAGTCACAGTTTCAATTTCGGTGCTTGTGATTGGTCTGTTCATATTTTCTATTTCTTCCTGGTTCAGTCTTGGGAGATTGTACCTTTTGAAGAATTTGTCCATTTCTTCCACGTTGTCCATTTTACTGGCATATAGTTGCTTGTAGTAGTGTCTTATGATCCTTTGTATTTCTGTGGTATCAGTTGTAACTTCTCCAGTTTCATTTCAAATTTTATTGATTTGAGTCCTCTCCCTTTTTTTCCTTGACAAGTCTGGCTAAAGGTTTATCAGTTTTACCTTTTCAAAGAACCAGCTTTTAGTTTCATTGATCTTTGCTGTTGTCTCTATTTCATTCATTTCTGCTCTGATCTTTATTTCTTTCCTTCTACTAACTTTAGCTTTTGTTTGTTCTTTCTCTAGTTGCTTTAGGTGTAAAGTTAGGTTGTTTGGGATTTTTCTTACTTCCTGAGGTAAGATTGTATTGCTGTAAACTTCTGTCTTAGAACTGCTTTTGCTGCATCCCATAGGTTTTGGATTGTTGTGCTTTTGTTTTCATTTGTCTCTAGGTTTTGTTGTTATTTTGTTTTGTTTTGTTTTTGCCAAGCCGGGCGGCATGTGAGATCCTAGTTTCCTGACCAGGGATCCATCCATTGGTTGTTCAGTAGCATATTGTTTACCCTCCATGTGTTTGTGTTTTTTAGCTTTTTTCTTGTAGTTGATTTCTAATCTCATAGTGATGTGGTTGGAAAAGATGCTTGGTATGATTTCAGTTTTCTTAAATTTACCGAGGCTCATTTTGTGACCCAGCACATGGTCAGTTCTGGAGAATATTCCACGTGCCCTTGAGAAGAATGTGTATTCTGCTGCTTTTGCTTTTTTTTTTTTTTTAATAAATTTATTTATTTTTGGCTGTGTTAGATCTTCGTTGCTGCACATGGGCTTTCTCTAGTTGTGGCGAGTGGGGGCTACTCTTTGTTGCGGTGCACAGGCTTCTCATTGAGGTGGCTTCTCTTCATTGCGGAGCACGGGCTCTAGGCGCGCGGGCTTTGTAGTTGTGGCTCGTGGGCTTAGTTGCTCCGCGGCATGTGGGATCTTCCCGGACCAGGGCTTAAACCCATGTTCCCTGCATTGGCAGGTGATTCTCAACCACTGCACCACCAGGGAAGTCCCCTATTCTGCTGCTTTTGGATGGAATGCTCTCTAATTATCAATTAAGTCCATCCGGTCTAATGTGTCATTTAAGGCCTGTGTTTCTTTGCTGATTTTCTGTCTGGATGATCTGTCCATTATGAAAATGGGGTGTTAAAAGTCCTCCACTATTATTGTGTTAGTGTCGATTTCTCCCTTTATGGCTGTTAGTGTTTGCTTTATGTATTGAGGTGCACCTATGTTAGGTGCATATATATTTACAATTGTTATATCTTTTTCTTGGACTGATCCCTTGATCATTATGTAGTGTCCTTCTTTGTCTCTTAAAACAGTCTTTATTTTAAGGTCTATTTTGTCTGATACAAGTATTGCTACCCCAGCTTTCTTTTGATTTCCATTTGTGTGGAATACCTTTTTCCATCCCCTCACTTTCAGTCTGTATGTGTCCCTAGGTCTGAAGTGGGTCTCTTATAGACAGCATATACCCAGGTCTTGTTTTTGTATCCATTCAGCAAGCCTGTGTCTTTTGGTTGGAGCATTTAATCCATTTACGTTTAAGGTAATTACCGGTATGTATGTTCCTATTGCCATTTTCTTAATTGTTTTGGCTTTGTTTTTCTAGGTGTTTTTTCTTCCCTTTCTCTTTTGTTTTCTTCTCTTGTGGTTTGATGACCATCTTTAGTGTTGTGTTTGGGTTGCTTTTTCTCTTTTGTGTTTGTACGTATTGTAGGTTTTGGGTTTGCTCTGCCCATAAGATTTTGATATAGCTGTCTATATATGTATAAGGTTGTTTTAAGTTACTGGTCTCTTTCTTGCCTAGAGAAGTTCCTTTAGGATTTTTTGGTAAGCTGGTCTGGTTTTGCTGAGTTCTAGCTTTTGTTTGTCTGTAAAGCTTTTGATTTCTCCATCAAATCTGAATGAGAGCCTTGCTGGGTAGAGTATTCTTGGTTGTAGGTTCTTCCCTATCATCACTTTAAATATATCGTGTGACTTTATTCTGGCCTGCAGAGTTTCTGCTGAGAAATCAGCTGATAACCTTATGGGAGTTCCCTTGTATTTGTCATTTTTCCCTTGTTGCTTTTAATATTTTTTCTTTGTGTTTAATTTTTGTCAGTTTGATTACTGTGTGTCTTGGCGTGTTCCTCCTTCAGTTTATTCTGCCTGGGACTCCCTGCGCTTCCTGGACTTGGGTGACTGTTTCCTTTCCCATGTTAGGGAAGTTTTCAGCTATTATCTCTTCAAATATTTTCTCAGGTCCTTTCTGTCTCTCTTCTCCTTTTGGGACCCCTATAATGCGAATGTTGGTGCGTTTAATGATGTCCCAGAGGTCTCTTAGACTGTTTTCATTTCTTTTCATTCTTTTTTATTTATTCTGTTCACACTGTGATTTCCACCATTCTGTCTTGCAGGTCAGTTATCCGTTCTTCTGCCTCACTTATTCTGCTTTTGATTCCTTTTAGTGTATTTTTCATTTCAGTTATTGTTCATCTGTTTGTTCTTTAGTTTTCTAGGTCTTTGTTAAACATTTCTTGCATCTTCTTGATCCTTGCCTCCATTCTTTTTCTGAGCTCTTAGATCGTCTTCACTATCATTATTCTGAATTATTTTTCTGGTAGGTTGGCTATCTCCACTTCTCTTCGTTGTTCTTCTGGGATTTCATCTTTTTCCTTCATCTGGGACAAATTCCTCTGCCATCTCCTTTTGACTGACTGTCTGTGATTGCAGTTTCCATTCCGTAGGGTACAGTATTGTGGTTCTTGTTTCTGTTGGCTGCCCTCTGGTGGATGAGGCTGTCTAAGAGGCTGGCAGCCTTCCTGATGGGTGGGGATGTGTTCCCGTCCTGTTGGTTATTTGGCCTGAGGTGACCCAGCACTGAAGCCTACAGGATGTTTGGTGGGGCTGATGGCTGCCTCCGGGAGGGCTCGTGCCGATGGGTACTCCCCAGAACTGTTGCTGCCAGTGTCCTTGTCCCTGCAGTGAGCCACAGCCACCCCCTGCCTCTGCAGGTGACCCTCCAATACTAGCAGGAAGGTCTGGCCCAGTCTCTTATGGAGTCACGGCTTTTTTCCCCTTGGTCCTGGTGTGCATGAGATTTTGTGTGTGCCCTCCAGGAGTGGAGTTTCTCTTTTCCCCAGTTCTGTGGAAGTCCTGTGATCAAACCCCACTGGCCCTCAAAGCCAGATTCTCAGGGGACGACTCCTCCCGCTCCCGGACTCCCAGGCTGGGAAGCCTGTCATGGGGCTCAGAACTTTCGCTCCTGTGGGAGAACTTCTGTGGTATGATTGTTTTCCAGTTGTGGGTCTCCCACCAGTGGGTATGGGATTTGATTTTATCTCGATTGTGCCCCTCCTACTGTCTTGTGGCTTCTTCGTCTTTTGATGTAGGGTATCCTTTTTGGTAGGTTCCAGCATTTTTTAGTTGATGGTCATTCAGCAATTAGTTGTGATTTTGGTGTTTCCATAAGAAGGGGGTGATCTCACGTCCTTCTACTCCACCATCTTGAGCTAATCTCCAGAATCTATTCTTCTTTAGAATCTATTCTTTTCCACCTTTGGCTGTACTCTTATGCTAATTAAGTTCCCAGAGTTTACGGATGGACTGTCTCTGTTATCCAAACTCTGTGATCTAATTTGTTTGATTAGGGAGTTAATTCATCCAAAATCATTTGTTGTTGTCTTGGGCTTCACTTCTCGCTTAATGATATTTCTTCAGTTCACTCCACTTTGAAAATTGTTCTCACAGATGGATAAGAAAAGCAAGAAAAAAGGAATAATAATAGATTTACTTTCTTTTGTTAAACAGTATAATAATATCCCAAGCAGTAATTCTATTTCCTCCATCTCTGCACTTTTGCTTTAGGTTTTTTACAAGCCTTGGGTCATTCCAGATATCTTGCCACAATGTTTTAGGTGTCTGTTACCATATTGAATTAGTTTTTACGTGTCATTTTGAAAATTTAGGCTTATCAGAGAATTTACTGTGTAGTCATACATATCTCTTTACTTCCTCATAAAGTTAGTCATATGACTTCTATTTTTTATTTATACTTCTTGTTCCTTCTTCCATTACAGTTTAATGTAGTTCTTTCAAGAACATAGGTTTTGGAATCAGATATAAATTTGAATTTTAGCTTTGCCTCTTCCTTCTTAAATTTATAACCCTCTCTGAACTAGTTGATTCATCATAAAAAGGAGGAAAAGAATAATTGCCTTATAAGATTTTGTTGGGATTTTATAAAGTTAATACTTTTAAGAAACTTAACATAGTGCCTGGCATTTAACAAGCTGTAAATAAATTGTAGCTCTTATTGGAGTTTTCCTGTCTCTAAGGATTTTGAAATCAGCTTTCCTAAAGAGTAGGGCACTTGGCTATGGTCATTGTTCCTTACTTTGAATTATAGACTTCGAGATGCTGCTTCTCATTGTTACTACTCTTACTATTTCGATTTAGGTTCAGAAGAGTGATTCCTTTCTTTTAAACATCTTTATTGAGATAAAATTCACATATATAGTTCACCCATTTAAAGTGTACAATTCAGTGATTTTTAGTATATGCACAGAGTTATGCATCTGTCATCAGTATCTAATTCCAGAACATTTTCATCACCCCAGAACGAAACCCCGTGACTATTAGTAGTCATTCTATATTCCTCCCTTCTTCCAGCCCTTGGAAATCTAATCTACTTCCTGTGTCTATGGATTTGCCTATCCTGAACATTACATATAAATGGAATTCATGCAATATGTGGCATTTTGTGTCTGGCTTCTTTCACTTAGCATAATGTTCTCAGTGTTCAGGTATACTTCATTTCTCCTTATGGCCAAATAATATTCCATTCTATGGATATAGCATATTTTTCAAATTAATTGATCAGTTGATGAACAATTGGGTTGTTTCTACTTTGGGGCTAGTATGAATAATGCTGCTGTGAACATTTGTGTAGAAGTTTTTGTGTAGACATCTGTTTTCATTTATTTTGAGTATATACTTAGGAGTAATTCTGTTTTTAACCTTTCAAGGAACTGTACAGCAATTGGGAGATTGGGATTGACATATATACACTAATATGTATAAGGTAGATAACTAATAAGAAACTACTGTATAAAATAAATAATTAAATTAAATTTTTTTAAAAAAAGGAGTTGGGAGGCTAGAAGGAGGAGCTCTCTCGCCCTACTACTAGTAGTCAGTTGCAGATCTAACAGGAGGAGACATACCTTGCATCTCCAACAGGAAGAAGGTTACTACTGTACTACCGCAGCAGAAGGAAGGAAGATTCTCCTTGCAATAACCTTGCCAATGGGAGACTGTCATTACTCAGCCAATAAAAAACCCCTACAACTTCCAATTTGCAGGACTCCAGTGGACTTTTTATTTGTAACAGCCTTCCCAACTCCACCTTCTCCTCTATAAGAGAAACATTCATCTTCTTTGTTCTCTGGACTTGCCTGTGGTTCACCATGGATTGTATGCCCCAAATTGCAATTCTTTGATATTCCCGAATAAACCAGTTTTACTGGTTTTTTTAAAAAAAGGAACTGTACAGCAAAGTGAATCAGCTATATATATACATATAGCCCCTCTTTTTCAGATTTCCTTCCAGGTTCGTTTTTTTATTGAGTTTTGAGACTTCTTTATGTAATCTGGATTTAGATTCTTTATTTAAATCCTTTATATGTTTTTTTTTTTATTTTATTTTTGCCTGCGTTGGGTCTTTGCTGCATGCAAGCTTTCTCTAGTTGCAGTGAGCTGGGGCTGCTCTTCATTGTGGTGTGTGGGCTTTTCATTGCTGTGGCTTCTCTTGTTGCAGAGCATGGGCTCTAGGCGTGTGGGCTTCAGTAGCTGTGGCACACGGGCTCAGTAGCTGTGGCTCGCGGGCTCTAGAGCGCAGGCTCAGCAGTTGTGGTGCACGGGCTTAGTTGCTCTGCCACATGTGGGATCTTCGTGGACCAGGGCTTGAACCTGTGTCCCCTGCCTTGGCAGGTGGATTCTTAACCACTGTGCCACCAGGGAAGCCCCCAGTAGATGGTTTGCAAACATTTCTTCACAGCCTGTGGTTTCTCTTTTTGGGTTCATGATACTATCTTTTGAAGAGAAGTTTTTACTTTTGTTGAAGTCTAATTTATCTTTTTTCTTTTATGGATTGTGCGTTTGGTATTGTAGCTAAGAAATCTTTGCCTACTCAAGGTCACAAAGATTCTCTCCTATATTTCCTTCTAGAAGTTTTATAGCCTTGGGTTTTACATTTAGGTCCATGATTTTGAGTTACCTTTTCATGTATGCTTGTTATTGGATTTTTAGTGTCATTGTATTGCCTCTAGTTAACTCAGCTCTCACCCCAAAAATTCATGAAATTTTAAAAATTAATACATGAACTTAATTTAGTTGGTAAGGTAAACTCTTAAGGTGAATTTTAAATTATGAGATGAATTTAATACAGATTCTTGCAAAGGGTATATTCATAGCTTTTCATAGTTTATTTAATGCTGTAAAATTATCTTCATATTGCCAGTTTCATATATAAGTATTCACAAGTTATCACTGATAAAATGTTGTTAAAATATAAAGCCAGCATTTACTTTAAATTATAATTTGAATGAAAATATAAACATTTCTCTGTTGAGAAAATAGAATACGAAATCAGTTTAATATTTTGCAAGCATCAGTAATTAGCAATAAGAGGTTACTTCTTCCCTGTCAAGACCTTCCTTCCCACTGCTGTTCCTCTTTCTGGACCAGTTACCAGCGTATTTCATTCCTTCTCCAAGTCTTTGTGCAAATGGCACTCGCAGTGAGGCCTTCCCCTGGCCACACTGTTTAAAATGACAGTCCCTCTCCTTTCAGTAGTCGTGGTTGTACTTCCTGCTTTATTTTTCTCATAGCTCTTTTACTGTCCTCTGCATGAATTTTACTTATTTGTCTCCCCTGTCGGAATTTAAGGTCCCTGAGGGCAGTGTTTTGTTCACTGACGTATGTCTATCACCTAAAATGGTGCCCTAGCATATAGTACGTGCTCAGCACATGTTGAGTTAGTGAATATTAAGTTATATATGTTTGTCACAGTGTTAATTTTAAACCTCAGAGTTTCTAATAGGAACATATTAACACAAGAAAATATCTTACAATAAACTGTTTAAGATCATTTTTTTAAACATTTGCTATAGAAGCCTTTATTTTTATGATTATTGTTTTTTTATTATGTGCAGGGCTCAGTTTGGCAAAGACTTGGTGCAGACGTGACAGCAGTTGAGTTTTTGGGTCATGTTGGTGGAATTGGAATTGATATGGAGATATCTAAAAACTTTCAGCGCATCCTTCAAAAACAAGGATTTAAATTTAAATTGAATACCAAAGTTACTGGTGCTACTAGGAAGCCAGATGGAAAAATTGATGTTTCGTAAGTATGCTACATTTGTTTTTGTTATGATACCCTTCTGTGCGTTTCTTTAAGAAAAACATTGTTTTTAGAATCAGATTCTTCTATAACTTAATACCATTTTACTGTGTAGTATAACTCAGTATTGCTTATCAAGTCAGTCCACTGAAATTCACGATTGCATTGATAGAAAAATGTAGCCAGTGTTCTCATTTGTAATGTACTTTTTCATAGTATACATTCAGAAAACTTTAAAGTCTCAATGTTCAGTAAAATTAATTCAGTATTTTTAGACAGATACATGGGGAAATCAGTAATATTACTGATTCAGTTGCTTACTGTGTGCTTGGCATTCTGTTTGTTTAACACTGAAATAACTTGCCTAAGGTCACATAGCTGGTGGGGGCAGAAGCAGTGCTTGAACTTGGATCTGTTGGACTCTAAGACTTAATGTTCTTAAACTGTGTTACACAGCCTGTTGTTGCGAGGTTCTGATGATCGACCTCTAGAGGATATGTACATTTTTCTTTGCCTGACCCTTACGTTTACTTATAATAAAATAAACTTACACTGTTAGAGGTGTCATTGATACTTGAAAATGTCTGGTCTTAAATTTCCAAGTCTATCAGCTATTCATGTAGATGCGTGTTTAACAGTTATACACTGTTCATTATCTAGTATTGAAGCTGCTTCTGGTGGTAAAGCTGAAGTTATCACTTGTGATGTACTCCTGGTTTGCATTGGCCGACGACCCTTTACTAAGAATTTGGGACTAGAGGAGCTTGGAATTGAGCTGGATCCTAGAGGTAGAATTCCAGTAAATACCAGATTCCAAACTAAAATTCCAAAGTAAGTTGGATACTTACTGCATTTTCAATAATTTTAAGCAACCACTATTTTGAAAATATGCTTTTGTCATGCTTAAAAAGTACCTTGGCTTTGGGGAAGAACAGTAAACTTATAACATGTAAAAGCAAAAGTAATTAATTGAATTTTTTCACTACCCAGAGATTAGAACCTGAACTCACAGATATTTGAAGAGCTGTATTTGATTTATTTTCTTGGTGACTTTATAACTAGAAACGTGTATTTTTGTTACCCTGGTATAACTGTAGATGAGTGTCTGTGATTTCAGAAGTTGACTGTTTCTTTTGATCTCCGTGGCAGTATCTATGCAATCGGCGATGTGGTTGCTGGTCCAATGCTGGCTCACAAAGCAGAGGATGAAGGCATTATCTGTGTTGAAGGGATGGCTGGTGGCGCTGTGCACATTGACTACAATTGTGTACCATCGGTGATTTACACACACCCTGAAGTTGCTTGGGTTGGCAAATCAGAAGAGCAGTTGAAAGAAGAGGTAATTCAGAGTAGTTTTCCTCTAATGTGTGATTTGAGTTGACACCAGTGGTTGAGAATCCTTTCATTATTGCATTAATGCATTTTAATAACTATGTAGAACATTATAGGTAAGTTTGTATAATTTTTACTTTGTGAGTATCTTAAAGGAGATCATTTGGTTGCCTCTATTCAAAAACTAGTAATTCCAGAGCTCTTATATTTGGCTTTGAAATATATCCAGGTGGGCTGACATTTGCATTTGCTTGTGTTTGTACCCAAACTGTATTTCAGTAACAAGCCTTTTGGTCTTTCCTTCTATATGCTTTGTGAAGAATTGCCTTCTTGGGATTTATTTTCTGAAGAAATGGTAGACGCTTTCACCAAATGGGAATGAATTTTTTGATACCTTATGTACGTTCTCATTTTCTGCTTCTCACAGGGTATTGAGTACAAAGTTGGGAAATTCCCATTTGCTGCTAACAGCAGAGCTAAGACAAACGCTGACACAGATGGCATGGTGAAGATACTTGGGCAGAAATCAACAGACAGAGTATTGGGAGCACATATTCTAGGACCAGTGAGTACTGTAAAACCAGAAATCCCACTAGGATTTCTAGAAAGCATTGTTATTTAGTAGATTAATTTAAGACCACCTGGTGTTTACATTCTGCGGTTATTATTTACTAGCCAAAGTTTGAATATGGCTTCTTCATGCATCGTTTCTAGCACTGACATTCTTGCCCATCATATCATCTGCATTCCATGCTGCAACTAAGTTTATCCCTTTAAAACATACACCAGGCCATTTGCCTGCTTAAAACTCTCCTAGTGGTCCTTTCTGCTATAGACTTACATGAAAGGCCCCGCTGAATTTGGCCCTGGTTACTTTTCTGACCTCACCTCTTTCCACTCGTCCCCTTTGCTCATTAATTCCCTGTCTTATGGGCCTTCTCTCAATTTCTTCATAGGCTGAGCTTGTTCCCATTTTAAAGCCTTTGTTCTGGAATCCTCTGCCTTCATATCTTTGCATGACTGGCTTATTATTCAGGTCTTAGCTCAGATGTTACCTTCTAAGAGAAGCCTTTCCTGCCACTGCACATGAGGTATGCCCTCCCCTAGGTATCTGGTGCATCAGTAATGATACTAGAACATTTGAGTGCTTCCTCTGTAACAGTTTTTCCTAGATGCATGCATCAGCTTTAGTTTCCATGACCCTGTGAGGTAGGTGGTGGTGTTCCCATTTTTGAGGTGAATAAATGGGCCAAAGCACAGAGTCAGTGAGTGGTTAGGGCAGTAAGTGGTAGGAGTTGAATCCTGGCCATCTCGCTTCAGAGCCCAGGCTCTTAACTTCTGAACTGCTTTTTTTTCTGTTAAGGTTTTTCTGACTGGAGGCAATTAACTGTTCTAATCTCTCGTATTAGAAGGTAGTTGTTTTTGCCACAGAAACAAAATTACTTCTTGGTTTATTATTTTAAAGGGTGCTGGTGAAATGATAAATGAAGCTGCTCTTGCACTGGAATATGGAGCATCCTGTGAAGATATAGCTAGAGTCTGTCATGCACATCCGGTAACAGCATACGCAATTAATGGCTATCTCAAGTTTCTTCTGATTCACAAATACTTGGTTTTTAATTCTAAATTTCTTCCCTTTGCAGACCTTATCAGAAGCTTTTAGAGAAGCAAACCTGGCTGCATCATTTGGGAAATCGATCAACTTTTAAATTAGAAGATTATATTTTTCTGCAATTTCCTGGGAGCTTTTGTAGAGGTAACATTTCTGAACAGGAAATGCTCACAGCTCCAAGAATTTCTAGGACTGAATTATGAAACTTTTGGAAGGTATTTAATAGGTTTGGACAGAATGGAATAATCTCATATCTATATTTTGAATAAATTTAATATTTTATTTCACTGCGTTAATACTGCAGAAAAAAGCTACTTATAGTAGCATCCTGGAAAATATTCTTCAACCCATATTTTCATGCTGTTTATGAAAGGCTCAGCTTCACTGAATTTATGCTAAGTAGCTTTTATCTCGGATACAGGATTTACTTACATGGATGGAGCTGGAGTATGGTATGTGAACAGCTGTGTTTGAAACAAGGTGATCAAGTTATTTTAAACTTGGTTTTCACATTGGAAACAGTCATTAGAATAAGTTAAACATGTATAAACTGAACTGATGTAAATAAAAAATGATGGTCTATCAGGTATTTTAATCCCCAAAGTCTTGGCCGTTAGAGGTAGAATTTGTGTTTAGATTTTTAAGGTTCTAGTGAGGTCTGCAGTCTGAAGTATAGTTATATAGTTGACCAAAGTAAGGCAGTATATATACGAAATTCATATATTAAGTGGAGAAGCAATGTATTCCAGTGGGAAATTAAGATATGGAAATAAACATGTCTTAAATATTCATAGTGGTTATTCTGAGTGGATGTCAAGATGGTCCTAGATTTTTTATGACTACCTCTACCATACATTCTTGTTTATTACTCTTTATTATTGCTTTTATAGGCCTGGATAGATCTTTTTTTCCCACACTGTAGGACAGTATTAAGGTATTTAAAAGGTCATTATCCTTTTATCTGTTCTAGTGATACCTACTAAATGTTTAGCATTTATTTTTAGAGAAACAACATAAGGGAATCTTTAATCTCTTGTCTTTTCTGAAGTGGATTGCCAGTGTATCCTGGCTGGGTAAAATCGACTGTTTCTTTAAAGAGTGCTATAAAATTATATTTATTGATAAATATTTAAAATGGCTGTTTCTTAAAACACTTAAATAACAAAGGGTT
The DNA here is from genome assembly GCF_937001465.1 of Orcinus orca. Taxonomy (NCBI): domain Eukaryota; kingdom Metazoa; phylum Chordata; class Mammalia; order Artiodactyla; family Delphinidae; genus Orcinus; species Orcinus orca. Next base: position 90,069,337 of record NC_064567.1, read on the forward strand.
GAATACTAAATAGACTTTATTATAACTAAATTTAAGAATCATTTCAGATTCATTCATTGTATTTGATATAGCATAAATTTCTAAAGAAAGTAAATGAAGGAACTGAAATATGCAAACCAGATATTCACTTGATTGCAATTTAAAGGTTATATATCGTCTTAAGGAAAGTTTGGAGAATGTAATTTATGAGCAGAAAGCTGTATGGAATAAGAAATCATCAGTTGATCCATAGATAAAAGGAAAATGTTTTGTAGCCTTCAGGTTTTTATTGATTTACATGTAGGTCACATTTTCCTTTTACTTCACATGTCCAGTGCTCTTGAATTGTATTATGGTCATTATAAATGGATACATTGTAAAGACTGGATTCTGTTACATACCTCTGAAAAATTCTGAATTTTTTAGTGGGCAGTTAACTTGGTTAAACTCCAAACTCTTGTCTTTGTGCGTGCGTGTGTGTGTAGGGGGAGGGCGGGTGGACAGCTGAAATCTCTACGCAGTTGTTTTAGCTTTACCTGGGCTATCTGAAGTTTGTGCCATGCACATAAACTTCACAGGTCAGCTAGAGATTGGACAAGGGATATGCAGAATTTATACCTCTTTTCTGGGGTTCCTCCCCTCATATTTCAGTTGCTCTTGGTTACCCCAAACTCTGTCCTCTGATTCCTTAACCAGTAAAACTTGGCTTCTCTTCAAGTTGCCACTTGGGACCTCCCCTCAGTGAAAAGCTATTAAAAATGGAAATCTCACGCAAGGCTGTTATTTGAGTGCAACGTGCACCCCCCTCTTCTGCCTACTTCTGGTTGTTGTCCAGTACCTTTACTTTTGAAAAATATATTTTATTCAGAGTTTTCAGTTGTTATCTGTAGGAGTGGTGGTCTGATATGTGCTATTTGCCATTATTGGTAATGAACTCTGCATCTTTTTAAAATCTGAAATCCCAATATTATGTGAAGTGCTAATTTATTTAAACCTCAAACATGTCCTCTACTCTAGGTACAAAGATTCTGATGAGGGAATAGTGAAATGTAATTTAATACAAAGTCCTAGCTATAGAGACACAAAAGAATAGTTAAGTGCAACTTTAAGGATTCCCTTTCACTGTGAGAATGGAAATATATGTGGTTGGGAATGAAGTCCTAGGTATAAGACAAATTTTTAATGTTCGCTTATTGTTATTAAGTTCTGAGTATTCCTTGGCTTGTGAAGGGTGGGGCTATTAGTTGTCCAATTCATTGAGCTGATTGAAATTACTAATTTTAAAGTGCGACTTTTAGTTGTTTAGCTGAAAAGCGATGAGGGGTAGTGAAGGTTTCTACCTCTGCTTAATTGTAAGTAAAATACTTATAATCAAGGGGAAAAAAAAAGACTTAGTTGCCCTGGTAGATGAGGAGGTACAACCACCTTACTAGCTATTAGAACTCCTGTCTAAATAAAAGTGACAACTGTGTGGAACCAGAGGGAAATTGCCTTATTATTGAGATTACAGCCATTAACGTAACTTTTGTTCAGGCCCAGCTTCAAATGCAGCTGTGTTGTATGTGTGGGTTGTTGTTACATGGTACAGAGTATTTCTCTAAGAAGAATGTGTGCAAAAACCACTTAAGACCTGGCCTGTCTCCAGCCAACTCAGCTATAAAGTCGACAAAGGCTTGGCAGTTGTATTCCAGCTATTTTCTTTATCCTGTGGAGTAACAGTTATCTGATTGTGAAATCAAATAAAATTCAGTGTAAAATCTGAGAAATTATAGCATCCTTCTGTACTTTGAGTAGCACTGCTCACTGTGCACAAGCAGTAATATCCCCAAACTTTGGCTTAACTTAATTTAAACGTTCCCCTCAGCAGCCCTAGCCCTGTTTTATGTGGCAATACTCGTATTTTTTTAAATTTTATTGGAATATAGTTGATAGTGTTGTTAATTTCTTCTGTACAGCAAAGTGACTGAGTTCTACATATATTCCTTTTTTATATTCTTTTCCATTATGGTTTGTCACAGAATATTGAATATAGTTCCCTGTGCTACACAGTATGACCTTGTTAATCCATCCTGTATATAATAGTTTGCCTCTGCTAATCTCAGACTTCCATTCCTTCCCACCCATACGCCCCCTCCCCCTTGTAGTTGATCTGTGAGTCTGTTTATGTTTCGGCATAGGTTCCTTTGTGTCATATTTTAGATTCCACGTGTAAGTGGTATCATATGGTACTTGTCTTTCTGATTTATTTCAGTTAGTATGATAATCTTTAGGTCCATCCATGTTGCTACAAATGGCATTATTTCGTTATTATTTATGGCTGAGTAGTATTCCATTGTACATATGTACCACATCTTTATCCATTCATCTGTCAATGGATGTTTAGGTTGCTTCCATGTCTTGGCTATTATGAATAGTGCTGCTGTGAACATTGAGGTGCATGTATCTTTTCAAATTATAGTTTTGTCTGGGTATACCCAGGCGTGGGATTGCTGGATCACATGGTAATTCTATTTTTAGTTGTTTGAGGAACCTCCATACCGTTTTCCATAGTGGCTGCACCAGCTTACACTCCCACCAACAGTGTAAGAGGGTTCCCCTTTCTCCACAGTCTATCCAGAATTTGTTATTTATAAACTTTTTAATGATGGCCATTCTGACTGGTGTGAGGTGGTACCTCATTGTACTTTTTAGTTGTGTTTCTCTAATAATTAGTGATGTTGAGCATCTTTTCATTTGCCCATCGGCTATCTGTATGTCTTCTTTGGAGAAATGTCTGCTTAGGTCTTACCATTTTTCGATTGGGTTGTTTTTTGTCATTGAGTTATATGAGCTGTTTGTATATTTTGGAAATTAAGCCCTTGTCAGTCACATGGTTTGCAAGTATTTTCTCCTGTTCTGTAGCTTGTCTTTTCGTTTTGTTTATGGTTTCCTTTGCTGTGCAAAAGCTTGTAAGTTTGATTGGGTTCATTTGTTTATTTTTGTTTTTATTTGTATTGGCTTGGGAGACTGACCTAAGAAAACATTGGTACAATTTACGTTTTGCCTCTGATCTCTTCTAGGAGTTTTATGGCATCTTATGTTTAAGTCCTTAAGCTATTTTGAGTTTATTTTTGTGCATAGTGTGAGGGCGTGTTCTAACTTCATTGATTTATATGCAGCTGTCCAGCTTTCCCAGCACCACTTGCTGAAGAGACTGTCTTCTTCCCATTTTACATTTTTGTCTCCTTTGTCAAAGATTAATTGACCATAGGTGTGTGGTTTTTTTTCTGGGCTCTTTATTCTGTTCCATTGATCTATATGTCTGTTTTTGTGGCGGGTTTTGCCTCCAGCTTTTTTCTTCAGGATTGCTTTGGCAATTCTGGGCCTTTTATGGTTCCACATAAATTTTAGGAGTATTTGTTCTAGGATCACACTAAATCTGTAGATTGCTTTGGGTAGTATTGCCATTTTAACAATATTCTTACAGTCCAAGAGCATGGGATATCTTTCCATTTCTTTGAATCATCTTTAATTTCCTTTATTAATGTTTTGTAGTTCTCAACATATGTCTTTTCACTTCCTTGGTGAGGTTTATTCCTAGGTGGGTTTTTTTTTTTTTTTGATGATTTTAAAAGGATAGTTTGTTTACATTCCTTTTCTGATATTTCATTGTTAGTGTAAAGAAATACAACTGATTTCTATATGTTAATCTTGTATCTGCCTACTTTACTGAATTCGTTTATCAGTTCTAGTAGTTTTTGTGTGAAGTCTTTATAGGGTTTTCTATTGGGTTGGCCAAAACGTTCGTTTGGGTTTTTCTGTAAGATCTTACGGAAAACCTGTACAAATGTTTTGGCCAACCCAATATATATAGTATCATGTCACCTGCATATAAAACAATTTTACCTCTTCCCTACCAATTTGGATACCTTTTATTTTTTTCTTGTCCGATTGATGTGGCTAGGATTTCAATACTATGTTGAAGAAAATTGGTGAGAGTGGCCATCCTTGTCTTGTTCCAGATTTCAGTCGGAAACCTTTCAGCTTTTCACAGTTGAGTATTATATTGGCTGTGGGTTTGTCATCAATAGCTTTTATTATGTTGAGATATGTTCCCTCTGTGCCCAGTTTTATAAGGGTTTTTTAATCATGAATGGATGTTGAATTTTATGAAGTGCTTTTTCTGAACCTATTGAATGATCATGTGGTTTCTGACCTTTCTTTTGTTGATGTGGTGTCACACTGATTGATTTGCATATGTTTAACCATCCTTGTGACCCTGTGAATCCAACTTGGTTGTGTTGTATGACCTTTTTGTGTGTTGTTGGATTTGGTTTGCTAATATTTGGTTGAGGATTTTGATGTCATAATCAAAGATACTGGCCTGTAACTTTATTTTTTGGTAGTTTCTTTGGTTTTGGTATCAGGGTGATGGTGGCTTCATAGAAAGTCTTTAAGAGTGTTCCTTCCTCTTCAGTCTTTTTGGAAGTGTTTGAGAAGGATCAGTATAAGTTCTTCTTTGTATGTTTGGTAGAATTTCCCAGTGAAGCCATCTGCTCCTGGACTTTTGTTTGTAGGGAGGTTTTTTTTTTAAAAAATTACAGATTCTACTTCGTTTCCAGTGATTGGTCTTTTTTTTTTGGTGTATGTTGACTTACAGTGTTGTTAGTTTCTGCTGTACAGCAAAGTGAATCAGTTACTCTATTTTAGATTCTTTTCCCATATAGGTCATTACGGAGTATTAGGTAGAGTTCCCTGTGCTATACAGTAGGTCCTTATTAGTTATCTATCTCATATATAGTAATGTGTATATGTCAATCCCAGTCTCCCAATTTATCCTCCCCCCATCCCCCCAGTAACCATAAATTTGTTTTTTATATCTGTGACTGTTTCTGTTTTGTAGATAAGTTCATTTGTACCTTTTTTGTTAGATTCCCCATATAAGTGATATCATATGATATTTTTCTCTAACTTACTTCCCTCAGTATGACAATCTGGTCCATCCATGTTACTGCAGATATCATTATTTCATATTTTATGGCTGAGTAATATTCCATTGTATGTATGTACCACATCTTCTTTATCCATTCCTCTGTCAGTGGGCATTTAGGTTGCTTCCATGCTCTGCAGTGAACACTGGGGTGCATATATCTTTTCTAAGTATGGTTTTGTCCTCTATTCCTTCTTGATTCAGTTTTGGTGGGCTGTTTCTAGAAGTCCATTTCTCTAGGTTGTCAAATTTGTTGGCATATAATTGTTCATAGTATTCTCTTATGGTTTTTTGTGGTATCAGTTGTGATTTCTCCTCTTTCATTTCTTATTATTTCTTGTGTCTTTTCTTCTCGGTGAGCCTGGCCAGAGGTTTGTCAATTTTGTTTAATTACCCTTTCCAAGAACCTGCTCTTGGTTTTATTGATTTTTTTTTTTTCTTTTAATCTCTATTTCCTTCCTGGTCTTTATTATCTCCTTCCTTCTGCTGACTGCTGACTTTGGTGGTTCTTCTCTTCCTAATTGTTTTAGGTGGTGGGTTAGGTTGAGTTTTGTTTCTTAGATAGAAAGGCCTGGGTTGCTATGAACTTCCCTGTAAGAACTGCCTTTGGTGCATCCCATAGATTTTGTATGGTTGTTTTCTCATAGATTTTGTATGGTTGTTTTCTCATTGTCATTTGCCATGAGGTATTTTTCAATTTCTTCTTTGATTTTATTGTTGACCCATTGGTTTGTCAGTAGCAAGGTGCTTAATCTCCCTGTAATTTTTTTTTCTGTGGTTGATTTCGAGTTTCATGCCAGCGTGGTCAGAAAAGATACTTGAAATAATTTCTATACTCTTAAATTTGTTGAGGCTTGTTTTGTGCCCTAGTACGTGGTCAATCATAGAGAATGTTCCATGTGCACTTGAATGTGTAGTTTGCTTTTTGGGGGGATGTAATGTCCTGAAGATATCAATTAAGTCTAACTGTTCTCTTGTTAGGTAGCAATAGGTAGTCACAATGCCCTAAAAGTTGCTTTTGTTGTTCTCTTGCCTAGAGCAAGGAATACTTAGAGGAGTTTTTGGAGATTGGAGCAACTGAGCAGTCAGGGAAGTGGTGAAGGTAGCTCAGGCTACTTCCTTCCTCTTTAATCTCCACCTGGGAATCCAACTGGAAGGTGATTTTAGGGGTGAATTTGTAGAGGATATTGACCCAAACAGATGACTGATATTTGTTTATAGACATAAGAAAAATTAGCATCTCTATGAAGGCAATCAGCTTGCTTTTAAATCCATCTTTACAGTGAAAATAAATTCTTTGTTAAAGGGATTCATGAATGCTTAAATCAGGAAAAGTAACAGTGAGTTTAAGAATTATTCCGAATATATATTTATATAAAAGCACTGTACTTTATTTAGCTCCATACAAAAAATGTGGTGATTAAAAACATTAAGAGTCAGTTTTTACCATGTAGTGATTTTGCTTTGGTCACACACCGTAGCCATCTTTTACTTATAGCTCCTCCTCCTCTGTTACAAGCAGGTGCTGTAAACAGCCACTTTCTGGCTTATATCTTTTAGGAGTGAACGGACTTCTCCTTCCAGTCTTACTAATTCTTGAGCTTTGTCTTCTAGATATTTTTGATTGTCCTCATATTTTCTTTCTAAATCTGTGGGAGATGAAAAGGTCTGAGCAGTTACACTACTATGATGATCTCAAAATCAAATACTGATCCTTTTTGCCTATAAGGCTCTATTTAAGTACCTAAGACAGAATGAATACATGTTTACCATTTAAATAAACTAAAAAATCATGAGTCTTAAGTGAAAGAAAAAAAATTCTATACCTTTCAGGAGTTGCAGCTTGCTGTTTGCTTGAGCCAAAAGTGTTTTTGCTTCGTTTTGTAGCAGTTCAGCTTTCCTTCTGGCATCAGCTGACTCTTCAGTTTTTTGGGCAATTATATTTTCCACTTTCTTGTACTTTTCATCAAGTTCACCGTCCAGAGTCTGCAGTTCCACATTTCAGCACAAAGAGGTAATAGCATCAGCAGTTATATTTAAGACTGGTAAACGGTGGCAAGCTTGGATGAGATTAACTTGCATGGCAAGCAGTCTGAATTAAAGGCCATGACCAAGGGTACTCAGGCTTAAAGCTCCCCAGTACTAAATAACTGAAAACATTAACTTGAAACAGTGGAATTAGATACAACGTTGACATGAGTTTTTTAAATGAAAGATCTTAAAGACATGTTGTGGTAGGTCTTTGCAGATTAGTACTTTTCTGTGGAGATGTCGTAGGAGAATGCATGGAGGGAGAGTTTGAGAAATAGGGTTTCTCAGAGGTAGGTTTGCCGAGATCCAAATTTAGAGATCAAAAGAAGCCAAAAAAAAAAAAAAAATGGTAAGACCATCTTGATTGTGACTAATTTAGGGTTGATAGAGACTTGCTATCAGGAAAATCAGAGGGAAAAGGCAGATTTAAAAAGGAAGGGAGGGCGAGATTGTAGCACAAGTGGGGTTAATGGGGGTTTGCAAAGATGGTTGTGAGGAATTTCATGTCAAGGGGTTTTCTTATTTCTAGTGAAATTTAATATTGATGCAAAGTGTTCTATAAGAAGACTACTTGGGAGATTTACGCTCTCAGACCTGTAGGAACCTAGACCAGAATGAAAAAAGACAGATAGGGCAGTAAACTTACTTGTTCTCTTCCCCAAACCACAGGTGTAGGGAAGTCACCTGTATGTAATGCCTAAAAGCTAGTCGCTTCTAGGAAAATCTCGACTTCATGTCAGTTTATAGCACCCTACTATTCGTTTCAACACTGCTCTGAAAAGTTTAAAAAGGTTTCTTTAAATATTTGCTTACAGAAATTTAAATGTGTCTCAAGCTTGAGACTTCCCTCTGCAAAATATAGTATCGTCCACTGAGAAGAGGTGGTTAATTCCCGATGAGCACAGAAGAAGTGAGGTAAGGGTTCCCTACTAGCTGTTGTCTGTTAGGAATTCTTTAAGCAGTTTCTACGCTGCTTTGAAAGATTTCTCAAAGGGCCAGGTAATTTACTGTTTGCCATAAAGGTCTTCCTAATTGAAATACAAGCTCAATAACCACCCTTATCCAAGTTTGGATTTGAGGGCCTACACGTGTATGGATACATTTATATCCACTCCCATTCTTTTCCATCTGTGTCTCTGAAGACTGCTCTTTCAAAACAGGTCACTTGGAGGAGACTAGTTGCTCCTTTATCCACATAGCTGTGAAGTTCCAAAGATTTACTTACCTTCTTAACATCTTCTGCACTTTGTTTCACAGTATATACTACTTTTTCAATATATTCTGCCTCCCCAGAGTTCTGGGCAGCTTTCCGCTTAAGTTCTTCCACGTTTCTCTCTAGCTCGCTGAGGCGCTGGGAGGCATTGAACAAGGTTTCCTCGGAAGCTGCTGTTTCAGACTCGATCTAAAAGCGTCATCATTCAGCAAGCCATTAATTCAAGAAGTGATAGCAAGTGCTATGACTACAGTGTAGAGGAAGATTTAAAAAGCTGCTATGACATTGCTCTAGAACAAAAGAAATTTCAAGAAAGCTTATATAAAGTGCCCAAGTTTAAAATAGTCTCTGTTCTTTCACTACTTCTGCTGGTCTAGGCTGAAATTTTTGTAAAATTTTTCGTTACTGAACCACCTCCAGGCAGCTTGATGTGTTGAGAAAGCACTTTAAGAACTTGCCTAGTGTTCACAAAGCAGCGGATGTGAGTAGAGGGATATCCACACAACTTTCTGAAGTATTATGGGTGGAAAAATTGTAACTTCCAGTCAATTTTAATTTTTTTCTATCAACTGTAAATGTTAAACTCTAGTAGCATAGTACTTCAGAAACGACATGGAAATCAGGAATGTTAAAACTCTGAAAAGTTACTATAGGATTGTGAGATGGCATAGGTCTGGGAATGTTATAACTGGAAGCTATAAGTGCTCAAAGTTTTAACTGGACGCTATAAGTGCTCAAAATTATTTAGGGAAAAAGTATCTTATCTGTGCAACTGGTGAGGGTCCACGTTGGCTCTCATTTCAAAGTAATTAGTAACCGTTGTTTTTAAAGCTAGCCAAAGTAAGCCTGAACCATAACAGAAGAACCAGTTTCACTGAGCACCTAATTTTTCTGAAAAATGATCTTCAAGGCTGGGTCTATTCCACAGAATTACTCTGAATAACAATGTCGTAACTAATGGGTCAGTATATGCATATTAGTTAACTTAGAAAACAATTCTTAGGGACTATTCTTACAAGATAACCCTTACAGTTTTAAGTAGGCGAATAGTTCGTGACAAGCTTTCGTTAGTGTGGTTTAGGTAAAGGCTCTATTTTTTTTTTTACTGTTAACCTGAAACACTTCTGCCCACCATTATTAACTTGCAACAACAAGCCAGGTATCGCACCTACAGTTTGATTAATAATAGTTTCCATTTTGCTTTTCAAAACAGTCATTTTTTTAAAAAGTCACTTATTAACATGTTAACAACACACTGACAAATCTGAAAATCCTATAGGTAGAAAAAACAGTAATTGAAAGGGTTAGAATGTAGTCTGGTGGGAAAACAGAATTTTTCTAAACTTGAACACGTAGCCTGAAGAAAGGGCCTTAAATTGCTCATAATGTAAGAAAGTGGATTGGGAACGGTCCGGCTTCATTCTACTGAGAATAAGGGAATACGGGAAGATGGGCTTTTATCAACTACTGGTAGGGAAAGCAGGCTGAAAAGGCATTTCCCAAGATTTTAAACATTAGGGGTCGTTGGCTTGAGAAGGGGGATAGCAGCAAGTAATAAGAGCATCTAACTTCAAAGTGTATTCTGAGAACATAAGGAGGAGTTAAACGAGTCATCCGTTTTCTTTACCCAGTTTCATAAAAAATGAACTTTCCTAAGATTGGAAGGAAAAATTTGCCTCTAGAACTGATTTTTGAAAAGTGAAAGAATAAAACAATTAGTTTGCATTACTTTTAAGAGAGAAGTGTTTAGAATAAAGCACTAAATCCATGTGAAAAGTTCTTAGTGTCTCTAGGGTATTTTGCTTATAGATTTCCCATGCATTCTGAACAAAACAGATTGTTTAGCTGTAAGAGCTCTATTAGGTTCCTCTAAAACTGGGTGTTAGCAGCAGACATTTTGTGAATGATCACCTCATAAATCTTGAGGCACCGGTCTTACATGCAGTTGCTTTTGGGCTGCAAAACCTTGCTCTGTTCGTCCTCTCTCTCCAGCCAGAGATGGTCTAAAACTGGATAAGAGTAAGAGTGTGCTTCATACTAAATAAAATCTGTGTGATTCCTTGAAGGAACAGGAAACTCTTTTATCTTTCTTAGGCTTTCTGTGGGCATGAAAGTGAGAGGGGGTTTAATGTTTCTCTTTAGAGTCCTTTTTCTTCCTTGAAAATGACACTTTAGCACCTTGTGCGATGGGAGTAGTTTAGATTTACTGAAAGGACTCCTTTAGTGTTCAATTGTAAGAATTTTCATAGATAACTGTCAAATGCGCTTCTTTTCTGATAAGAGTATATGCGCCTGTATTTTCTCCCACACGTAATAATGATTGCAATGTCTTACTGAAGTTAGCAGGTTCTGGGTTCCTTGGATGTCTTCATCTGCTTGTTTAATTGCCTTCTCTGCTGCAATCTGGGCCTTTTCTGCTTCTTCCAGAGCTTCCTTTACCATGTCTGCAGTGACTTTAACATCTGTTGCACTGTTGCTGAGTAAAAGAATGAGACAATGTATTATATGTGAACATGAAAAAAGTACTTCCTCGCAGAAGAGAGCATTTCTTTTAAAGAAAAGCCTTCCTGAAATGACCCTGAGAGACTCACGTGGAGAAATACTTTATTCAATGCTAGATACACAAAGCCCCCCCTAAATGCCATAATACTGTCTTCAGATACCTGGCTCTTTGAGCTTCTTCTAACAACATCTCAGCTCTGGCAATGTCAGCAGCACTCTGCTGTAGAATAACCTCTACTTGAGAAAGGCTTTCAACTCGTTCACGAATATCTTCTGTCAAGTTCTGTAACTGCTGTGGGGTGCTAGGCATTTCCATTTTCAGTACTTCATTAGCAACTGCTTCAATGCTGTCCAGGTCAGCACTATCCTCTGTTAAAAGCAAAGATATTCCCGTGAGGAGGTGAAAATCATACATGGTTCACTCATTCAACCACTTACTGGTCATCTACTATGTGATCAGCATGGTGGGGTTACACCAAGACAAAGGTACTTCCTATTTAAGAGTTTTTAATCTAGGTTGGGGAGATGAGACCTACACACAGGAACAGTATTGCAGACAGTGCGTACTACTGGAGTTGGTTGTAGGCTGGGGTCATTGGGTAAAACTGTGGAGGGTGAGGAACTGATCAGGTTTTGAAGGATAACAGGATTTGAGAGAAGAAAGAACATCTCTGGCTGGAGAGGCAGGATGGGCAGAGCAAGTTATGTGGAAGTTGAGTGAAGCGACTGGTTTCCGATTGTAGAAAACGATACAGGCCAGGGTAAAAAAGCTGGGTCTTGATCCTAAAGGGCAATGAAAACTTTCAGTTGAGGTTGAAAAATTAGGTAGGAAACTACTGTGAATGCAGATGTAAGTGTTGAAATTCCTAATAAATTATCTGGATTCAGGAAACTACAGAAAGGGAGAAAATCCCGTCAGAAGCAAGAGAATCAGGATAGTTGCCTTATCAAAGAAGGCCAGGGAGTTTCAAATGTCAAATGTAAAAAGAGGTCAAAAAAATACTGGAGTTTAAACTTTAAATATGTCATTGATATTTAAGGCTTTTTTTCCCTTCTTATAAACTGTGAAAGAACAGAACATAAAAATGGAGCCTAAGGGTTTAAGCACAGGATAATATGTGAATATTCCATAAGATATCCTTAGCAAACTGAGAACAAAGCTGATATGCTTAAAATGACAGTACAGAAAGATGAGAAGTGCATGGATCCTAGAACGATGGAGCTATTCTACTATTGAACTTACTGTGTGTTATAATATACATCCCTTTTTTGATTAAGTCCATTTCAGTTGAGAGTTTTCTTTAACTTGCAGCCAAAACTATCCTGAGTGGTAACACTCAAACTGTGACCTGCAACATTTGTGAGCTGGACCACAAATCCCAGAGATTTTCTATTTCTGTACAGAACACTTATAGAGCTCTGTAACTAACTATAATATCCTATAAATAATAGGATTACAAAGCTTTAGGGACAATGTCAAAAAAGCTCTACTTTGAATTAAGGTTCTTATGACACATTATATGTAATCTCTAACACAAATTTCAAATTTAGTTCTCATAGTGTATGTTTGACTTCTTGATTTGTTACGTGGGTATCACGTCGGGTGTGTCTGTTTCAGCATAAATTAGAGGTTATTTACATATACATTTAAAAATTTGGAAGTATTTTATTCCCTGCAAGAATTTTTTATCTACAAGGCAGATTTGAATTATGGCCTCTCAAACACTCTTAAAAAATTGTTGGACAGGAAGAAATGTCTAAAAGTAGAATGAAAAAGTTCCTTACGGGTCAAAAAGTTCCTGATTTGCTTGATCAGATTTCTCAGATCCTCATTGCTCTTGTCCACTTTTTCTTTGGTAGCATTGGTTTTCAACAGAACAGCTTGAGCATTCTGTTTTGCCTCATCTGCCCTCAGTTTTGCTTCAGAGACCTATGTACGGGGAATAAAATAAATGGTCCAGAAAATGATGTCAAAAAACTTTTTAGATACAAACATCTCCCCTTCAACCATATTATATTCTTGTATAGACAAAGTATTCACTATACCAGTTCCTATACAACAGTCTTACATAGCTAGGGCTAGCATATAAAATTTTTTTCTAGTTGTTTTGAATTCCTCCAAAACATTTGGCGGTGTAGAAGATGTTCGTTAGTCTTGTTCTCAGGTACCAACCTACATACTTCAGTTAACAGGAAGTTAATACTTCATGTCACTTCAGAAGAATAAAGGCTCAATTGAAATAACAGCTGGAGGTATTCATAACCCTGGACCCATAGTTAATACATGGTTATTTCAATTTATTGTGAGAAGGAAGTAGATTCTTAAACCATCTATGAATAAAAACTTCCTCCTCTCTTTCCCTGACCTCACAAAAACTTAGGCCTTTTCGTTTTAGTCAGCATTTGGAATTGACTTGGCCCATTCAGATCCTCCAGTCCATAACGGAAAGGAAACAAACAAAAACAGCCCATCCGTTGAATTACCATCTTGGAGAGCCGTTCCACCTCAGCCAGGGCACTCAGGACATCTCGGTCAAAGTCCATGGCTTTCTGCCAGGCGCCGTGTGCGACAGCGACCAGCCCGCCACAGCCGGGCCCCCCACACTGCTTCTGTCCTTCGTCAGTTCTGCAGTTTGGGCCGCCACATTCGGTCTCGGAACAGGAAGCTCCTGGAGGTGTTCCACACGTCTGCAGCGAGCCAAGGAACAAGCACAGGGTGCAGAGTGAGTCCGCTGCAGCCAACAGCTGTGCAGAGCCTGGGTGGCCCCAGAGAGCGTGTAGGTGGTCCTCAGCAAGGGTGCTTGAAAACAGTATTCAGGATAGAGCGGAGCAAAGAGCTCAGGGCTGAGCTAACCTGCTTAGTTCCAAGGAAACGATGATTTACAGCCCTGCATCAGTACCTTCTGCCCTAATGAACTGCAATGCTATATGGGTTCTGTGCAGGGTGCAAATGTTATCTGCTCCATCAGGCTGAAGTCAGCCCATATGAAAGCCAAAGAATGTGTCCCGTCCCCTTTCTCCTAACTGGTAGGATTTACCAAAAAAAAAAAAAAAAAGTATTGAGAACCTTCTTTAGACTTAGCACCCTGTTAACTGTTCTGGTGAAAAGGGTGATATAAAAGGCCCATTATCGGGCCTTTTAGTCATTTCCCATCTAGTAAGGAAGACAGGATCTTTCTAGGTAAAACGGCCAAGAATAGGTCAGATGCTGCAAGTGCGAAGGAAAGCAGGCAAAGCAGAGACCACTGAGTATTACTGTAGTTTGGGAAGGAGTATTGGCTGGTGGGATCTGTGCAGGGGAAGTGGGGGAACATTCCACAGGGGAGAGGAACAGAGAAGACAAAGGTACGGGTATAACTTTCCAAATAACCTCCCAACGGCCCTGCCAGACTCCTCCTTTCTTATCTACCAGAAACTTCCAAAGACCAGGGCTTGGTTGTAGAATATACACAGCAAATTACAAGATTGCTATATGATGGAAAAGGCTGAGCAGGAAGAAAAATTACATTTAGAGCTATCTATCCTTTTGTGGAAAATGGTCACGTTGAAAAGAGGCAAAAGCTATATATACTACAGTGAAAAAGTTAACAGGATACTCCCAAACAAGTACTCCTTTTAATAAGTAAAAGAGTAGTTTTTGAATAAATACAGTCAACTGTTTAACCTAATAGTTTTGTAATAATTATAATCCCATTATATCTCAAAATAATAAATAGTCATTAATGTGTCTGGTTTACAGCACATAAAAAGCTTCAGAAAATAACATTTATTCCGCATGCTGTACAAGAACATGAGCCTTAATCAAGAAGAGAAAGATCTGTTTTGTTTTAGCAGCCTGGCAGGCTTAAAAAAAAAAACCAGCATGGGTCTAACTAAGACAAGAACCAAAGGTACCTGAAAAACACAAAGGAGCAAAAATTTTTCTACACGGTAAGTGGTGGTATGGACTCTATAAAGGGAACTCTCGCAGGATCATTAACACACGCACAGAGTGGGAGATGGAAGGAGCGTAGGCTGTTCCTAGGCCAGGCCCCTGATGGAAAGCAGGCCCAGGGCAGAGCTCCTGCTCCTGCGTGGCCAGAGGCATCTGCTGCAGCCCCCCCTCCCCCCAGACACCCTCTGCTGCAGAGCAAACATCCTTTAGCATGCTTATCTGCTTTTCATTTTAGTTTGGCGAGATTCTGTTTGTGATGACTAGTTTTTAATTAGAATTTATATGGAAAGAGCCAATATACCGAAGGAAGGAAGATTTGGCATTTCACGCTCGCCTGTGATGGCTTTGTCTCAGGTGCGATTAACACATTGATCTAGGCCTCTTTCTCTATTAGAGAAATGGTGACAGGAGATCTCCTAACTCCCTATTTCCATTAGATGCCATCAAGTTTCCTAAGATAATGAAAATATAACCTTGTAGGCATTAATTAGAAAGCATAGTGTGTTTTTGTCTATTTCGGAGAGGGGGTGGGGGGGGAGAAGGCTGAGGAGGGGGGAGAAGGCTGGGGGGGGGGGAGAAGGCTGAGAGGGCGGGGGACTGTTACTAAGACAAAATTGTAGCGAAGCCTGAACTCAGCTTCCTAGGAACCCACCTTCCCCCTTGTACTGACCCTCTGTTCTAAGCTAAGAGAGCAGAAGCCTTATAAAATAAAGGTACAGTATATAAAAACATCCTCCAGAGTCTCTCGGACGGGTGCTCTTCCATGAAAAACAATAGGGGAGCAAGAGGAAGAAACAGGCTTAGTTTGGCTTTGGTTGTTGGCTTTCTGCCTGATTTTCATTGAACTCGCTACTCAGTTTCATTTGGCTTCAGAATTACTTTTTAAAAGCTTCCGGGAAATGAATCCACTTCCTAGGCTGGTCTTCACTAGGTGAAGTTACTGGGACAAGGGAGCATTTTAACACCCACCCACCCATGAAAAAAAATTCTTTAGCGCCCTTTAATTTTTTTAAGAAGTCTCTCCCAGAATGATTCTCAATTGCTCCCCTGAGATGGAGTTTGCACTTCAAATCAGAACAAAGTAAAAAATGTCCACAGTATAAAAAGGATCCAGTTTAGATAAGAAGGCAGTGACTCAATTCAGCAGCCTTGGGATAGTAGTCCTGATTCTTGGTTGTACCATAGCGAAACCTCTAGGAGAGAGGAAGGTTGGAAACCCACACACTGTTGTGTTTAATCTGGCTTGGTCACTGGATACCCCAGACTGTGGGCTAGAGACTGAGCCGCGGAGTTTCCCTCCTGCTGACTCATTTGCAAAGTGGACAATGTTAAAGACAAAGCAGGGTGTTTTTTCTCCTGAAGCATGGCAGCCTTGAGGCCAAACGCTCAAACCTTACCATTTCGGCAGCAGCTGAAAGGTCAAGACTTTGTAGTTTGCCTGCCAGTTCATCCAGAAGGCGGGCCTGCTCCTCCTGTTTTTCCCTGAACTGGGACTCTCGCTCCAACATCAAGTCTTCCACTCTGTCCCGAGTGCGGGCCGACTGCTCCACGGGGCCACTGGAATCTGTGGTGGAGGCGTTCACACGCTCCTCTGCCTCGAGAGACATCTGGAAATACTTGGTGATGCTGTCCAAGGCGCCTAGGGCATGAAATGAAATTGCCCATAGTTAATCCCCTTGTACTCCATCTCCCCGTCAAGCAATGGCTGTATTTCGCGTCTAAACTGACCTTATGTGGTTTTGTTTTAAAATTCAAGGAATAAAATCTTTATGAAGAAATGTAACTTTCCTCTCATGATCAATGAATACACTTTGTCCCGTTAGCACCTAACTCTGGCTCTGGAGGATGCCAAACATCTGGATTAGAAAATTAAGTCGATCATGCAGATGTTGTTCCTACACACAGGCAAACGTCCAGTTCTCTCTAAATAGCTGGTGTCAGGCAGCCTGTAGATTACATGTCCAGATGATTTTTCCCTTTTCTCACTTAACTATTTAGATCCACTCAAATGGCTAATATTATATACATAAAACAGCTTGACGTGTTTTGGCTTTAAGGATCTAGCCAAAAAAATAAGCAATCACGCATAAAGCAGGATGGATAGGGTGATCTGACACATTTTTAACTTTCTTTTGCTTTGGGGAGGGAAGGTCCTATAATACGGCCTTCGATACCAATAAACGATTTGAAAATGTGATTTCCTGACCAAGTAACATTCTTGAATATAAAACGATATGCAGAAGTATCAACTTAATTTCTTAACTTTTTACAAGAGCCCGTTTCCAAGAGAAGCCAAGGAGGTAAACCACTAACTGGAGAAAAAATTTAAAAATCAGAAAACGCATGCCATTCTAATGCAACAACCACTGCTCGCTCCGTGCAACCCCTTCTGTGCCCCATGTCCCATGTTTGTAAAATGGGGACTTTAATCCTCATTTGTGCCAGAGTCTCAATGAGAAAAAGCTTAAAACTGATTACAAAGCACTTCATTTTCTTCTGAAAGTGCTCTATTAAAAGGTTAGACAGGTGGTAAAATCCATTGCCCAGGATTAAGTATTTGCACAAAAAAGTGCTCACCCCGAATATCTGAATTTTTGATAAATTCCAGTTGTTCAGCAAGCTCCTTCACCGTGTTATCCAGGTTTTCTGCTTCTGTCTGTAGAGCATCTAGTTCTCTGGCCGTGCTGTTGTTTTGCGTAGCTGTGTCGGATAAATTTACTTCTACTTGAGCCATCTTTTCTGTAACATCTTTGGTTAGTTTCCTGTAAGGAGGAGGACACATTTACCGAAGGAAAATAAACCAAAGGGAAAACTCGAAGTCTCAATTTTACATTTTCTACTAATACTTTATCTATTACTCTGTAATTTCAGACCGATTCAGTAGTCTGTAGTTATCTTTAAGTACTGATTTTATTCTTACCATTAAGAGACTCTGTTAAATCTAATAATTTTTCTTTCTTCAAGACTTTGAAGAAAAACACAGCAGCACCACTCAGCTGTGTTGTGGCGGATGGACTACAGGAGTGATTCCGAATGTCTGATGTAACATGAGCACAGTTCCAGAGCGTGGAGTACCAGCTCTGTACATAAGCAGCTTCAAGCCCATACAATCCCACAAACTCGAAAGATGTAAGTGGCTCCAGTGTACAATTATGCCTCCCAGCCACCCACCAAAAATGCTCTCATGTGAAACTCAGGGATCTCCTTCAAGATGGGACATTCAGAAAGCAAGCCCCACCGCCACCAGGAAGACAGTGGGAGCAACCCAAAGGAGCTTTTCATACCCGACCCCCTTCAAGCCACGTCTCATCAAAGGAGCCTCCTCCTTCCACCAACAAAGCAACCCTTTCGTTTTTCCTGAGAAAGAAGGTAGTACCAGTAAGAATGGAATATGATAACCATTTAGCTTTCACAATATTTCATTTGGAATCTAAACCCAGCTGCATTTTGTTCTGTATCTTCCTGTCTCCAAAGCTGTACTTTAGGCATCTATTTGTAAATAACTCGTATATACAGTGGGCATGTGTGTATGTATCTCAAAGAAAGGAATATTTGAGAAGACCTTACCCCTGGGTATCACCTAACTCAGTATTATTGTCGTCTCAGGAATATAATTGTACAAAAAACGGGGAAAATGCAGAGATGCTGAAAGGTTGGGGGCCAGTCGAAAAATGATGTTTAAGGCTGAGAGAATACCATGACCCAACTCAAAGAAAAAGTGCTTAAAAGGGTTTGCGGGTTAAATTACATTTAGTAAACCTGATGGCTCTTTTCCTGAGGCTAGTTTCTTTTTTTTCAGCGCTTTGCTTTTATTAATCGGTTGATTCACAGAAGGCTTTCATTTCTCCTCAGGTCTCGTACAATGTTACACTTTTACAAAGTCAAATCTCACATTGTATATTTGTAAATAATGCCCCTTTGGCTCCTAGACCATGCGTCCTTGGATACTGTGTTGAAAAAAGATTGATGAAATTGGTGTTCCTGAGGTGATTACAATCTGTCTGATTAGGTGAAGAGTGAAGGTAGGACCAGGGCTGTCTGAGGAGTGTAGTCGCTCTTGTTTTCCCTTAAGGTGCATGGCACCCAGGTCAAGACATCATTTCCTAAATGGGCTTGCACTCAGACCAGGGCCTTCCACGGCTCATTATCGCTACATGTAAGAAGGCTGAGCTGTACCACAGTCTTTTTAATGAGGTTGAGTTCCTCACTAAGTGCATTATGGTCCCACATCAGACATCGCTTAACACCCTGGTCAACCGCATGATCTTGGCCATGAGATCTGAGGCTTGAAATCAAGGGACTAGTTACTTTAAATCTAGGTCTAGGAAGGTACTTGAGCTAATGTCAGCGGTTAGCTTCCTGCTTCTCATACACAGTGCTGAGACGAAAAGGCCATCTCACTTCTTAGAGATGCTGAATAAAGTCCCATCACACAAAGATGTTACCCTAGTTTTTTCACGATATAATATCGCCTTAATGTATAGGACTTAGCCATGAAACAACCCCCTTGCTCATGCCAAATGGTGAGTCTACAATAAAAACCCACAGCATGTGGGGAAACACAAATGCTTCATACCCTTTCCTGTTTTGTCCTTTAGCCTAGACCTTATGCTGTTTTGGGTTGCGGCCAGGGCGGGGGGTCCTTTTTGGCAAAGGGAGTTGGAATGTTTGAGAGCAGGAAAGATGACTGGCTGGGAGAAATGGGAGAAAAAAATGGGAGAAAGTTCAGCATCACTTTGCTCAATTCTCTCTGCTTCCACTGGCAAAATACACACTTTCCAATTAGAGAGATGATTACCCAGAGAAGGGCTAAGAAGAGGAATTTTCATCACAGAGAACTTGTTATAATTGGATGAATGAAGCACTGCTCTAGTGGACCAACAGCTGAGCAGTGGAAATAACCTAGAAATAGGAGTCTTATTTGTGGTAATGGACTTTTCCTGGGAGTAGCAAAACATATAATAACAATTCATACTGTTTTCTGCAATTACCTTACCATTTCATAGATCAGTCCTTTTGTCACTCTGTCAGGTAAAGGTAAATACTATCCTCCCCTCCTCCGCAGGAGAGGAGAGAGAGGCTTAGAAATGAGTGAGTCATTCAAGTTCACAAGCCTAGCAAGTAACCCAGCTGTGACTCCATTATGCATCCTTTGTCTCTGAATCCAGCATCCTTACCATTCTACTGCCCGAGAGTACTGTTTGCAGAGAAGAGTGCTGAATATAACGTTCACACATTTTGCACTGCAACTCTGGTCCCCAACAATGAGCCATCGTCCACTCACCCCCATGCCCAGAGCAGCGACTGCTGGGAAAACAAATGGCCCAGTTACCTGTTTTCACTCACAGCACTAACCACGCCTCCTGGTGGAAGGGCCACGCTGTGGATTCATCGAGTGGAAACAGCATCGTGAGCTGTTACTCTGGTCCATCAGCTACTTACTCTGCTTCCTCAAAGAGGTTCCCGACGTTCTTCAGCGGCTCGGCGGCTGGGCTCTGGGCTAGGATGTCTCTGATCTCGTTGACTTTCTTCTCCACCGAGTCCACAGTCTCCCGGTAAGGCCCAATCACGCCACTGATCTTCAAGGCCTTGGCTTTCTCCAGGAACTTCCGGGTCCTGTTGGTCAGCTCGGCGATGATCACGTCCCAAAGGGCAAAGCACTGGTGGCAGGGCATGCAGTCGGGGAAGACGCCCGAGTACCCTCGAGTGCACTTGTCACAGCGTGGACCCTCCACACCCTCGACGCAGACACATTGGCCGGTGGACTGGTCACACTGCGGTGTCTCGCTGCCCCTGGGGTCGCAGTCACAGGCTAGAAGGGAGATGGCAGTGCTGGCTGAGCTACTAGAGCCCCAACCTCAGCGACTTGGCAGTTAGAATCCTCAGTCACCGTTACAATGGGAAGGTTTGTAAATGGTCCACGACAAGTTTACCAACGGTTTGCAAAGAGACTGCAGCTGCTTCCTCCAGAACACACGTTATCTCAACCCTGGCTAATCACGTCTTAACTATAATAGTGATGATAGTTTTTTTTTTTAAGTGAACACCACTGTACACCATTGTGCCTGCCATTGTACAGATGGTTTACATGCATCATCTCATTTAATCCTAAACATAACCCTACAGGAACCAGGTGTTACAATCATCAGTTTTATGGATGTGGAAACTGAGGTTTAGAGAGGTTACATGACTGCCAAGTCTTCCAGCAAGGAAATGGCCAAGCCAGGATTCTATCTCAGCACTTGGCAGGCTCCAGAGCCTGTGCTCTTAAGCTCTGTCCTGCCTTTGCCTCCCTCTTTTTTTGACCCGTCTGTAGATCCTCCCAGGACAGACAATTGAGGTGACGGCCTGGTGACATGAGGCCTCTGGCCTGAGATACAGCAGTAATGAGCAACACACCAACATCCCTCTACCCGGTCACAAAGCACAACAGTGAATGCTTGATGAAATGCAATAAAGTTGATAAAAAGAAAATGAAATCAGGCAGAAGTCTCAGGAATTCCAAGTATCCCGATTTAAAAGGCTTTCAAACTCAGTATCCTCTAACTCAGGCTTTCAACTCAGTATCATCTAACTCGTGGGTGGGTGTCTGCCATTGTGATAACCACCCCTAGCCCTAAGAGCAGAGGCTCATAAAACATCTGAAGTGATAGGAAAGGCCTTGGGAGCCATTCAGTCCCAACCTCTCACTGGCCCAACAGGGTGGGCACCTTAGGCAGAACCAAATGGTACAGGGTGAAATCTGCGTTCTTGGCCAACGGCCTGTGGCTGAGATAACCCATCAGGATGCCTATGCCTTTGAACCCTGGCTCAGAGTCCCAAAGCTCAGGTGACTAACTTGGTTTTATATCAACACTTGACATTTCACAGTATCTGTACAGTGTTTGAATAACAAAAGGCCTGTACACACATCTTATTGCTGGCCTTAAATCCTTTCTGGGAAAAGGTGGGGATAAAAACAAAAACAAAAAGATCCTATTTCCCTAACTAGATTGTGGACTCCAAGGGCAAAGGTACACCTGTAACCATTTCTCCATTCTCAGCTCTGAGTACAAGGTCAACTTGCAAACTGGAGTTCAACCGTCTTTGCCAAACGAGCCTTTAACCTCGCTTTTGATACAGGTATGCAAGAGACATCCATACACCCCTACAAAAGAAAATAATCCTCCTAAGACGCAATGTCAACTGTGGCAAAGCGTAACAGAATCATCCTCTCTGAGGTAGCTTTGCACCCCAGTGCTCACAGCAGCACTATTTACAATAGCCAAGACACAGAAGCAATCTAGTGTCCATCAACAGAGGAATGGATAAAGATATGGTGTATAACACACACACACACACACACACACACACAAAATATTACCCAGCCATCAAAGAAGAATGAAATAATGCCATTTGCAGCAACATGGATGGACCTAGAGATTATCAAAGTGAAGGAAGTCAAAGACAAATATATGATATTGCTTATATGTGGAATCTAAAAAAAAAAATGATACAGATGAACTTACTTAAAGAACACATAAACCCTGAGACATAGAAAACAAACTTCTGGTCACCAAAGGAGAAAGGTGAGGGAAGGGAGGGATAACTTAGGAGTTTAGGGTTAACATATATACACTATACACTATATACACATATACACTATGTATAAAATAAACAACAAGGACCTACTGTGCAGCACAGGGACCTATACAATATTTTGTAATAACCTATAGGGGGAAAGAATCTGAAAAAGAATATATAACAATCACTGTGCTGTACATCTGAAACACAACATTGTAATTCAAAAACAAATTAAAAACAAACAAAAAACCCCTTCTTGAGTCAATAGGTATAATTACCTCTGAAAGACTTTCTAATAAAACATATTCTAGAACCAGTTTCACCGATGGTCCTGAGAAACAAAACGCCTCTATCCTCCAAAGCCAGAAAGACGTGTTTGTGGCTTGGACCGTTCACCTGAACATCCTCACACCTTGCCTTGTATTGTTTAGCTTTTCCTGGCCTTTGTTTGCCAACTACACTCCACGATCTCAAGCGGCAAGTTTGAGTAGCACAGCGTTGTAATAAGAGCACAGGCTGCCTGGTGGTGAATCCTGCCTTCCCCACACCCAGCTATGCGGCCCTGGGGAGGACAGAAACTGAGTCATGGCTTTCCGCATAAAAAGGGTAATGATTATACCTAGCTCCTCCTAGGATTGCTTTCAGGATGAAAGTGTCTGGTCCAGAGTAAGCACTCAATAAATGTTTTTCTTCTTATCATTCTATGTCCAAGTGTCTGGTGGTTCCTGCCCAGAGTGTTGCTTGATCATATTTCCATGGGAAAAAAGCTGTCATGGCCTTACGTTTGTCTTTGCATATTTGCCAATAACATGATTATTAAACAAGTTGAAGTTTGGAATACTCCAGTCTTTAACCTTTAGAATTTAAAATCTATAGCATTTTCCTGGTACCTTAGGTTTTCAAAACAAAACTTCTTTTTCCTTAAGCATTTTGTTTCTTTCGAGGCATGTTTCATTTTCCTGTGTTCTTTGGGGCATTCTCATGAATCGGGAAGCAGCTTAGGTGAGCTGTGGATAACTGTCTTCCCTAGACCATTAATTAGTTCTAGGAGATGTTCCCAGAAATGAGAGTTCCATGATCAAGCAGGTTCGGGAAATTCTACATCCTCCTCTTGAAGGTTCAAAACAAACAGCATACTAAACTCATAGGAGTTCTGCAGGAAAAACCCTGTTTCACATTTTTTTTTTTTTTTTTTTTTTTTTTTACCCAGTCATATCCCAGACTCATTGGACTGTGGGATCTTTCTCTAGTGAAATACCTAATGACACCCCAGAAAAAGAATGGGAAAGGCTTGGGGAAACCACGGCCTTCATCAGTTTCTACAATCAGGAGGATGGGAAGAACTTCAGATTTTAGGAATGAATTTCCATATCATCGTATAAAATTTAGTCATCTTCCAAAAAGCTGTAAGTTACCTGGGTCAGCTAGGTCCTAGCCTCTCAAACTCCGGCACGCATCAGAATCACGTGCAGGACTCATTTAACACATTTCCACCCCACCCCCAGATCTGGAACCAGTGAGGTCTGAGAATTTGTATTTCTAGCAGTTGCCAGGAGATGCTGATGCTGAGGGCTGCTACACCCCATTTTGGGGAGTACTGACTGCTATCTTCCCAGCTGTTCTCCTCCCTTTTGCCTGTTAAGTGTGTATGTGTGTGTGGAGTGGAGCAGTCATGAGCCTCAAGTTGAGCCATGTAAGTTGATGCACAGACCTAAGTTGATGCACAGACCTGTGCAAGTGGGGGGCCTTCATGATGCCATGTTAAATGAATCAGACTGTCAGTCGCTCCTGTCCCGCAGGCCCCAGCAGGTAGCCCTGTTTGGGGCCTCAGTGGCCCAGCAGATAGATCTGTCCTATTTTACCATCCCCCTTGGGCTTGGGACAACGGTAGCAGATGCTGCACATGCTTAGAAAGCCTTTCTTTCCCCTAGATAATGCAAAGGCACGGTGCAGTTCAGTCCTAAAGAGGTTTTCACTAGATGCATGCTGGGAGCAAGGGCTGTGTGCATATGTTAAATTTATTTTTAATTTCTCTAACAATTTTTATTTAGGTCATTGGTAAAGACATGTCTTGCTCTCATTCTGTCATGGGAATATCTGAGGGGGAAAATACTGGCCCCAAACTGGGATTTAGAAGGCAAGTGCCCTCCCATTAAGGCTTTCCTTGTCTTTCACAGAGCTACATTTTTTATCCATAAGGAGAATACTTAGCTATGACTCAAGTCTTTCCAGAAGCATATAGGTGGTCCCAGAAAGTCTAAACCTGTGCCCTCCAACAAACCACTTCAACTGAAAGATGAGCAATGGAAAGCATATTTGGCAATTAATTACATAATTTGAGAAGAACGGTCATGTTCTTTTCCCATAGTCCACCTAATTCTCGTCCCAGCTGATCTCTGGACCCTTACCCTCAAGACCAGCATCACAGAGGCGGGGCAGAGCTTCGGCGCCCTCCAGAGACCAGGACCCACTCAGCTGACAACATTCCTCCATTTGAAAAGTAGAGTCAAATTTCATAGATGGCTGGATTGCAGTTTCATCACTGAAGAAGTCAATCCTGACCTTTCTCTGGAAGGGTACCAAATGACTACCTAAAACACGTCAGGTTTTCATTTCAAACTGAAGCTGGGAAACCGCTAAAGTGCCAGTGGGCACGTGCTTCTTTCCCTCATTGAGTTTGCAGAACTGCTTCTCTAATGGGGTCACCTGGGAGGCAAGAACTAGAAGGCCCACACTTAGGACCTTGTAAAAAGACCTCCCCTAAGAGTAAAGGTTGGTTCTCACCTGACAATTTAAAACCTCAAGGACACTAAAATTGTGAAGGAGACTCTCCAATCAATCATCTCTCACATTCACTGGGATGGGAAAAATTATCAGCTAACTGTGCAGGCTGTCTCTGACGGAGGCCAGTGGGTTTTCTCCTCTCTTCAGAGAAAGGCATAGGAGTCCAGGGGGACCTGGAACTCAGTGTGGCTGTAAGGAATGGGATTATCTGGCAGAGGATCAAAAACTTTCTCTTGGGAAGAAGAGTGTATATAGCAAAAGTTGTTCCCTGATTTTTAAGCTGAACAAATTGTGAAGATGACGAACAGCATTCTAAAAATGAGACAGTCATCATTTTAACGAGCCATGAGAATTCTACCTTCACCTATAAATATATTCTTGGTTATGTGGGCAGCGGGTTCTGTCAATTTTTACTAAGTTTTCTCATCATTTAAAACAAGAGGTACGAATTATTAGGTATAAAATAAGCTACAAGGATATCTTGTACAACACAGGGAATATAGCCAATACTTTATAATAACTATAAATGGAGTATAACCTTTAAAAATTGTGAATTGTTATATTGGACACCTCTAACATATAATATCGTACAGCAACGATACTTTAATTAAAAAAATAAGTAAATAAAACATGTTCTCTAAGAGGTAGGCAGATGAAAAATATTGTACCCATTTTAGAGATATTGAGATCTAGAGGAAAGCGTTAGCAAGTGAATGCCAGAATGGGAAACGTCAGCCCGTGTGCCTCTTTATCAGCAGGTATAACTTTTCTGCTCTCCTTGTATCCTCCCCTCCCTGTCTGCAGACCTCCCCTGCCCATTGAAGAAAATCCATCCCCAATGGTGAAACCAAGCTCCTCGTTAGTCTCCACGAAGACAGTTTCCATGACACCTGCCAAGTGACTCCAGTTCCTACCGGGCTTCCCTCCTCTGCTGCTGCAAAGGACAGCACCACTTACCTCCAGCCATCCTGCTACTTTATCTACCCTTTCCCACAGCCTACAAGCTCCGCCCCCCCAGCCCCCCTCTCAGGGAGTGGCTCTCCTCTGCTGCATCCACTCCCCACTGGGCACCAGTGGGCAGTCACTCAGGGTTGTGTTGGTCCCCCCTCTTCCCTTTTGAAACTTCAACCTGCCTGGGGAGCAGGAGAGTGCTATATCCTAAAATCAGGTGACTGGGTTTATTGGCTTTTGCCGTGGACCTTGCCTCACAGCAATAAGGGACCCCAGGATGTGCTATCATGCCCAAAGCTTTACTCTTACTTTACTTAGGCTTTTCTATTTTACTTTAATGCGGGAAATTTAAGTGCTTTTTCATCTCTGAAATGCGATTTGCTTTTCCTTTAAATTCTCTACCTCCTCCAGCCCCGCCTCAGTACTGTAACTTCAGTTTTGAAATGAAAGTTGGGGGAATGACTATGACTTCACCGGCAGAAATGAGCTGGCTGTCTGGCCCAGGAGTTGGCAAACGTTTGCTATAAAAGATAGTGCGGGGCTTCCCTGGTGCCGCAGTGGTTGAGAGTCCACCTGCCGATGCAGGGGACACGGTTTGTGCCCCGGTCCGGGAAGATCCCACATGCCGCGGAGCGGCTAGGCCCATGAGCCATGGCCGCTGAGCCTGCGCGTCCAGAGCCTGTGCTCCGCAACGGGAGAGGCCACGACAGTGAGAGGCCCGTGCACGGCAAAAAAAAAAAAAAAAAAGTGCGTATTTAGGCTTTGCAGGCCCTATGGGCTCTGTCACAACCGCTCAACTCGGGCACTGCAGCACGAAGGCAGCCCCAGACAATATGTAAACAAATGGGCATGGCTGTGTTCCATTAAAATTTTATTCACCAGCCCAGGCTATGAGCTGGATTTGGCACATGGCCGTAGACAAGCCTTCCATCTACTAACAAGAGTATCTGTGGTTCTCTAAAGAATCAAATTAAATCTGATTTCCTGAGCCACCCTGGAAATAAAAAAGGTGGGTGATTGTAAATGAATCCTAGCCTGAGAAAAGATGACAAGCATTAAAAAAAAAAAAATTATGTCTGATAAAAAATGTACTTCGATTTTCTACAAAAAACAGTTTGAAATGAGAAACGAGCAGGATGAAAAAAAATGGCCACTCCCCAGAGCCTCTCACCTATGGCCCACATTTCCAATCAGCCTGGGTTTAAGAAACACTGGCCTTTTCCAAGAGCCAGGATCCCTGCTTCCGCTATCCACCAATCAACAGAAAGATTCCTCCTGTGACCCCCTTCAGTCCTCAGGGCACAAGGCAGGGCTCCGGGCCGAGGCTTTCTCGGGCACGTTCAGGACTGGGTAGGCTAGATCCTCTCCATCCAGCACAGTGATGGGCTTGTTCGAACTTGGCACCATCGGCCAAGAGCCCCAACCCACCAGGACAATGGGAACATTCAACAATTCATGAGCTGGAGGCTCAACTCGTTTGTCCTTGACATAACTCCATTTTTTTCCATAAGAAGACTACTTAGCTGTGACCTAAGCCTTTCTATAAGCATATTGTTAGCAAGGTGGCCCCAGAAAGTCTAACTTGTGCCCTGTTCAACTAAATGATTTGAATCTGAAGACTCTTGGGCAGTGAATGATGTAATTTGAGAAAAGTGGTCACATTTTTCCCCCCATAGTTCCGCCTAATTTCAGATGACACCTATTCTTGTCCCTGCTGGTCGCTGAACCCTGTCCCTTCAAGTTTTTATCCTCCCGTTTTCACTGGTGCCTCTGTTCCACTCCTGAATTTTTGTCCCTGCCCTCATCATATTATACTGGTCCTGCTTCGACTGCCATCCTGTGTGCACAAGGCCCGCAGCTGGCCAGGGCTCCCCCATCGTTAACTCAGTTCTCACCCTCTCTGGGTGCCTTGTCAGTTACGAGCTGCCTCCACAGGGTGTCGAAAGCATTTGGGTCCCCACAGTTTCTTATGTAACAGGCTGACCTTTCTTCTAGATGAAACGAACAGAGAAGTTGGCAAACACGGATGCCGTGGATCTCTCTCTTTGCAAACTTTCTAAAACATGATCTAACTTTTGACCTGAACAAGTTGATACTGTTCCTATAAGCCACAATGTCTCTGGCAGATTTAGAGGCGAAAGTTTAAAGATTAAAGGGTAAGGGGTAAAGTTCTGAGTATTAAATGAACAATCCTCTGATTGACTCTGACTCCAGAAAACAGGTTTTTCATGCTAATAAAGCTTAGATGGAGCAAAAGGTCAGAAAGCTCTGGCAGCCAAAGCTATTTTGCCAATGACACATGCTGACAGAATCAGGCTATAAGCAATGATAGAACTATTATCTGGAGAAAATCAAGCCCTTGGGGCAGTACAAGATTGAGGAATTTAACAGAATTGTGGTTAGAGCTCTGGAGAAGCCAGATTTTAAGCAGGATCTTACTTGCAGGAGACATCTCGAATCAAGTGGTCCACTGAATGTCACGGACCTTCTAAAGGAAGTGAGAAAATCAGATCCTGTTAAGAACCAACGTCGGGACTGAAGGATGATGAATTAAAGCACGCTTATCAACACAGCCTTCATACCTCCTCTGTGGAGCAAACCTTCATCTCATCTAAGATGTTAGTACAGACCCTTCTGGCTACACATCGAATGAAAAAAAAAAAATCATATGCCATTGGGTCTGGTCGTGTCCACTGTCTGAAGTCTTCTGGCTGTTAAGGAACAGATGAGTTGACTCTGAAAGAACACGTAGTATCTAGGTTTGGGACTTTCGACAGAATATTCTCAATGAACCGCTAACGTGCAGATCTGTATTATTTCTCACTACAGTTGTATCCAAAAAAGAAAAAGATGTATTTTTTTTAAATGTAGAGTCCAACAGGGACCTAGAATTTCAGATGTGTAACGAAGAAAATGGATCAAAGAGCAAATAAGAAACTACAGAAGATGTTTATCCATTGTTATAAACTTAAAACACAGGGAAGAAAACCTAAGTAGGAAAGAAAGAAGAGGAATACAGAATGGCAACAGTCTATTAAAATCTTTCCCATAAATGCTTTTACTTGAAGATCTTAAAAATAACCTGGCAGGTCAAAAAAAAACTGCAACAGCCTAAAAAAATAAGCAATCCTTCTGATTCACATGATTGTAACAAGTTTTGTTCTTAAGAAAACATCGTTTTCCCTCACAGTCCTAGTTAATCATGAGCCTAAGTGGGACGTGGCGCTCCTGTCACCTGTTCCTTTGTTGTCCCCGCTGATGAGGACAGTACGCTCCTGCCGAGGGCTTTAACTGTCAGCACCACCTGCTTGTTACACTGGGATCAAACAATCTTACCAGAACACTTAGCTCTGCTTGTGCAGACAAGAAAGCTGGCCCCAAAATACTGTTCAGAGGGGGAGAAAGTCAATTTGCAGAACTCGATGGTGAATATGAGCACATTTTGGTTGAATGCATTTTTAAAAGCCACTCTGGTTACTCAACCATAAAAAAGAATGAAATAATGCCATTTGCAGCAACATGGATGGACCTAGAGATGATTATACTAAGTGAAGGAAGTCAGATAGAAAAAGACAAATATCATATGATATCCCTTTATAGGTGGAATCTAAAAAATAGTACAAATGAACTTATTTATGAAACAGAAACAGACTTGCAGACATAGAAAACAAACTTGTGGTTACCAAGGGGGGAAAGAGTGGGGGAGGGATAAATTAGGAGGTTGGGATTCACATTTATATACACTACTATATGTAAAATAGATAACCAAAAAGGACCTACTGTATAGCACGGGGAACTCTACTCAATATCTTGTCATAACGTATAAGGAAAAGAATCTGAAAAAGTATGTTTATATACACACACACACACACACATATATATAAGTGAATCACTCTGATGTACACCTGATGCACTGTAAATCAAGTATACTTCCACTTAAAAAATAATAAAAAAAATAAAGCCATTCTGTGTGTATTTGGGGTACGTATGTACGCTTGTCTGTGCTGAGACAAACCTCACCCCTGGGGAACAGAGCTGGAAGCCAGCAGGTCCACTTTTTACCACTTACATGCCTCCAGGATTTTTTGTGTTTAAACCATGAGCATGCATTTCTTTCGTAATCAAACCTCGTTTTTATAGACAAGTTCATTTGTGCTGTACTGGACAGAAGGCTCCCTCAGACACCCGGCCCCCCCACTCCACCCGAGAGCCCGGTGCCCGCGCCTCACCTCGGCACTCCACGCTGGGGTCCCCCCAGAAAAGCTCCTGGCACTCGCTGCACGTGCGGCCTCCGAAGCCAGGCATGCACTGGCACTGCCCCGTGAACTGCGGCCAGAAGACAGAGCCGGGTCAGACAGGCTGCCGGGCCCAGGCCAGGCTGCACTGCCTTTGCCGGCTGCCAGTTACGGGAAGGGGGACCCATCTGTCTGCCTGAGCAGGCCTCACACCTGACCAGGAACAGGGCATCTTACACTGATCCCAGGTGCTGAGGGCCCCAGGCCGGGGTCTCCTAACTGCTCTTCTGCAACTGGGGCTCGGAAGGCCCAGGGCACGTCTCCCTTTACTGACATGTTTCCTCATATCGCTCACAAGCCTGGACCACCTGTACTCACCATTCTGTGTGTGTCAGGGAACAGGAGAACTTTCTACAATGTTGGGTATGACTATGCAGCTCATTTCAGGCTGTGTGGTTAAGGGAAAAAAAGCCTGATTCGGCAGCCAGGTATTGAAAAAAAATGGCCCCCCTCATCCATTCTAAAGCGAGTCTGTACCCCTTCAGCTGGGGCGCTAGGCTGCGATGCTACAGGTGCATCCGATGGGGCCTCTGGGCACAGTTATGCAGCCCCAGCCAAGGGGGACCGGTGATGGTGGATATCCAGTCCGTGCCGTGTTTGCCAAGCTGTGTGCCCTGGTGCAAGGCTGTGACAAGGAGGGGTGCCTTTCTCTAGCTGGGGCCCGGCCACCAAATAGCTGTCACCAGGACTCAAAGTCATCTTTCCATATGCCATGACGGCCTCCGCTGGCCACAACACCTCACCTCGTTACAAGACGGCCCAAAGGAATGAGCAGCGTCGCAGTTGCACGGGTCACACCCTGTCCCGCTGGCCAGCTGCCAGGTGTTGGGTGCACAGCGGTCACAGTTCTGGCCCATCACATTAGGGAGACACAAGCACTGCCCGGTGATTTTGTCGCACTGGCAGTCAGAGCCGTTACAGCGCTCCTGCACGGTGCCCAGGTAATTGCAGACACACTCTGAAAAAAGAACCACCGGTCAGACGTACTTACAGAGTCACACTCGGAAAACATACAGATTACGCAAAAGTCACCTACATCAAATGACTACCATCCTCCCTCTCCAGATTTTGATTTGGAAATGCAAACAAGTACAGAAAGGAACAGAGGGGATTAAAAAAAATCTAAAACTGTGGTCTTCATCTTCTTATGATGTTCCATGCAGTTCTGACATTTCCCAGGCAGACCTGCAAAGTGACACATTTTGCCCGGCGGTATTTTCACAATACTTGATTGAATAAGCGGCTGGTGAGTCACTGTAAAGTTGAAGATTTAACTGGAAATAAAACCTATGCTGTGGGAACGGAGATACCTAATGATTTCAAACTCTTGGCAGGGAAGAACAGTCATGGCTGTGTGAGCCGTGGCAGGGACAAGCCCTTTAAGCTAGGAAGGCTTAAAGCAATCAGGTCCTGCTGGTCCTCAACATTCCGCACGTGTTTGTATCAACAAAGACAGGGGCCTGGGGCCCTGCAGACACAGCAGGAAATGCTGGCTGATCTTGTGATGAGAGAGAAATAATGTGTTCCAAAACAGAGACTTCAGAGATGTTACTTCTTTCTTTTCCTTAAGCTGGAAGGCTCTATCCATCAATGACGTAAGAAAAGGTACAGACCAAAGTGCGTATTTAGGACGCAGAAGTCCCAGCCCATCAGCAAGTTCATGGGCAGAACATAAAAATCAATATACTCTATGGGATGGCATTTATCATGGGGACAGTGACACAGCTTTTGGTTCCCTTTCAGGCACTGAGCCACAGCTCGACACTTCAGCTCTGCCAGGAAATGAGGATGTAAAGAAAAAAAAAATCATCCTCATCTTTCTTTTGTCACCAGTGAAATCTTACCCCTCTGAACAAGCATTTTCCCGGATGAGACAAACCCCTGAAGAATAAAATCCCCCAAGGAGGAGGAAGAGGAAGAGAGTGGAAGTCATCCAAAAGAGCGGGCAAAGGGAACAGGCATCTTACTGCGACAATCCTGCTGGAGGGCGTCACCATAGTAACCGAAGCGGCAGAGCTGGCAGTGCTCGCCCTCCGTGTGGTACAGGCACTTGAGGCACCTCCCGGTCTCCTTGTCACAGGCTTCTGGGTCCGTCGTGTCGATGTTGTGGTGACACCGGCAAGGCTGACACGTGCCCCCCACGTCCGAGGGATTGCCAAAGAAGCCCGAGGCACAGTCGTCGCATCTGGAGCCTGTTGTCCAATAAAACCGGCATGGGACCTTCGGCTTGCCCCCTGAAAGGTCTGGTCCCCGACATTCCCGCCAACCAGAGGGGCCACCCAGGCAGCGCCTGGGCCCCCAGTGTGCTAGCTACCGAGCCGGGTGACTGAGCCTTCAGGGGAAATGGGCCGTTAGTCGTGAGGGGAAGCAGCGTCTTTGCAGCGATGCTGCTGCAGCCTGGCTCCGCGGCCACGGTGGGGAGGAGCAGGGAGAGTTTGGAGGTTCCAGCACACAGGAGGTTAGCTCCTCATTACACAGGGATGGACACATCAGGAGTGAAACAGTGGTCTCACAGCGGAAAGCTTAGCTTGATGTTACATCCTAACCCAAGGCGTATGTTCACTGAAAAATCCCTGCTCCTCCATGAGCAACCGAAAAATGGGGCCCCTCGGGATGACCGATTTCCCTTCTTAAGGAATCCCGAAGGATGAACAAGGTCCTACTGTACAGCACAGGGAACAATATTCAGTATCCTGGGATAAACCATAACGGAAAAGAATATGAAAAAGCATGTGTGTGTGTATATATATATATATATGTATAATTGAATCACTTTGCTGTACAGAATTTAAAACATTGTAAATCAACTATACTTCAGTAAAATAAATTATTTGAGAAAATCCTGAAACATGCAAATTGGCTGAGCCATGGATAAGCATAACGAGTATTTGAAACGGCGGCATCAAGGATGAAATAATGTTTGTATGCACAACTAGCCACACTCAGAGTGTTGACAGATAATGTGAGTATAGTAAACAATGAAGAATATCTCTAGCTTTGACTGGTTCTGTTGTCTGGGGCTCCCAGATGATATTCTTTTCTTCCTTCTGCCCCCTATTTGGCCAGTTCACTACTCTGAGACTCTTCCACTAGGAGTTGGAAAAGGAAACGAAAAAGTAAAATGTAAATTAACTTTTCTACTGGTTAAGACCAGAAAAGTGTAAGCAGGGACTTACGGATTAAATGAGCTTGCTATTGTGCCCTGTATTGTAACATGATTATCAGAGACACAAAAATTGACTCTACCCCACATGCCGAACAGGAAAAGAACATCTTCTACATTTCAGATTCCCTTCACTTTTTTTTTTTTTTTTTTTTTTGCGGTACGCGGGCCTCTCACTGTTGTGGTCTCTCCCATTGTGGAGCACAGGCTCCGGACGCGCAGGCTCAGCGGCCATGGCTCACGGGCCCAGCTGCTCCGCAGCATGTGGGATCCTCCCGGACCGGGGCACGAACCCACGTCCCCTGCATCGGCAGGCAGACTCTCAACCACTGCGCCACCAGGGAAGCCCTCCCTTCACTTTTAATTAAGGATTGTAAAAAAAAAAAAAAAAAGCAACTAAATTGGCTCACTCTTCATCATTTTTCTTCCTTAACAACTAACCTCGTGAAGACGCATCTTTTCCTCCGAAAGTCTGCAAATCACTTACCGATGTATCCAGGATTACAGACACAGGCAAGCTGTAAAGTACCAGGGTCTTGATAACAGCTACTGGCAAACTGGCGTCCGCTGTCGGGACCATCTGGACACGGACAAGGACGGCAGTGATCTCCTGACCCAATGATGGCGTCTCCATAGTAACCAGCCGAGCACCTACATCAGTTGCCGAAGAGAGAAGGTCATGAACCACAGTTATATGAAATCTGTTACAAGAAGGAGTCTAAGAAACCACGTTCTCCATTTAGGAACATCATTCCTCATTCCTCACGTTTCCACACGAAGCACTTTCCAGTAGAGCAGTGGCTCAAACACTAGTCCTAATCAGAAATCCCTGGAGGGCTTTAGAAACACAGATTGCTGGGCTCCCTCTCCCCGTTTCTGATTTAGGGGCTGATGCTGCTCCTAGCCTGAGGATCCCATGGCAGGACCCCTGCATTAGGGTGACACCTCTGGCCTCACCCGGACCCTCGTTCACTCCTCCCCAGAGGAAGAGGTACATCTCCCCAAGTGCACCCTACTGCCTGCCCTGAGCATTCTGGTAGCTCCCCTCCTTGCATTAAGGAGTCTGGGGGCGGGGTCTGGGGGGAAGAGGGCCCGTGGTTGTCAGTCTCTGCCTATGCCTGGGAGGGACGTTGCGTCAGCAAGCCCGTGGTGCCTTGTTCTGCAATCCAGCCTTTACCAGTAATAAAGCCAATAGGGATGCTCTCCAGATGCCTGACCCTTGTGTCTGCCTCTCAAGGATGAGAGATGTTATTTATCAGTTCTCAAACCCAACAGGTTCCATCTCCTCTCCTTACAGGTAAGGCAGCCATGGAGCTTAAACGACTGGCAAGGCTTACACAACTAGTGAATAAATGAGCCATGATTTGAATTCTGCCTCCTGACTTTTAGCAAGGAATTCTTTTAGTATGTCATGCCGCTTTTCAACACGACTGGTAATTAGGTTACTTTTTTACTTCCTATAACATGAGAGCTTGAAGGAAGTTTGGATATCATCTAATCCAACATATTCTACTATCAGAAAGTTGGATACTTGGAGAGGTGAGCTAACTCACCCAAGATAAGCTGGTTACAAGCACAACTGGGCCTGGAACCTCTAATTCAGGTTGTTGTTTTTTTTCTTTTTTGAGGCAGAGGTAATTTTTTTAAAATGGGGAGCGGGGAAGGATGAAGAAATAGAAGGGGAAAGTTGTTCAGAGGACATTAACCTTCTATTTAATTAGACATAGACACAATACAAGAACATGTGCCCCAATTATGTGCTGGGAAAATCAGCAGTGATGAAGCAATTTTGTGCAACAGTTTGTGAGAAAGTTTTCTATGAGGCTTTTCTAGGTGAAGTAAGTCCAAATACATCATGGTAAGAACTGAGTGTTCATTTCCTGTCTCCTCCCTTCTCTAACCCCTTCGGCAATCATCTGAGCCTAGAGCTTCTTTTTAAATTCACAGGATTGAAAATTGATCATCTCGGAAAGAGGAAAAGAATGAGAAATCAGCTCAAACTAGACAGCAGCATCTGAAATACTTTAATGCACTTTTGTCATCCAAACTAGGGCTGAAAATCTTTTCTCTTCCTATACCTTTTGAGTTCTGCAAGAAATCAAAATGCTTTACAAATAAAATTCACAGTGGGCCTGATTTCAGGTTGGTCTTGTGGACAACCACCACTATTGACCTGTGTCCCCCACCCATCTCTTCCCCTTTTTCATCTGATGTTATCTGTTTGTCTCTCTCTCTCGAATATATTCTCCATCTCTCAATGAAAGAAGAGTAATGCAAAACTTAAGGGAGAAAACAAAAGATGACGCTAATATATTAATCTCTTCCTTTTAATCTTGTGTAACTGTTTCCTTGTTATCTCTTCACAACACCATTTGTGGTTGGAAGGACTGACTTTTACTCCAAGGAGTAGTCACTGAAATCGCTGAATTCTTGAATACTATCCAGCAGTATTTGCTGCCTTGCGTATCTTCAAGCCATAATGTAATCACAAATGCAGTTTTCACTAACAGCTTCTTTCATCTGAGGAGCAACTTTTGCACTGACTGAAGCACTTGCTGAAATTTTTTTTACAACAAAAATCCCATATAATGTGATGGATACTAGAAGAGAGAAGATTTATTGACTTGAAAGGTGGAGACTAGTAATCCAAAAAAAGCAGGTTCTAAGAGCACGTCTGCCTTTCTTAATTAGTAATGAACACTGTAGGTCAGGATGTCATTTTTTCATAAGGACTGTTCCTTATCTACTGAGCTGGGCTGTAATGTTGTTAGAGGCACATTTTATGTCCAATTTTTACTATCCCTTAGTGCAGTGCACTACATCCGTAATAATTATGCAATTAACATCTGCTAACTGGAGAAAGATCTGCTT
This sequence comes from Orcinus orca, assembly GCF_937001465.1. Taxonomy (NCBI): domain Eukaryota; kingdom Metazoa; phylum Chordata; class Mammalia; order Artiodactyla; family Delphinidae; genus Orcinus; species Orcinus orca. Next base: position 90,105,592 of record NC_064567.1, read on the forward strand.
GTGCACATTTTATGTGGGCTGTAGCTGCATAACATGTTTCCAAAAAACAAACCCATCTAAAATGACTAATCCTCATTTGCATTTGGTTTCTACTTTGACCTAAATTAGGCATTAACATTTCACAACTCTCATCCTAGGCCAGGATCTGCTGAGACAGAGAGATGATTTCTATACAGCCTTAAGGTGACCTCTAGAAAGACTCTCCAAAGAGGGCAGATTCACATCAGTTCTGTTCTCTGCTGTATCCACCCCCCGCCCCGAGCCCTTGAACAATGCCTGGCACGCAGAGGGTGTAAGCTAAATCTGTTCTGTATAAATGAATGAGTTCCTAGAAAATAAATACCGAGGTGATCGGAAATGAAAGAGCCATCTGGAGACTGGTAGAGACTCATTCTGTGGTTTGTCTAAGATGCTGTTTGCTCAGCCAGAAACAATCTCATTCTCTTTACTTTCAAAAGGCTGCGTGTACCTTTCACAGTTATGCCCCGTGGTGTAGTCCTGGCAGCTCAGGCATTCCCCTGTCACCGAGTCGCAGTCATCTGCATGGCCGTTGCACTGGCAGGGCTGGCAACTTGGAAAGCCCCAGTACCCGGGTAAGCAGCGGTCACACTGCCGTGTGTACACCCCCTGGAAACAGTGGCACTGGCCAGTGATGGGGTCACAGAAAGCATTGACAGATCCTTGCAGGTGGCACTCACAAGCTGAGGAAATAGGCAACCAAGGAACCAGCTGAAAAACGCATTAAATGCAAACACACCCCTTACATAGGCCAGTGCCCCCCTGCCCAGTGCAGAATGCTCATGGGCCCCTGTGGTCAATTTCCAGAGTGCAGCATGCCTTCTGAAGCTATGGAACCCATGCTAGTATGACTCATGATCTGAAAGAATACGTTACAATTCTCATCAACTTACATTTGCACCCGCTGGGGCCAAAGCCAAAGGTGCCGGGCGCACATCTGTCACACCTTCTTCCAACCACGTTTGGCCGGCACTGACACTGGCCTCCGCTGGGGTCGCAGACGGAACTTAAGGAGCCCTGAGGGTCACACTCACAAGCTGCAGAGGAGAGAGGCAAGAGCCCATGACCCTATATACAATAGAATATTACTCAGCCATAAAAAAGAACAAAATGATGCCATTTGCGGCAACACGGATGGACCTAGAGATTGTCATACTGGGTGAAGTTAAGCCAGACACAGAAATGCAAATATCATATGGTATCACTTATAGGTGGAATCTAAAAAAAAAGGTACAAATGAACTTATTTACAAAACAGAAGTAGAGTCACAGATGTGACTCTGGTTACAAACAAATTTCTGGTTACCAGGGGATAGCGGGGGAGGGATAAACTGGGAGGTTGGGATTGACATATACACACTACTAAATATAAAATAGGTAACTAATAAAAACCTGCTGTATAGCACAGGGAACGCTACTCAACACTCTGTAATGGCCTATATGGGAAAAGAATCTTAAAAAAATAAAAGAGTGGATATGTATAACTGATTCACTTTGCTGTACACTAATGTTGTATTAGTTTCAACTATACTCCAATAAAAATTTTTAAAAAATTAAAAAAAAAAAAAAAAAAAAAAAAAGCCTGTGGCCCAGGTGGCCGTGCTCCCCACAGCGATGAGCCCAGTGAGGACCACTTGGCTCTGCACTGGGTCTGTCCTTTTGCTGGGGCCCTTCCCAATCCTCCCCCCAAGAGCACCTTAGCTTGTTCAGAATTCCCATTTAAAGCGGTATCCTCCCTCGGATGGGTGCCAGGGAAGTGGCAGGAGCCGGAGTTGACAGATAAAAGCGGTTTTTCTAGGAAGGAGGTCATTAAGGTTTTCTCTCCTTGCCTTCAAAGCTCAAATATCACAAGACCTTCAACAAAAGCCCAGTGACCTTTCAAAGAGCAAAATATCAATTTCAGTTACGGGGTGCTGTCATTCCATCCCAACTCCCCACCCTGCGTATGGAAAGTCTCCGGGACCTTTCCCTAGTCCCCCATTCTTTGTGTGTTACTTGATGACTGAGTCCATTGTCAGTGGTGCTCTATCACTAACAAGCTCTTAAAGAAACAAACACCAACTGTAGTTGAGACACTATTTCCTTTGGGCCGACTGCCTAACACAGAACTATAGGACATGCCTGCCAACGTACCTCGTGATGTCAAGCGTCCTCACGCCTCTTGAGAAAGAAGGAGCAGAAGCAGCAGCAGTAATACCTACCCAGGCCTGTCTGGTGTAACAGGGCGGAAATGCTAAAGATGATGTTTCTGCAAACATCGGTCATCGGAGTCTTCACGACGCTTCTGCTGTTCTCCAGACATCGGTATCTCTGAAAGGTTTCCCAGGCACTGTTGGTGACGACCCCATCTCCTGAGCCTCCCACAGTGAAGATGTCCAGCGACTTACAGAATGGCATGAGAACAAGCTAGGAAGAAAACAGAACAATACGCTGTTCTTACGGGGGTTGTCCCAGGTCATCAATTAACGCAAGCAAACACATAAAAAACCCCCAAGTGCTTCTTTGACTCCTAAAAAAAAAAAAAAACAGACTCATAGAGTCAAGTGAAAACCTTTTCATTCTTTTTGTTTGTTTGTTTGTTTGTGGTACGCAGGCCTCTCACTGTTGTGGCCTCTCCCGTTGTGGAACACAGGCTCCGGACGCGCAGGCTCAGTGGCCATGGCTCACGGTCCTAGCCGCTCCGCGGCATGTGGGATCTTCCCGGACCGGGGCACGAACCCGTGTCCCCTGCATCGGCAGGCGGACTCTCAACCACTGCGCCACCAGGGAAGCCCACCTTTTCATTCTTAAATATTCTTGCCAGCAAAAGTTTAGAGACCTCTTACAAAGTTTGATGGGTTTTGAAATGTCATCGTTAAGACACTTCCTATTTTCAGGAAGGATCGTCTTGAGTAGGTCCTTTCCAGAGGGTGGAGTTTTATTAAAATAAATAAGCAAAGTGGCCTCGGAGGCAGAAAGAATGACTCTGCCTCACCTCTCAGCATTACCTTCCACAAAACCCTCTGGGGAAGGTGATGCACGCTTTCTGCCCAGTCCTCCCTGCTCGTCAGAAACGACCTCCACTTACAGAATCGATCAGCGTGTAGGGGCTGTCCACATTGCTGTCCGAGGAGGTATACTGGGGCAGCTCTAACCTCACTGTGTAGTTCACACCCTTCTCCAAGCACACGGGGCGGGGGAGGACCACATACCTGCCCCGAAACAAAAGAGAAAAATAACAACCAAAGGTGCGCCTTTAAGTATCTAAGCCATCAAAGCTCCACGTAGATCACCCCAAAGGAAGGAACAGTCCATGTTTGGCTCATGGCCCCAAAATGGTAACTGTGCAACTCACCAGGCGAGACATGAGAAAAAGAATTAATTTGCATGCTGGTTCTGTTGAGCTGCAAACCACTGTCACACTGACCTGGAGCCAGGCGATAGGGACACCACCTGGTTGTCATCATCAGGAACAGTGTTTCCACATCGGCTGCTGGCTGGAATCTTCCCAGGTCGCTGCACTGTGATGACAGCTTTCTCCCAGTGGTCGGGGAGCTACAGTAAGAAACAGATGATCGGAAAGACCAACCGAGCTGGCCCACTGCTGCCTGTCTGTTTGGATGGATCCAACCATCCATCCATCTTTTGCCAAGTTTAAATGGGAAACACTCGCTTGCGTTTCCCTTCCCTCTTGACCATTCCCTCGGCTATTACCGCAGTTCCAGCCCGAGCCCCTTCCCACGTGGACACTGAAACAGCCTCCCACTGCTCTCCCTGCCTCTCCCAACATCCCTTTTCATCCACCTTAAAACACAGCTTATTATTATTATCTTTTATTGGAGTAGAGTTGACTTACAACGTTGTGTTGGTTTCAGGTGTATAGCAAAGTGATTCAGTTATACATATGTATCTATCTATTCTTCTTCAGATTCTTTTCCGTTATAGGTTATTACAAGATACTGAATATAGTTCCCTGCGCTATACAGGAGGTCCTTGTTGGTTATCTATTTTATATACAGTAGAGTGCATCCATTAATCCCAAACTCCTAATGCATCCCTCCCCCACTTTCCCTTCTGGTAACCGTAAATTTGCTTTCTATGTCTGTAAGTCTACTTCTGTTTTGTAGATAAGTTCATTTCTATCGTATTTTAGATTCCACATGTAAGTGATATACGATATTCGTCTTTCTCTGACTTAAAAGCAAAAAAGAAGATAAAAAAAGAAAAACCCAAAACCCCACAGCTTAGATAATGACAATCCCTTGCCCAAAACCCTTGGACAGCTTCCTGTTAGTATAGAGTCCAAGTTCATTTACTGATCCCAGCATTTCTCCTAACAGCATCTCCAACCATATCCCTTACCTGGCTATGTGGAAGGATGCTCAAAACACCCCCTTCTCCACTGCTTATGCTATTCCTTACTTCCTTCTTGGGGCAAAATTCCACCTCTGTTTTAAGGCCTCCAACTGACTCTTTAGTAAACATTTCGGCAGCCCCTGGCCAGTCCGGCTGGTATGAACCTCTCATCTTGCAGCACTGTTTGTGTCTCTGCTCTTAGACTTCCCACCTTTGACAGCAGTTAGGGACATGTGTCCATCCGTGGGCAGGGCCGGCCATCGAGGCAAGGAGAGAACCTGGCACATTCTCATCACCACCTCAGTTCTCAGCAAGGCTAAGTGCCTAACAAGGAGATCACTACATGTTTGTGAAACTGAAGAAAAATGTACATTTTTACTTCCAAGGAGCAGAGAAAGTCAGAGAGAGTTCCCTCTGTTACAACGCGCCCTCCACAATTCACAAACACATAGTGTCCATTAGAAGAAAGATTCTTCTACCAATAACCCCCCCGCCTTAGTCTACCAAGGGGTTACCTGTGGCTCATAGCGAATTAGGATGTCATACTCCATAGAATATGGTATGTTGTCGATGAAGAACTCCAAATAAGCCCCTTCAGGCACTCGGACGAAGCCTGCTCCAGTCCAGGAAGGAATACGGTCCTGGATATACTGCCGCTCCACTATGCTGACCCCCTGAGGACAAGGGGACAGGACCGATGCTTTACTTGAGATGGAATTCAAGGTAACAGTCAAAGAAATCTGGAGTCACCCAAAGGTCCCAAACTGTAGATACTAAACCCATTTTCTGCAGTCAAATTTTCCAGTAGACTGTGTCATTTTTCGCTTTATAAACAGGTAATTGGTTTCTTTTCAGTTTTTAGGTTGAGGTAGTCTTGGGACATTGGAGATGGGCTTAAGGCTTAGGATATATCTTCTATGATATAACCAGGAAAATGAGCACGACGGAAGGAAAGAGAACATCCCAAATGCTGTTACTAGCAAGCCTAGGAGTGACCAGGTATGTCCCAGATTTCCACAAGGCTAGCCCGATATCTAGAGGATGTATTTCTGTCATTCTCATTGGTATTTGTTTCAGGCGCCACGTACAAGTGAGGAAACCTGTTACAACCATGAATGTTCACTACCGATGAGTGAATTCTGATCGTAAGGCTGACAATGGATCAGTTTGAGTTGCTTAACTCGTGCATTTGAGTTTGTTCACAGGATTACATACAGTAACCGTGATCACTACCTCCAGAGATGAAGTCCTTCATTCCCTGTAATGCATGTGTGTGCGGCCTTACCCATCATGAGGTGGGACCTATGTTCCCCTGCCCTCGAATCTGGTCTGGCCTTGTGCCTTGTGACCAGCGAAGTGTGAGAAAATGACATTCTGGTACTTCTCAGCCCAGACCTTGAGAGACCTGGCAGTTTGTTTCCTCCTCCAGTGCCAGGTAAGAATTCTCACTGTCCAGACACCTCCATGCTGTGAGGAAGCTCAAGACAGCTGCTTGGAGAACAGCACCCAGCTGGCCTCCAGCTGTTTCCGCCGTCCCAGCTGACGTGCCAGACATATATCTGAAGCCGCTAACTTCTGGCACGGCTTGTTACACAGCATTAGAAAACTGAGCAATATCCTCTCTGAATATTTACTATACCAGCTAACTCTGGCGCTAACCAGTAGAGAAAAGAATGGAAAAAGAAAAAAAAAACAACAACCCACCTGCCTAAAAACACCAAAAGCCTTACTAGTGAATATTCCAAAGTCTCCTTCTGGGTTACGGATTTACTTACACTTTAAATACGACTGTTCTCAAGAAGGCCTGCTCCTGGCCCTTATTTTGTGCTCACTGACGAGATGCTTCTTACTTGGTCTCTTTACAAAATGCGTATTGCCATTACTGCCCGCCCCCCATACTCTGCTTTACCCACCTGGCCAGCACCCCCCTACTTACAGGCCCCAAGTTGGCCTCTTCTGCTTCGTAGAGGTAGTGATCCAAGGTGGGGAAGTAGTAACCAGATTCCACTCCGTTGCACTGGCGTCCGATCATGTGGGGTTGGCAGACGCACTGGCCTGACTCTGCAGAGCAACTGGAAAGGAAGGAGAGCTGGTCAGTTGTGCTCACCATGTTCATAATGAGCCCACCGGAAGCAGGTCCATGTTTGCCATTAAATAGTAAGTGGGGTGAAACATTCAGGTAGGGTTTTCTTACTTCCTTCAAAAAATAAGTACATGGAAGGAAACACTGCCTACAAATTAATCCCAGTCTCCTGAGGTTGAAAGCTCTCAGTGACCTGGTCTTTCGGTTTTATCTCCCTTGCTCTCTTGACTATGCCCCATCTGTGCCACGTTAAGGTTTTCTGTAGTTATCACATAGGTTCTTGCGTTGATACATCTTTTGCAAATGCAACCCCTTTTCCTGGGCCTCACATCTAAATATCCAGCTCCCAGAAGGACAGCTCCAACTTAGCTGTCCCAGAGGCTCATCAGAGATCCCAGAAAGCAGCACCCAGTCCCTCCCACGTTCTCTGCTGGGAGAAGACTCCACCACCCAGAGTCGGCCACATCAGAACCCAGAGGTTCTTCTCTAGCTCCCTTCTTCATAGCCCATCAGGAACCAAATTTGGTTATTTCCCCTCCTAGCATCTTTTTTTTTTTTTTTTTTTGGGGGTACGCGGGCCTCTCACTGTTGTGGCCTCTCCCGTTCCGGAGCACAGGCTCCGGACGCGCAGGCTCAGCAGCCATGGCTCACGGGCCCAGCCGCTCCGTGGCATGTGGGATCTTCCCGGACTGGGGCATGAACCCGCGTCCCCTGCATCGGCAGGCGGGCTCCCAACCACTGTGCCACCAGGGAAGCCCCCTCCTAGCATCTTGTGTATCCTCTCCCCGCTTTGCACTGACTAGGCTATGCCTTTCTTCTCTCTCTCGCTCACAGTAAAAGCAGTTACAGTCCTCTAATTGGTATCCTTATTGCCAATCTTCCAACTTCTCAACCTCAACTTCCACCTCCCCCCAGAGCTACCTGAATGACGCTTAGGAGATGCATTAACCACATCACTTCCAGGCACGATGGCCTTGGGGAGGCACACCAGGCCCCCACCAGCTTCCCTACCTTCCTAGCCTCGCCTCTGCCCTCGCCTCTCCAACCACACTGAACTACTTAAGAGTTTTTCCAATGCACTGGGGGACTCATGACCCCTTGCCTTTGCTTGTGTTGTTCCTGCAGCCTGGAACGCCCTGATCCCTTATTTACCCAGCAAAGATCTACCCACTGTTCTTTCAAGATTCAGCTCACAAATCCCTCCCGCTGTGGTGTTTCCTGACCATCACTCCCCAACCCACAGAAGGAACCGCCTTCTCCGTCGTGCCACCGCCTCCTTGCAAGAGAAGTGATGTACGCGACACATCAACAACTAAGCTGATCACAAAGTAGGTGTTCATTAAGGTTGACGCGCTGTGTCTTCAAATCCTCCTGATTTTTCAACTGTCATCCCTTCATGAAGGCTTGTGTGGTTCCCTCCCTCTCCTCCTCTCAAATGGTGCCTTCTGAGGCCTCAGTTGTTTGCTATCTTTATTGTTAAGACATTGATCACTTCCTCTCTTGTTGGACAATTATTGACAACTTTGCTCTATACCTGAAACACTGTAAATCAACTATACTTCAACAACAAAAAAGAAAAAGCCCTGAATTACATGCATCCATTTTTACTTCATTAAAGTCAAGATGTGATTTAGAATTGTTACTTTAAACCTATTCCCAGAGTTCTTTTTTTTTTTCTCATCCCAAAGTTCATTTTAAACCAAATATCTAAGGTAAGTTACAACTCACAGGAAGACTGAACACTCAGAGCTTTATTAAAAACCCCAAACAGCCCTGTCATGGTCCAGCTGAAGTCTTCCTTTACGTCATGTAAATAGTTTTTATCCTACAGGGGGTAAGAACACACTCGACATCCTGCAGACAATTCCCAGAGGAGGCAAGCTTGTTCCAATTAGGACCTAGACCTCTTTCGAGCTAATCCACCAAAAGCCATTTCCCAAAACTCAGGCGTCACACATGACATCACAGGGACAAAAGAAAATCCCTTTCCTCCCCAGCAGATGTTTACTGAGGGAACAGATGTCTCAAACGTGAGCCACCAAAGAAGAAAACACCCAGATTCTTCCCGATGCCATCCAATACCAGAGAACAAGCCAAGGAAGGCCAGGATAGAGGCAGCGGGCAGACTCCCAAGAGGCTTTACCCGCAGCACAGTTGGAAAGAAGAAACAACTCACGAGGACCTGACCCTGTGCGGGGAATTCCCCTCATGTCAGCTCCACAGCCACACGCCTGTGTCCACACACTTGAACGCTTGTCACCCGTAGGCGTGGCCCCCACTCAACACCTGCTCCCCTTTGGTGAACTCGTTCTTGGGGCTTTACCTGCCTCCATGCAGGTGGCCCTCACCTACAGCTCTTACTTCTGACTCACAACTGTGCTCTGGCTGTACCCCTCCAGCCGTGAATGGGACGTTTCCATGGTTTGCCCAGCCATCACCTCTAATTCATCCTGTCCCAAACTGTTCGCCACCTCACACAGACTTATCTTCAGCTCTGCTATTTCCGTCAGCAGATTTAAAATTACTCTGATGTAGAACAGACTTGTGCTTGCCAAGGGGGAGAGGGGGAAGGGATGGATTGGGAGGTTGGCATTAGCAGATGCAAACTATTATATAGAGAATGGATAAACAACAGGTCCCGCTGTAGAGCACAGGGAACTCTATGCAATCTCCTGTGATAAACCATGACAGAAAAGAATATAAAAAAGAATGTGTGTGTGTGTGTGTGTGTGTGTATATATATAAAACACATTGTAAATCAACTATACTTCAATTAAAAATAAATTCCTCTGATGTAGGTGAGACGTTATCTTCCCTTTATCCTCAATATAACACGTGTTATTTCAAGACGGTTCTCGACCCGGCTTTTTCCTCTCATTGTCACTGCGGCTACCCTAGTCCCACGTGTCATCGTTCTACACCTCCCGAGCTGATCTCTCCAGTTCCTCTCTCTCCCTGCTGCCCAGATCATCCAGCTACACGGCCAAACCAACCTTCCCAAAGCCCCGCCTTCCCCCAAACCCACAACTGTTTCTTCTTCTATCAAGTCACGAAGCCTCTGCCTGGTTTCCCGCAGCCTCTATAGCCCCTCCTCTGAAAACAACTGCTTCTCTTTCGGGTGTCCACCCTTGGCTTTAGCTGAGCCACACTCATACTCTTCCACAAATACTTACTGAGCAGATATTAGCCTTCGTAGCTGTGCTTCCTGGCGTCCAGACTCTCCCATTTCAGTCCACATCAGCTCTTTATTTCTTTTTTAGGCTGCACCTCGCGGCATGCGGGATCTTAGTTCCCCAACCAGGGATCAAACCTGTGACCCCGGCAGTGGAAGTGCAGAGTTTTAACCACTGGACTGCCAGGGAAGTCCCTGTCAACTCTCTTCTGAACCAATCCTACCTTCCTTGTTAAGTCCAATATTTCCAGTGAAATGATATGGAGAAAGAAAAATGGGAGAAAAATATAGTTCCTGCCCTAAAGCACTTCCAATCTAACCAAGGGGCATAAACAATAAAGCAACTGACCAGTACAACCAATCAAAATGCAGGCAGTGCCCACACAGAGCTAAGAGCAAAGAATGGCAGGTGAGAGGAAGACACTGCTCACCTGAGGAGATGAGGGGACACCAGATAGCAATGGTACATCTGACAATGCTGTATGTTCCCCCCACCAATTTCCCTGTAACTAGATACAGATGCAATTCATTGGATCAGTTAGGTAGAATAAAGACATAAAACACAATATATCAGGGCCCGTGGCAGGCAGCATAATGACTCCCAAAGATGTCCACACCCTCAGCCCTGGAATCTGTGGATATGTTACCTCATGTGGCACAAAGGACTTTCCTAATGAGATCAAGGTTAAGGACCTTGAGATGGGGGATTATCCTGGGTTACCCAGGTGGGCCCAAGCGAATCACATGAATCTTCAGAAGCAGCAGAGGAAAGCAGAGGAGTGGGTCAGAGCTGTGGCACGAGGATGATCTGACCCACCGCTGTTGGCTGTGAAGGTGAAAGAAAGAGGCAAGGAACGTGGGCAGTTTCTAGAAGCTGGGAACAGCCCTCAGCTGACAGCCAGCAGGAAGACAGGAACTGCATCCTACAACCAAACTGAAAAAGTCCCCAGAACCTTCAGGTGGAAACGTGGCCCTACCGACACTTTGATTTTAGTCCCCGAGATGGTGTCTGACATACAGGACTGTTAATAAATTTATGTTGTTTTAGGCCACTAAGTGGTGGTAATTTGTTATGGCAGCAACAGAAACCTAACACAGGCCCTATTTTTTTCCTCAAAGGGTAAAGGCCAAGATTATTTCTCAAAAGGGACCCCTCCTACACTGTTGGTGGGAATGTAAGTTGGTGCAGCCACTGTGGAGAAAAGTATGGAGGTTCCTTAAAAAACTAAAAATAGAGTTGCTATATGATCAAGCAATCCCACTCCTGGGCGTATATCCAGAGAAAACCATAATTCGAAAAGATACATGCGGACTTCCGTGGTGATGCAGTGGTAAAGAATCCGCCTGCCAATGCAGGAAACACGAGTTCGATCCCTGGTCGGGAAGATTCCACATGCCGTGGAGCAGCTAAGCCTGTGCGCCACAACTACTGAGCCTGCGCTCTAGAGCCCGCGAGCCACAACTACCGAAGCCCGCACGCCTAGAGCCCGTGCTCCGCAACAAGAGAAGCCACCGCAGTGAGAAGCCCGCGCACCACAACAAAGAGGAGCCCCTGCTCGTCACAACCAGAGAAAGCCCGCGTGCAGCAACACAGACCCAACGCAGCCAAAAAATAAAATTGATTCTTAAAAAGAAAAAAAAAAGAAAAGATACATGCACCCCCACGTTCATAGCAGCACTATTTACAATAGCCAAAACATGGAAACAACCTAAATGTCCATTGGCAGATGAATGAATAAAGAAGATGTGGTACATGTATACACAATGGAATACTACTCAGCCATAAAAAAGAATGAAATAATGCCATATACAGCAACATGGATGGACCTAGAGATTATCATACTAAGTGAAGTAAGTCAGACAGAGAAAGACAAAAATCATATGATGTCACTTATATGTGGAATCTAAAATATTACACAAATAAACTTATCTACAAAACAGAAAAAGACACACAGACAGAGAACAGACTTGTGGTTGCCGGGGGCGGGGAGGGGGAGGGGGAGTGATGGATTAGAAGTTTAGGTTGAGCAGATGCAAACTATTATGTATAGGATGGATAAACAACAATGTTTTACTGTATAGCACAGGGAATTATATTCAATCTACTGTGATAAACCATAATGGAAAAGAACATGAAAAACAATGTATAGAAATGTATAACTGAATCACTTTGCTGTACATCAGAAATACAACATTGTAAATCAACTATACATCAATAAAATAAATTTTATAAAAAGATCGTTTCTCAAAAGCACAGATTTCTCATAAATGTAGCAACTGGCAACTCTTGGAAGGAAAACCCTTTTATTTAAACAGTGATGAGCAGGGAGAATACTGTACAATCTCAACTTTACTACTAAGAAATAAAGCAAATGAAAAACATTAAAGGATAAAAATCATCATTCATAAGGACCACTACTCTGTTCAACGCTGAAATCTCCTCCAAAATACTGATTACAAATAAGAGCTGGTTCCCCAGTGATGAGCAGTCAGCACCCTCCCTTCTATCCAGAGCAGCTTTACCACCACCCCTCTACCCAACCCCCACCGCCAATTCCCCTACAACTAGAATAGGTTCTTAAAGGGTAGGAGCTATGTTCGATAATCTCTTTATGTCCAGCTGCCATAGCAATTAACAAAGAGTTCGATACACCACAGTTATCCCATACACTGATGAAAATATCTATTAAGTTCTGCTCTGGTTTCGAAGTACAATAAATTTCAGCTCATTTACTGAGCACCTATCAATGGGCTGGGGACAAAAGAATATGCAAAAACAGCTAAGACAAAATCCCTGTCCAAAGAGACCTTTCAAAGACAAACAACTATAACACAAAGCAGACTGAGTGCTAACAAAGATGCAGAAGTAATGTGTTTTCACATTAAGGGAGGATTGGGGCCTTCAGTCTAAGAAGGAGAAAGGAGAGATCTTCAGAAGAAAGTGGTGGGCTTCAAGCCAGATAGCAAGTCTCAGAAGAAAGTGGTGGGCTTCAAGCCAGATAGCAAAGTCCTAAATTTAACTGATGAAATAATTTTGAAGGATGCTATCAGACTGTTTCTATTTTTCAACGTTTTAAACAGTTGCAAGCAGCATTTACTTAGCAACCACTCTTATTTATTCATTAAAGCAGGTTAGGGGACTTTCCCACTGGTCCAGCGGTAACGCCTTGCAATGCAGGGGATGCGGGTTTGATCCCTGGTCAGAGAACTAAGATCCCACATGCCATGACCACAACTACTGAGCTTGCACACCTGAACTAGAGAGCCTGCGTGCCGCACACTACAGAGCCCAAGCATTCTGGAACCCTCGTGCCACAACCAGAGAAGAGAAAACCCACAGGCCACAACTAGAGAGAAGCCCGCGCGCCTCAACAAAAGATCCCGCCTGCCTCAACGAAGATCTCGCATGCCGCAACTAAGACCCGATGCGCCAAAATAAATAATAAATTAAAAAAAAAAAAAGCAGGTTATCTACTAGGCAAAACGTTATTAACCTGGTTTGAGTCACATTATTTAAATCAATTAGGTCTTACTTTAAAATATTCCGAAGTTCAGACTAGCTGTCAATATAACAGGCATGGATTACACACTTTAATTGTTCTACCAAAAGCCACTCAGCTCAGTAAACAAAACATTTAAAAACTTTTTCCACTTAATGACTTTACACTTAATCTAGCCCTAGCCAAAGTAAATAAGGAACGTTTTGGGATTGATTCAGAGATTGCCTCTCCCGAGGGGGCATGTTTAATTTTTGTATCATAAAAATCTTTTTTTTGTCAAATTCTTTTACTCAGTCAACATTTATTCAACATGTGTCTGAGGCAAAGCAAAGTACAATAATGCTGTCAGGTGGAAGATATTTATGACTGTCTGCAACAAATCAATCATTCAGCAAGGACGATCCTGAGCATCTGCTACGCCCCAAGCATTCTAGAAGAACTGGTGCTTTAGAAGACACAGCCTCTGTCATCACCTCTGTGGGACTCTTAAAGTCCTGTGGGGAAAAACAACCTTGAAAAGGATGACTATAAAACACTGAAGAGTCCCAAGACTAGAGGCATCTTGAAAGTTTCTTTTCTTCCCCCACCAATGATGCCAACAGATAAGGCATCTATTTCATCCATCATGCTAGAAAGAACGAATTACCCACTTTAAAATCTTCACTGAAGGATATACGTATACACGTATAGCTGATTCACTTTGCTGTACAGCAGAAACTAACACAACATTGTAAAGCAGCTCTACTCCAATGACAATTGAAAACAAAAAGCTTCACTAAAATGTTTTGTTTCGCAAACTCTCTTGACTAGCGCATTCTGGTTTTTGCGCATTTTTTGCGGGAGATTAGGGGCAGGCCAGGGGCTGTGCGTGGGTGCATTTAGAGACAGGACGCACGTGTGGACGAGCGAGAGAGAGGGAGGGAGTGTAAGCAACAAAAAACCGTTTAGTGTAAAGGAACACAGGACAGTCCTGAGTTTAGGACATAATTTGGAGAGTTACGTATGCCACTTTCCTCTACTCGAGAAGCATTTTCGGAGTGCCCAGAGCTTTGAATTGAGGAATCAGTTACTAAAGGAATCATCAGCGTGTGTTCTGGGGGTCACCAAGGGAAGTCAGGGAAGTGATTTCATCAGCAGAGAGAGCAGTTGGTCTTGCTTTCCTCCTTTATGGAACTATCCTTGCGTCCTCCCCTCCGGAGGTTTTCTAAGAACAGGCATTCACCCTGGAGTTCCGGAGGCGACATGCTGTCCCAAGTTTACTGCACGATCTGGAACAGAACAAACCCAAATACGGAGGCCAAAAAGAACATGTTCTTGCTGCCTAAAATCTCATTCCTGCCCAAGCAGACTACTACAGTGTTGGGAAATCTTCCTGTAAGAGAGTCAGTTTTTGAACCCATGAGGCTTACTCAATGAATGCAGCACGTTCTCCCGGGGAAGATCCTGGGCCACAAGGAAACATCTGTCTACCCTCCCAACAGTCACTTATGCTATTTTTACCAGATGTTCTGAATCTCATCCAGTAACACACAGAGACGACTCAAAGGTAATTAATCCAACTCCCACAAACTGAACATCTTGCCGAAATGTGTACTTTGATCATTTTGAGGAGAGGGTCATGTCTCACCAATTCAAGGAATACCAACATATTTAATTAAGTCACTAAAATTATTGTATGTAATTTTCATTAATGTACCCGCAAGCTGGAAAAAATGAAATAGTGAAGAATAAAGTGAAGAGCCTTTACACAAATGAAAATGGGACTGCATTTTCCATCTTTTAAACTGGTGAAAATAAAAGTTTTGATGATACCAGCTGCTGGTGGGGCGTTGGGGAAGAAGGTATTTGTAACTGGTTGGGAGGAAAATAGACTAGCACCATATGTCTGGAGAACCATCTGACATCCTCTAGTAAAACAGAAAATGCACATGTACTTTGACTTGGCACTTCCATCGCTGGGAACCCAATCTACAGATATGTCTACAAACATTCATCGAGATTACCAATAAGGATATTCACTGCAACATTTTTGAAAAGAAAAAAACCCAAACAACGGAAATCAATAAATCATGGCACTATCACATGATGGAACACACAAAAAGAGGTAGATGAATAGATGCTGATATAAAAAACAAACTCGAGATTAAAAAAAACAGTTGCAGAGTAATGTACATACATACATTACTTTGATTTACAAAAAATGTCTGTTAAGCTAAGTAGGAAATCATGGACTATATTCCTTTGTACTTGTCTTGTTTAAAAAGTAACACCTAAGATGATTTCAAAAGAAATGAGAGGAAGAAAAAAACCTGTCATTTTTACAGGTATTTTGAGTACTATTACTAATTTCTAGAGAGACACAAGAAACTTAACGGTGGTACTTCAAGGCAATGGAACTTGGTGGGGAAAAAAGGCAGGATACCTGTCTGAACTGTTTGAATTTTTTTTTAAAACCACAGGCATACACTGTTTCCATAATTTAAAAAATACTGAAAAGTAAAATACAAAACAAATAACACTATTAAAAACCAAGAAACAATAACCAACAAGGACCAACTATATAACACATGGAACTATACTCAATATTTTATAATAAACTATAAGAGAAGAGAATCTGAAGAACATATATATACAACTGAATATACACATATATAACTGAATATATACATATATAACTGAAACATTGTGCTGAACACCTGAAAATAACACAGTATTGTAACTCAACTATACTTCAATTAAAAAAAAAGACAAAAACTAAAGAAACATGAAAAAGCAAAATAAAAAACCCAAGAAACATAAAGACTAGAGAAGGCTTCAAAGCTAACTCTTGGAATGAACAAACCTTTGAAAACTGTGAGAGCGCAGGTAAAAGTGATTATCGGGCATTCAAAGCAAAGGTGAATGCACTCTGCCCATCTTCTTAGGAGACACCGAAAGTCACCCTCGTCCTAGAGGTCGCAAGGACCCTAGGGGTGACTGAGCGCAAGAGTGTCAGAGCAGCTCCACTCACCTATTGTTTAAGGCTCCCCCAAGGTCACAGTCACAAGGTCGACATCCATCCAAGTCATTGCTTAAGCCCCAGTGCTCTGGCTGCAGAACAAAAGATTAAACATCTAAAGGGGGGTTCCTGTAATTACACAATAGACTCAGCAAGAGACAAGTTATGGCGTGTTTTGGACGTTCCACCAAACGATTATCTGCACCGTGGAAGGAGAAAGCCTACAATAGGTGTGAGTAGGAGTATTCTAGCATAAAGAACCCAAGCTGTGGGTCACTGGGGTCAGAGAGGTTTGCACATACCCACATGGTAACCCCAGATCACAGCAGTTTCTTTGCCCTGCAAATAGCCTTCATCCAAGAATTAACATGAGCTAGCAGCAAACATGCCAATTTTCTTCACTGGAATTACTCTGGCAGTGAGACAGTAATATGAAAGCAATCACAAAAATGTTTTAAAAGATATTAAAATATAATTTTTAAAAATTACACTCATAATTACTCTACCCATAATCACTACAGTCAACTTTTTGGTCTATTTCCTTCCAGATTTTGTTTTTCTTGATGAACTTTTTCCCTAGTCAAGAAACTACTCACATCCTGTGTTCTTTTATATACTTTTTTTTACACCAGCATAAGCATTTCCTCATGTTATCATCATTTTCAATGGCAACCAAATATCACACTGCATAGCAACACCCAAATTTATTTAACTATTTTCCCTACTGTTGCTTCCAAGTTATTTTTGTTATGATTAATAAAAGATGCGATGAGTCTTCTGGTGAATACATCTTTGTCCAACTTTCTGATTATTTCATTAGGATAGATTCCCAGAAGTGGGATTACTGGGTCAAAGGGGATGCACATTTCTACAGCCTATGGATACACATCTGCAAAACACTTTTCACAAAGTATGAACTAGTCTGTATTTCCATCAGTAGCACACGAGTACCCGGCCCTCACTATGTCCTCACTTAACAGTCAGCATTCCTATTTTTTTAAAAAACTTTTGTTAATTTTGTCTGTAAAGATGGTACTTCACTGTGGTTTTATTCTGCAACTCTAACAGCGATGGTGAATATCTTGTCAAAATTAGTAATTCCTCTTTTGTGAATGGTCTACTCGTGTCTTTTAATATTAATATTTACATAAAAGCGTGATGGTAGAACCTACAACTGTGAAAATCGTTCTCTATTGAAATGTCATATTCACAAACCACCCATCCCATGTAATTACGATTTACCTACCAGACACTGGTCACAATGCTGTCCTGTCACCAGACGCTTACAGTAGCAGTAACCAGTCTCAGAATCACAAGGATTCCTGCCAGGAATCGTTCCCAGAGGACTGCAAGTACAAGCTTCATTACAGATAAAATGAAGTAAAGAAACACAAACCAAGTGAGTCTGTAGTAGTCGAATGGATTAAGAATTGCAAAGTAAAATGGGAATTACGTGCACATGAGAACTCCCAAACTTTTGGAACACATATACTTACATTTACAACCAAATGGATCTTCAGTGCTTAAACCATAGAAGCCTTCTTTGCAGATATCACAATGTTCTCCTTCCACGTGTAATTTACACCGACACTGACCAGCAATGAGACCGGCAGAAAAATCCGTGTAACTGTCACAGACTCCCTTGTTCTGAGAACCAGCTGGGTCACAGGTACATTCTAAGGAGAATCAGAAGCATGAGGTAACACAATGTGTGTGTTTATGTAGAAATACACGTATTCCCTTCATCCCTCCAAATGTCACAAAAATAGACTCAAAAAGGCTGGACTACTAAGTAAATTCTACCCCCGGCATCCTATACAGCAGCTAAAATAAGGCTGGGTCTGAGTCCCAAGAGAAGGACTGTGACCACCAGACTATTCAAGCTGAAAGCTGACCTAAACAGGTCCCCCCTCGTGACCTCTCCCCACATACGTTCACAGAGATTAGGATCCCGGATGTCTCTCTCCGGGTGCTGGTAGTAAAACGGTTTGCACTGCTCGCAGTTGCGCCCCATCGTGTTGTGCTGACACTCGTCACACACCCCTCCACTGACGTTGCCAGTGGCCAAGTAGACCGCCATGTCGAAGTGGCAAGAGCTGGAATGTTCATTGCAGTTACATTCTGCAAGACAAGACCGACGGCAAGAAAAGCCTTTTCAATCTACTTACCGGGGGAGGATGGGGTTGGTGGGAAGGAAGCTCATTTTGGAAACTGGGGACGAAGTTCAGGTGAAATGGCAATTAACAAGAAGGTGCTGGCGGTGAAAAGGACACATCTGCTTACGACATCAGTTTAAATCCTAAGCCATGCTGGAAACCTTCCGAGTGACCTTTATGAAATAACCTCACTTGCCCTCTTTGGAAGAGAATGGGCTATAAAAAGCTGAAAAGTGCTGGGGGAAGTCCCCTTGGAGGCTCACTCACAGGAAGGCCGCACTGCATGGAGAAGCGCTTGGGCCATGCTCAGGGTGGGACGGGAATACGTCCCTCCAGAGGGTTTTCTAGGCGGTATGTTCCTGGGGAAGACTGGGCTGCCGGCTTTGAGGAACATGGTATGAAGGCCGGATTCCCTTGCTCGTCATTCCCACCACCACACCGGGCCAGGTTCTGTTAATCAGCCCCTTAACAGCCATCCAGCCGGCCTTCTTGGGTCATTCTGTCCCTCCTCTAGCCCATTCGGCGGAGTTCTCTTGGTCCAACCCAGCTTTAACCATCGCTCTCTCACGCTCAACAACCCCCATCGACGACTCTTGTCTTCTCACAGTGAAGCTTCTGTCACTGGGGCCCTCACGGGGCTCTACACACTGGCCTTATCCGTCCTGTAGGGAGGGACTGTGTCGTCGTGCCCTGGATACGTTGGTTTAATTAAAGCCCAGAATCATGAATTAAACCCTGGTGTCGTGAGAATGCCCTTAGAGTCTTGTGTTTTGTGTTCTCCTTATCTGAACTCCCTTCCACCTCCCCCCTCCCCGCCCCCCTGCACTTTCTTCTCTTTACCTAAACAATCCTAGCTATCTGTTAAGGGCCAGCTGGTCGTCCTTACTAACAAAACCTTGACCACTCCAGCCCTCGCTGTTTTCTGAGCTCCTAGAACAGTCCTCAGTGGGGGCAGAGACAGCACGCCTGGCAGGGATGATAGTCTATCAGAATCACTGTGTGTGGGGGGCAGGGTGGTGGTGTTTCAAACTACCCCTCTGCCCAGAGAATAGCACCGGGAGGGATGGGTGGATGGAAAGATGCCACAGGCTGCAGCTGGGCTGGCACAGAAACAAGGCTGACAAATACTCCATCTCTTTTAGACCTTATTGATCCACCACACGACTGTTTTCATTCACTGTTCGCTCATGGTCATCTTGCCTTAAAAACAGATAGTGTCAGGGATGGCATCTGTCTTCTACTAAATCTGCCAAACACATAGGTGCTGCTCAAATACTAATTGATTAATTTAACAGACTGGATAGTGGCTTCCTGGGATTATCAGGGTGAGGCTGGGAAAAGGGTAGTAACTTTTCTTCCATTTGCAGACCAGTGTACTGTTACAGCATCTCTACTCCAAAAATGGACACCGGGCTCTGAACTGATTCAGAACGTAAGCCTGAGACTTACTTTTACAGGCATTGCTGTTTCGACCTTCGGCGGGTCTCCAAGGTAAATCATGGTAGAAATCCATGCACTGTTCACAGTTTAAGCCCTTGGTGTTATGCCTGCACATGCAGTGTCCGTGAACCTTGAAAGTTACAAAAACAGAAAAAAGCAAAGGAAGAGATATACTAACGGCCAGACCTTTCCCACAATCAATGGAAAATATCAACCCCTTCGGATACTAATCCTCATCTGTAGCGCACCACAATGAGAGTTTCTTTGTTTTTATTTTGCCCCTTCCCCCCGGTGAGTCCTGTCTTATTGATGGCCGTAATTCCCAACTCTAGGAACAGTTCCTGCTATATAATGGGTACTCGATAAATATTCTTATTGAAGTACTGATGAGAAAAAACACAGAAGAACAAAATTAGTCACTTAAAAATTTTTTTAAAAAACAAACTAGTTACTTAACAGTTAAAAAAAATCTATTATAATAGAAACCAACAAAAGTTATAATGGAGAGCTAAATGTGTACACACCACCGGGAACCAACTCAATTTACTGCAAGCTTTACCCCATGCCATACAAAAGACAGGTTTTCTCTGCTTGCTTTGTCTGGTTTTTGACTTCCGGCTCAGCACTTAAAAATGTTTTTTCAACCCAAAATGAAATTTTAAGAATTAATCAATTACCACATTTACATTTTTAAGGAAAGAAATATAAAATGCCAGAAAAAGATACAGATTATTTCGCTTCAGGAAGGGACCACGATGTGCTCTCTTATACCACACCACCAGTCACACTTGAGCCCCTGAGGCACATAAATGATAAATCACTTCTTTCCGTCGAGCAAATATGCACGTTCACGGATCCCTCACCGTAACACTAGTTTCTACACGATGGAATTCAGAAACAGGACAGACAGGTCCACCCTGAACCCACCTTGACAAGAGTGCAGTTAGCAGAAGACTAAATTCCTCCCATTATAAGGTGGTTTTCATAGACTTAAACCAGTCCCAAAGCCCATACCACAGGACCCTATGGCATGCGAATCAACAGTACAACACACTGTGAGACGCATGGTAGTGACGTGACTACATGAGGTTAGCTACACGCAGGATCTGTTACTCTGAGAAGTAAATACCATCTACCTGGCACTCTCTGAAAGACGGAGCAAAAAGATTAGAAGGACATATTCTCCCTTCAGGCTCTGTTAAAAATTCAACTTTATCTGTGCAATAAAGGTTCTAAATAGAGTAAAGGGAAGGCAGAAGTTTTAGACTGTTGAATACAAGTCAGTCCTGCCCCTTCACCTTCTTAGATGAGGACTAACAATTTTTGAAAAGGCCAACATCAACTAAGCAAGGCACATCTTTCGTCAAGAAGCAAGGCCCACAGCCCAGTGGAGGCCCCAGTGCAGAGTCAAGTGGGATTTATCCCAGGGATGCAAGGATTCATCAATATATGCAAATCAATCAATGTGATACACCATATTAACAAACTGAAGAATAAAAACCATACGATCATCTCAATAGATGCAGCAAAGCTTTTGACAAAATTCAACACCCATTTATGATAAAAACTCTCCAGAAAGTGGGCAGAGAGGGAACCTACCTCAACATAATAAAGGCCATATACGACAAACCCATAGCAAACATCATTCTCAATGGTGAAAAACTGAAAGCGTTTCTTCTAAGATCAGGAACAAGACAAGGATGTCCACTCTCACCACTCTTATTCAACATAGTTTTGGAAGTCCTAGCCACGGCAATCAGAGAAGAAAAATAAAAGGAATACAAATTGGAAAAGAAGAAGTAAAATTGTCACTGTTTGCACATGACATGATACTATACATACAGAATCCTAAAGATGCCACCAGAAAACTACTAGAGCTAATCAATGAATTTGGTAAAGTTGCAGGTTAAAAAATTAATGCACAGAAATCTCTTGCATTCCTATATACTAATGATGAAAAATCTGAAACAGAAATTAAGGAAACACTGCCATTTACCACTGCAACAAAAACAATAAAATACCTAGGAATAAACCTACCTAGGGAGACAAAAGACCTATATGCAGAAAACTGTAAGACACTGATGAAAGAAATTAAAGACAATACCAACAGATAGAGAGATACACCATGTTCTTGGATTGGAAGAATCAATATTGTGAAAATGACTCTACTACCCAAAGCAATCTACAGATTCAATGCAATCCCTATCAAATTACCAATGGCATTTTTTAAGGAACTAGAACAAAAAATCTTAAAATTTGTATGGAGACACAAAAGACACTGAATAGCCAAAGCAGTCTTGAGGGAAAAAAAGGGAGCTGTAGGAATCAGGCTCTCTGACTTCAGACTGTACTGCAATGCTACAGTAATCAAGACAATATGGTACTGGCACAAAAACAGAAATACAGATCAATGGAACAGGATAGAGAGCCCAGAAATAAACCCACGTACCTATGGTCAATTAATCTATGACAAAGGAGGCAAGGATATACGATGGAGAAAAGACAGCCTCTTCAATAGTGGTGCTGGGAAAACTGGACAGCTACATGTAAAAGAATGAAATTAGAATACTCCCTAACATCATACACAAAAATAAATCTCAAAATGGATTACAGACCTAAATGTAACACTGGACACTCTAAAACTCTTAGAGGAAAACAGGAATAACACTCTTTGACATAAATCACACCAAGATCTTTTTTGATCCACCTCTTAGAGTAATGGAAATAAAAACAAATAAACAAATGGGACCTAATGAAACTTAAAAGCTTTTGCAAAGCAAAGGAAACTACAAACAAGACGAAAAGACAACCCTCAGAATGGGAGAAAACATTTGCAAGTGAATCAACGGACAAAGGATTAATCTCCAAAATATATAAACAGCTCATGCAGCTCAATATTAAAAAACAAGCCAATCAAACAATGGGCAGAAGACCTAAATAAGACAGTTCTCCAAAGCATACAGATGGCCAAGAAGCACATGAAAAGCTGCTCAACATCACTAATTATTAGAGAAATGCAAATCAAAACTACAATGAGGTATCACCTCACACCAGTTAGAATGGGCATCATCAGAAAATCTACAAACAACAAATGATGGAGAGGGTGTGGAGAAAAGGGAACCCTCTTGCATTGTTTGTGGGAATGTAAATGGATACAGCCACTAGGGAGAACAGTATGGAGGTTCCTTAAAAAACTAAAAATAGAATTACCATATGACCCAGCAATCCCATGACTGGGCATATACCCAGAGAAAACCATAATTCAAAAAGACACATGCACCCCAATGTTCATTGCAGCACTATTTACAATAGCCAGTCATGGAAGCAACCTAAATGCCCATCGACAGACGAATGGATAAAGAAGATGTGGCACATACATACAATGGAATATTACTCAGCCATAAAAAGGAACGAAACTGAGTCATTTGTAGAGACATGGATGGATCTAGAGACTGTCATACAGAGCAAGGTAAATCAGAAAGAGAAAAACAAATATCATATATTAACGCATATATGTGGAACCTAGAAAAATGGTACAGATGAACCGGTTTGCAGGGCAGAAAGAGACACAGATGTAGAGAACAAATGTATGGACACCAAGGGGAGAAAGTGGCAGGGGGGTGAGCTGGTGGTGTGATGAATTGGGAGATTGGGATTGACAAGTATACACTAATATGTATAAAATGGATAACTAATAACCTGCTGTATAAAAAAATAAATACAATAAAATTCAAAAAAAATAAATAAAAATATTTATTTAATTAAAAAAAGAGGAAGCGAGGCCCACAGTCCAGTGGAGGCCCTGGTGCAGTCAGGAGAGCAAGATTTCAACTCGCATCTGCCATGTACTTACATAGGGCCCTTTGGCAAATTACTTAAACTCTGGTCTCTTCTAACAAGAATCAACAATTCACTTAGAAACTGGTAAAATATCCTAACGTTACCCATTTGGCAAGTTACCCAAGTCCCCTATTTTTAAAATTACATAATTTGAAAACACAGCATAAAAGTAGGAAAAGAATGAAACTAGAAGATCAAGAAACAAAGTCCATTTGACTCCTAAAGGGTGTCCCTGGTTCCAGGTTCAAATTTCCAGGTTCTCTGGGCTGAGGTCAATTTATGCCTTCTGGCATGCAGGCTGGAATGCTTGTGGTTTTTAATATTCCCTCAAGTAAAGGAAGATGTGACTGTCACGTAGAAAACTTTTTAATCCTTACTGACTAAAATATCTACTGTGGCAGCAGCCCACAGGGACAATTTCCAAAAATTCGGTGTCTATGAAATGAGTATTCTTTACATTCTCGTAGTCCAAGAAAATCAGCAAACAGAAAAGGAAAAAAAAAAAAAAATCAACCACTGGAATGGTACAAAGGACTAAATAGCGGTCTGGAAAAATAAGACCCCAGATAAAAAGGTAATACTAGCTTTCATCTGCTTTTTAGAATCACCCGTACGAAGGAGGAAGCTGCCTGGAACGTGTACTTACCATTCCTTCTCCTTCTGTGTGGAATCCATCCACCGGGGCACACTCGCTGGCGTGGCCATAGCAGAAGCAGTTTCCTCGAATCACCATATCGTAAACCGCGTAATAGTACTTTTCTCTGATTTCCATTCTGGAATCCAAAAGGTTATCTCCCAAAGTATGTAGTTTCACAAACTTGATTCTCAAGTTGGTGATTTTTAAGAGATCTACGAAGGTCACCAAGAATATGAAAAGTGTGATCAAAGAAGCAAGGCTTCCTTTGCAATTAGACAACTTGTTTTTTTTCTCTTTATAGAAACGCATGACAAATAAAAATGGCTTAAGCTTACCCCCGCTGCATGATCTAGATGCACGTAATAATAAAGGTTAACATAATGTGACAGTCTCTCGAAGAAAGGTTATTCCCTTCTCATCAGTTTAACAAGAACATCTGTTTTGTGATGGATTTGTTGGCAGACTGATGTCTCAGGAAGAAGTGTGGAGGCGGAGAAATTTAAAAATGCGGTTGCATGATTGCCGGAAGCCACTGAACACACAGTAATCTAAACTATTGCAGTACCATCTGGTTCCCACAGCAATTAGTCTCAAAATCAGAATATTCCATTCAGGTGGGAAAGAGCTTATCAAAGCACTCCAATTCTCATTATCATTATAAGACAATTAGAGACATGTGTTTATCTTTGGAGAGGAAAATGCTATCTGAAATTTCCCACCATTTAGGTGAAATCCAAGTTACTAAAATCGATTTAACATGATAGAATAACCACAATCCAGGGCCTGACTTTTCAACCAAGTTTGGAAGCACAGTTACAATCTACAACTTTCTGGGTCTTAGTTTTACAGTTTACCAATATAATTACTAATATTATACAGTGGCGTGAAGATAAAGGAGCTTAGTATTGGGATGCTGAGGCAAATTATTCTTTCCTAAATAGAAGTTCCTTCTAGACCAATGTCTCTTATTTGATCTTTTCTTCCTTTTTCTGGGTCTATAGGCCTATGCTTATTACAGAAGCGGGGCTGTCAATTACATTCTCTAATAACTTGATAAACCAAGAGTCATTCAATCTTCTCTATCAGTGTTTTCATTAATCACTAAGTGGGCTCTTGCTGAAGTGGACCCCAAAAGATTCATTAGTCCACCTGCCCTCCCCTTTTAGCTCTGTAGCCTAAAACTGCTCCTAAGCTTTACTTTCATTTCTGCTCATAGATTCTTAACATTTACAACACGGGACAATGGGGCATTGGCCCAATGCATCAGATACTTGCAAAGCCCAGATACAATTTTAAATACTTATAATATATGCATAGCTTACAATGAAGACTACAGAAATAGCTGTGGGTTGAAAGAGAAAGCCCATGAGTCCACGCATTCAACTTAGGCTCTTTGTAAAATCAAAAACCAAACAGAGAAACTGTGGTACTACTTCACCGAACAGAACTTCTGAATGCCAACATTTCCTCCTGCACAATACGAGCACAAGCGCCTATTGACAAGAGGCCAAACAACAAACGTGAAGAGCAGCTGGAGTATTTAGAAGCCCTTGAGTGATCTCTGTGGAAGCCCTCAGCAGAGCAAATAAGCTCCCTCGCTCTCTCCTGCCATATTTAACAACAGCTAAGCCTCGTATTTACTGCTGTTATAAGAGGCACAATCACTTTTGAAGTGAGTTTCGGAGGCCTCAACAATAGGGACAACTAAAGAGATATTGTTCCCTTGATTACAAAGTAAATCCAAAGTATGATCTGTTACAGTGGATGCTTCTTTAATATAGGAATAGGTTTTCTGATGCCATTTAACAGCCGAAGACAATAGAATTATAATGGCAGCACATTCTCCAAGTCCCACAAATTTCACCCTAAAGGAACAGACCGTGAATCCTTTTACGGACCCAGGAGGTGCTGGTCATGGAGCCTGTGTGGACATTTCTCGCAACTGGATTTTGAGAGCGGGGAGGGCAGGCCTCCCAGAGCTCACTCAGAAATGGCACAGGGCTGCAGGTACCATTAAATATTTGTTTGATATCACACTAAGTGAAGGAAGTCAGACAGAGAAAGGCAAATGTCATGATATCGCTTATATGTGGGATCTAATTTTAAAAAATGATACAGATGAACTTATTTACAAAACAGAAAGACTTACAGATAACCAAAACAAACTTATGCTCATCAAAGGGGAAACATGGTGGCAGGTGGGGGAGGGATAAATCAGGAGCTTGGGATGAACACACACACATTACTACAGGCAAGACAGATAACCAGCAAGGACCTACTGGATAGCACGGGGAACTCTACTCAATATTCTGGGATAACCTATGTGAGAAAACAGTCTGAAAAATAACAAATATATGTACATGTGTAACTGAATCACTTTGCTGTACACCTAAAAGTAACACAACACTGTAAATCAACTATACTCCAATAAAATTAAAAAAATAAAAACTTTAAAATACATATTTGTTTGACAATAGAATGTACATTCTATGTACAGTCTATGAATTTAATAAATTACAGACCAGACACGGTCCGGGCCATATGTAAAATTAAGTGGGGAAACAGCACTTTTCTGGCAATATTCCCTGGACTCCTTCCATTCTACTCTCCCCTGCCTTGAGCCAGGAAGGGCCACGGGGCTTTGGGTCAAAGGAGGGCCATGCTCCACTGAGAAAAACCAGCAAGACCTCACCCCACCTCTGCTCAACTGACTGCACCTCAGTAGCTGGAGAGGGGGCCTTATCCTCACTCTGAGGTGCAGGACCGGGTCTACAGAAGGCCTGAGTGACAGCTGATGGCAGTGACGACACCAACAGTGGCAGCAGCTTCACGGGCCCAACGTTTTCTATGCCTTGGGCACCTTGGTGAGTCATTTATATACATTACTCATTTTCCGTCCACAACAACCAGAGGTCAATATGACTCTCCATTTACAGATGAAAATGTAGAAGCTAAAAAAAAGTTGTAAGTAAATGACTTGCCCAAGGTCACAGAGCTCTAATATGCTGGAGCTGGGACTTAAACCCAGCTGTGCCAGACTCCAAAGCCCATGCTGCCTACCAAGATCAAAATGTATTTCTGTAAAGACATGAGCCTGGTTGCTGGATGCTGGAAAGCACGCTGCTCTAAGAATCATAACACACGCGTTCAGGATCTCTCATTAAATAGCCACGTCACTTTATACGTGTGAGTCCAACTCGGAGCCTCAGTTGACTCATCTGTGAAATGCAACTGCAACCCTCATCTTAATGAGCACATCGAATATGGCTGAGACCTCAAATTTTCCCCCAGGATTCTTTCTTCTCTTCTTCTGACAGTAAGAGCTCTAGCCAAGAGTATGAGAGCGCACACAGCCACTAGCTAGAGCATCTCACATCTCCTGCGGTGTAGCCAGGGGACTAATTTTGGCCAATGGGGTGTGAACGGATGTGATGTTCGGCTTCAGGTCGCTTGCCCTTTACTTGTCCCCTCCCACAGGTTGGGACAAGGACAGGGTGGGGTTGATCCAGGTCTAACCATGTGGATACAGACTACAAGACAGAGGGAACCTGGGAACCTGGGTGACCTAATGGCTACAGTTGCCAGATTTGGCAATAATAATACAAGGTGCTCGTAAATTTGAATTTCAGATAAACAATTAATCATTGCAATAGCAGTATGTCCCAAATATCACATGGTTATACTAACCACAAATATTGCATGGAATAGGCTTGTACCAGTCACAAATATCACATGGGATATAGTTATCCTAAAAAAATGATTTGTTATTTATCTGAAAGTTCATACTGAACCGGGTGTCATCCTGTATTTTAACTGGTAAGCCTGCTTGCGGCAAGCGAATGGTACTTTATCTGTAAATCTCCCTCGGTGATTTCGTAAGAGAGAAGTCAACTTTTTTGAGACACTGCATTTTTGGGGACACCTTGTTACAATGGTCTAATCTGTACCTGTATATAATTATATATATGTATGCATAATATATGATATATATCATATATGCGATATATATATATATACACACACGTCATACATATATGATACTGAGCAATAAATAAGGTATTATGACCAGCATAATGGTTTGGGGTCTTATGACACAAACCTGTTACTCTTATCAAAACGTGTTCCCCTTCAGTGAGGACTGATAACTGCCAATTTCAAGGGCATTGCAAAGAAAGAAGGAAATGCAGAGGGTGGAATTAGCACTTCATATTTAGATTCTGGGTAGCAGTGCTCTGGGTAAGCATTCTCCCATGATTGCTGTTCTTCATTAAAGCTTTTATTTGAAAACAAGCTTACTCTGTATCCTTGGACTGTAAGGATCTTCTATTCTGAAAGCAGGATCTAAAGCACGAAAAATCACCTAAAAATAGATATAAGAGTAATTGGTATTTTTGCAATGATCAAAAACTAGATTTGTAAGTAGAATGGAAAACAAAAAGAACAAACAAACCTCTCCTTCTGTTGAGGGTTCAATGTCAGAATATCGGGAATCACAAATTATATCATCGACTTTTTTCATGGGGCCGGTGGAAATGCCGGGAAACGAGCTCTCACAATCATAGGCAAAGTATCTGTATACACCCCAGGTTTTCCCAAAGTCGGACGATCGTTCTATCAGCATAGCGGCTGGACGGAATGTCTAAAGGCAGGGTGGAAGAGACTCATTGGACGCTTTTATTGGTAATCTGTATTTTTAAATCTCAGAGGAAAATGTCATTCAATTGTGTGCCACAAACCCTGACTGCATGTGGTTGGTATTTCAGACTGTGGCTGGATTTCAAATATTTCCAGCTGTTCCATGGAGCCTCTTTTCACAGCAGTGTCTCGCCTCTAAATTTTGCGCTTCCTCCCACCCTACCGGAGACTAGTAAGCTGCTCCTCTTTATTTATTTATTTATTTATAAGCTGCTCCTCTGTAGAAGCTGATTATAAATAGGCCTTAATAGCGTACAAGTTTTGGTGCATTTAGCCACCATGCCCATGACATGACTGCTATAGCTTGAGTGTTCCTTCTTTCATTCATTCGTTTAATCATTCAGTAGATGTGTAATGACAGCTACTCGGTACCAGACAGGGGTCTAAATGCTGTAACTAATGCTGTCCAATGAGGTACAGGAAGGGGCAGAAATTATTTACAAAACAATTCGTCAAACACTATAATAGAGTCACATGTGGTGTGCTTTGGGAAAACAAGAGGAAGGAATTACTAACTCAAGAAGCTAGAGAATCCTGCAATTCCAGCTACACACCCCAAAGAACTGAAAACAGGGACTCAGATGGAGACTCGTACATAAACAGTCAGAGCAGCATCACTCACAATCGCCAACAAGCGGAAACCACTCAAGTGTCCATCAGTGGATAAACAGACACACAAAAGGTGATACATACATGCAATGGACTATTATTCGGCAATAAAAAAGAATGGAATTCTGATACTTCCTACAACATGGATGAACCTCGGAAACATTACTCTAAGTGAAATAAGCCAGACACAGAAGAATAACGTGTGATTCCACTTATACGAAACATATGGAATAGGCAAGTACACAGAGACAGAAGGTAGGTTAGAGGTTAAGAGAGGCTGGGAAGGGGCTTCCCTGGGGGCGCAGTGGTTGAGAGTCCGCCTGCCGATGCTGGGGACACGGGTTCGTGCCCCGGTCCGGGAAGATCCCACATGCCGCGGAGCGGCTGGTCCCGTGAGCCATGGCCGCTGAGCCTGCGCGTCCGGAGCCTGTGCTCCGCAACGGGAGAGGCCACGACAGTGAGAGGCCAGCGTACCGCAAAAAAAAAAAAAAAAAAAAGAGGGGCTGGGAAGAGGGAGTGATGAGGAGCTACTGCTTAATGGGTACAGGGTGTCTACCTGGGGTGATGAAAAAGTGCTGCAGACAGTGGTGTTGGTCACACAACACTGTGAGTATACCTACGGCCATCAGAACTGCACATTTAAA
This sequence comes from Orcinus orca, assembly GCF_937001465.1. Taxonomy (NCBI): domain Eukaryota; kingdom Metazoa; phylum Chordata; class Mammalia; order Artiodactyla; family Delphinidae; genus Orcinus; species Orcinus orca. The sequence continues at coordinate 90,135,718 of NC_064567.1, forward strand.
AATGGTTAAAAAAGCAAATTCTGTGCTACATATATTTTAGCACGCGCACGCGCGCACACACACACACACACACACAACTAGGGAATGCTTCAGAGAGAAGATGGCATCAAACTTATCTTAAAACGGTAACTGGGTGTTTTCCAGACAGTGGGTGGAGATGGTTACAGGTGGCAGGAGGGGTTGGTTGGGAAGGAATTTGTTGCCATGCTAAGGGGTTTACTTTATCTTTATGCAATGAAGGGGAATACTGAAACATTTAAGTGAACAGAATGAAATGCTTAGATTGCACTTCAGAAAAACAACTCCGGCAGTTACTGGACATGGACAAAACAAGAGACAAGGGAACCAAGTGAACAGAAAAAAGATGAAGGTCTTAACTCAAGCATTACAGTGTGGACTGCGATAAAGGGATGGGATTGACTGCTCTGAAAATTTACTGTAAGTAAAATATGCTGAATTGCACTTGGTGATCAGTTTGATTCCAGTGGAAAGGGAGGGAGAAGAAAGAAACAGGAACCCCTGAGCTTAGGTAGGTGGGCGTGTGTGCTACTACTAACAAAGATACAGAAGAGAAGCAAAGGCATGTAGTTTGGGTCTAGTTACGTGCAAGGTCTCAAAATCGAGACGCCCACTGGACAACCGGAAACAGTGGTCTTGGACTCAGCTATGAGAATGGAACTTGAAACATGGACTTGGGAGGCACTGTATACATAATTTGAAACCTCCAAATATTTAATTTCCCCTCAAAAAGAAAAGGACAAGATAAAAGAGAGCCAAGTCAGTGCTCCAACATCAACAAAGCGCTAACAGAAGACAAGAGAGGGGTGCTGGGAACGTTAATCACATTATTTCATTTAACCTTCCATTACGGGCTGAACTGTGTCCTTCCCAAATTCTGATGTTCAAGACCTAATCCCTGGTACCTCAGACTATAACTGTATTTGGAGATAGGGTCTTTAAAAGGGTAATTAAAGTAAAGTGAGGCCACTGGAGTGGACCCTAATCACATATGACTGGTGTCCTTCTGAGAAGAAGACATCAGGACACAGACAGGTCCAGACAGAAGACCAGGTGAAGACACAAGGAGAAGACAGTCATCTAAAAGTCAAGGAGAGAAAGAGGCCACAGAAGAAACCAACTCTGCCGACACCTTGATCTCAAACTTTGTCCCTTGAGAACCCTAGAAAATACATTTCTGTTGTTCAAGCCACCCAGTCTGTGCTACTGTGTTATGGCAGCCCTGGCAAACTAATATACCTTAACAACACATCTGTCCGACAGATGAGGAAATCGAGGCTCAGGGACATTAGTTAACTCGCCAGGTATTGGCAGAGAGATTTCAGTACAGATTGGATGAAGACCTTTCAAATCCAGGCTGAATGAAGATCTTTTCTGCCTCACTGGCTAATGGTGTAATAGAAGCCTGAAAAATGGATGTCAGAGAGGAAGGAGGAAAAAGACAAGAATTCTGGAAACTGAGGCAGGATGGAGCTTTAGGAAGGTGTGGTGAACAGGGGCAATGGGGAAAAAGAGATGAAGCAGAATGAGCACTAAAAATAGGCAAAAGCTTCAACAGTGATGAACAGGGTAAGTGCCTTTCGGGAAGTGGCAGTCAGATGACGATGGAGGAAGATCAAGAAAGTTAAGGCAACTCAGCAAACGGAAGCTCAACAGAGACACTCACTTCTGAATTCAAACCAGTGCTTGACTCACAGATACAGAGAACAAACTAGTGGTTACCAGTGGGGGGCGGGGGAGGGGCGATGGAGGGGTGGGGAAGTGGGAGGCACAAGCTACTTGGTAGAAGACAGGCTCCAGGATGTTTTGTGTTGTACAACACAGGGAGTACGGCCAATATTTTCTAATAACTGTAAATGGAAAGTAACCTTTAAAAATACATAAAAATAGGGCTTCCCTGGTGGCGCAGTGGTTGAGAGTCCGCCTGCTGATACAGGGGACACGGGTTTGTGCCCCGGTCCGGGAAGATCCCACATGCCGCGGAGCGGCTGGGCCCGTGAGCCATGGCCGCTGAGCCTGCGCGTCCGGAGCCTGTGCTCCGCGGCGGGAGAGGCCGCAGCAGTGAGAGGCCCGCGTACCTCAAAAATAAATAAATAAATAAATAAAAATTTAAAAATTTTTTAAAGAGAGTAAATGTTGGGGGCCAAGACGACCAATACAAGAACTTGAACAGGACCATAAAAAAAAATAAAACAAATGCTTGACAGAAATCTGGGTGACAACTAAGGGTGAAAACTAGTACCTGCCCAGCTCTCCTTGCACCATCCTTCATAATCCCGATGGTATTTCTCACGGATAAAAGGAGACAAGGGTAAGGAAATGGAAAGCCACATTTCGACAGATTCCTTGACTTACACATTTACTAGTTGCTCAGGTTTTTTTTTTTAACCTATTCAGAAATATGAGAAAATGATACTTTATTAAACCCAAGAGAGTATTAGACTAAAAATTTTAAACAAAGCGGGGAAAACCCAATAACTGAACCAAGGCAAACTTCCCAGGGGACCTGCCTCGTGGGTGGCAACACTTTGGAGAGAGACTAGCCTGATGTCTCTGTGGCACAAGACAGCAGAGAGGAAAAGCCTTATAGCCAGTCCTGGTTATGCTTCCTTCTCTCTCCCTTCTGGAACCTTCTGAGTCCCAAAAGGCCATTGACGAGTTATCCAATTTTCTGTGAAGTTAGGAAACTGCTGGAAACTGGGACAACACATTTTACCTACAGAAGGGAAGCCTTTCCATGTTCATTGCTGAGTCACTGACCTTCTCAGGCCTCACACTGCTGCATAGCTGCCTCTGAATTTATACTAAACAAAAGGGCTGTGAGTTTGGAAACCTTTGGCTATGAACAAAAACAGACTGTGGATATGCTAACTGGGTTTTGCTACCCTAAGAAAATCTAATCCACTTAGTAAACAGCCATGTCCACGCAAACACGAGTTAGAACAAACACACTCTCAATGATCCAGCAATCCCACTCCTGGGCATACACCCAGACAAAACTATAATGCAAAGATACACGCACCCCTGTGTTCATAACAGCACTATTCACAAAAGCCAAGACGTGGAAGCAACCTCAACGTCCAACAACAAATGAATGGATAAAGAAGATGTGGTATATATATACAATGGAATACTACTCAGCCATAAAAATGAATGAAATAATGCCATTTGCAACAGCACAGATGGACCTAGAGATTATCACACTAAGTCAGAAACAGAAAGACAAATACCATATACTATCACCTATTATGTGGAATCTAAAATATGACGCAAATGAACTTATATCTATGAAACAGAAACAGACTCACAGATGTAGAGAACAGGCTTGTGACTGCCAAGGGGGAGGGGGTTGGGATGGACTGGGAGTTTGGGATTAGTAGATGCAAACTATTAATATACAGAACGGATAAACAACAAGGTCCTACTGTATAGCACAGGGAAGTATATTCAATATCCTGTGATAAACCATAATGGAAAATAATACATATATACATTCCTTTTCATAATGGAATCACTTTGCTATACAGCAGAACTTAACAGAACATTGTAAACCAACTATACTTCAATAAAATAAATTTTAAAAAAAAGGAATAAACACACTCTTCATCCTCGACCCCTACCTGTCCTCACCACTCAATGGTATCACCACCCTCCTAGTTCCCCAGCTTGGACATCTCAGTAATTTTTGATTCATCCCTCCCTTCTGCTGTCTGCTTCTACTCCTTCTCCAATTCATGGCTGAGTCTTTGATTCTAAAGGGTCCGACTGACTCCCTTAGAAAACAAGGGCTCTCCTCTCGGCAATGACTCTCCAAGGCAACAGTAGCAGAGGGTAGCAGAGAGGGCAGCAAGGGGCGACGTGGGACTGGGAAAAGCTCTCCAAGTCACACTGTCAGGACTCCGGGTTGCACCAGGAGGCTTCCTCCTACTTGACAGCCACAGGCAGCCTTTGCGTTAACACCACCCCTGCCTAAGTCAGTTCCAGCTCCCCCTTACCACTGACCTTGAGAGCCCCCTGCCTCTGTGCCCTCTCGTCTCCATGCCCCAGGCCCTCCTCTGTATTTCCTCTTGGCTCCCTTCCTGAAACACAGGTCTCATTTCCTGTCGATGGCTCCCCATTTTCTATAAAGTTCACACCCCTCAGCAAGGAAGCAAAGTCCTTCTGGCTGTAACCTTACTTCCCGCTCCTCCCTTCACTAGCCCAAGTTCAAGGTACATCTACATAGTACGTGTTGAACAAACTCTGCCCGAACTGTCCCACCACTAGAGCTTTGCTCTCACACTGCCAAGAAGGGTTTTTCTTCTACCTGCTCTCCCTAAAGTCATGCTCACTCTTCCTGGCCCAGGTCAAGTGCAATCTCAGTCCCCTCCTCGTAAAGCTTTCTCCTTTATCCCAGGCAAAAATGAATCTCACTCTTCTCCCTGCCCACGTACTTTATCCGAACTTCTGCTATAGCAGTGAGCACATCCTACCTTGTATTGTAAGTTATTTGCAAGTACGTATTTCTCCCCTAGAAGACTGGAGCTTCCGGACAGCGCAGAGCAGGAACATGCTATCTTTAAAATCTAAGGCAGTTTCTTACAAACAGAAGATGACTGAAATCATTTATCCACTTATTTAGGCCGTATTTGTAACGCAATTACTACATGCCAAGCTTCAGCATATATAAAAGCAATCAGGCTCCCACTATATGCCAGGGTGGTAAGATCATCCCTATAATGCAGGCGTTATTTTTCTTCCCATTTTACCGAAGAGGAAGGAGAAGCTCTGGCCACACATGCCAGTAAGGGACAGAATGGGGAGTCACACCCAAATCTGTGCAATCCTGTAGATGTTGCTTTTCACACGTGAACTAGGGGCCCAAAGGATGAGTTGTGCCAACTTGTACCCATTCTTTAGGTCTCAGTTTAATCACTACCTCCTCGGTTTGACTTTCAGCACTTCAGCACAGAATTTCATCTTTGGCCCATTGGACTCACTTGAATGAGTATTCAACTACAGGATATGTGCCCACCCGACTTTTGAATATAAACGAAATACCCATAAAAGGTCGTTTTACCTTTTAAATGGAGAAAACGAACAAAGTAAAAGATAGGACCATAAACATTCATAAAGACGATTTTGAGTATTTTTAGGTGTCCCATAACGTGAAGGCAACATCCGAAGCTGAGTCTCACTTCTAACTGCCAGGTTGAGCACGTGGCCAATGAAGGGACAAGGCGTGGTTTAGGAAAAGTCCTCCCTAATCCCTCGCGGGACCAGGTGCCACCGTGTAAACCTTCCCCCCGCCCACCCCAACCAGCAACAGCAGGTTCCCGTGGAGGAGCAAGGGGATGAAGAGCTCAGGCCTGGGGACCAGCAGCCCAGCATCCCTTCTAGTCACGCTGTGACTTCCACGCCCACCCCTGGCCCTTGGCCGCCCAGGCTTAGGCAGAGGACACAAGCAAGACTTTCATGGCTACCCGCCCACACTGTAAACCTACCCCTGGCACCTTTTCCAAACCTGAGAAGGTGTAGATAAGGCCCCCAACTGAAAACGATTCAAAAGTGATTTTAATCTGAGAAGCAATAAGTAAATTATAGGTTTTGTGTGCACCAACATGTACTTTAAGCCATGTGAAGCCTGTCATTTCCAGGCAGCTGCTTAAGAAGAAACAAAGGGACTTTGTACACAGACATTCCCTAGTCCTGGAGTCATTTTACATCTCTCAAAGAAAAAGGATGGGAAAAATCCACGTTGAAGAAGGCAAGCACATTTCTTAAGGAACTCAAAAACCGTTCCCACATATTTTGCAAAACCTTGAAAACTAAAGATAATACACTTCCTTTTCAGTTACCAAAGTCAGCATTAAAACATCAACCCAAGGGAGCAGGGACTGACTCTCCAGATGTCTTACTATGATTTGGGAGCAGGTCAAAGCTGCCTGTCTCCATGGGGAAATAAACAGATATCTAATTAAAAGTTTACAGTCGAATCATCTTAGAACAGTGGCTCTCTCTACTTACTGCCATGAAGAGAGAGTATCTGTTATGCCTAGTGTTTCATGCCCATGTTGAAAAGCTGTTCAATTATCCCATTTTATAGCAATAATCATGTTTAGGTTCCCACTGAGGCCAAGCCGCAACAGCCATCCATTTTGAAAGGGGAATTTGTGAGAAAGTTAGACCTTACCTTGAAGGTCATGATGAGATGAGTGAAATGGAATTCCGCTTCCAAATCCAGTTGGATGGTTACATTTTCCACGCCTATAGGAGATTGTTTTGAAAAGACAAAAGGAAACAGCAAGGTAAACGGGAACATCTGTGAACAACTGAGACCATTCTCTTCAAGTATCCTTAGGCTCCGCATAGGAGTTCTCTCTGCGGTGCATCTTAAGCTGAAGGTAAGATAAATAATGATAAAACCCTGGCTTGATTCAGGTGACGGCGCACATCTCAGAATGATTCTTCAGTTGTTCATCAATCATTCTGGAGTTCAACGTATTGAATGTATTCCCTGGAACAAGACATCTGGCAGAATGTCAGAATGACAGCCTTTAGTTGCTGTCAAGAAAGACATCTTTTGCTTAGGAAAAAAATGAAAAGTCTTCCCAACCCACTTAGCCAAGGGACTTTCTCAAAGGCGAAACAAGAGGGGGCACTTCCTGTGCACAGTAGGGGTTCAGCTTTGCTGTCTGAAGCCCAGGAACACAATCCTCTTCCAGTCGACACAAACATATTCCTTTTGTTCTGTGCAGCAGCAAAGAAAACAAATAAGAGTCCACCACGTTTTGTGAGTTTCGCTCCAATTTAGAAAAACCTATCCCTGATGGAGAAGCCTTTGGGTGCATTTCCACAACTGAGAAACAATGCCAAAGAGACAAAGAATGGGTCAAATAAATAAACTGGCCCAGAACAAATACTAACATCTTCCCTTTCAGGGGAAAGCCTGAACAAACAAATGAGCCTCTGCACTCTGCCCTGGGGGTCAATCCACTGGAATTCCAGGGAGGGAAAGCACCTCCTCCCCAATCCCTTGGGCCCTCAAGCCTGCCTGTTTAGCGAAGGAGACCTTTCCACATTTCCTGTGCTCGAGAGAGCTTTTGGGGATCCATCTTCTGAAGCAAAAGAAGTCTTAAATGCAGGAAGACAGGAATGTGTCGGGATGAATGATGTCACAGGCTGGTGTATTTTCGGGAAATCAGTAGGACTTTTGAAATAAACTCTCCCACTGGACAACTGCCAAGTCAATTGGGGATGGGGGTGGGGGGGGAAGTGGTCACTGGAACGGATATGAGTTAGTTGGAATGTTAAAGAAAAACATAGCCGTGCTAACTAACCTTATCTAACTTATTAGAAAGAAACTGTACTACAAACCTACTCTCCACGACAAGGTTAGCTAAGCAACTATCTGTCTCTCCTTTCCCAGGCTTTTAAAAACCTGCACTATTTGTTTAAAATGAAGAGATAACGAAATAGCGTAAAGTACAAGAAAGACTAGGACCAGTTCTGTAACATAAGAACATATCCGGCAATGTGGGCTTGAAAAGCGCATTCCATTTTAGATTCCTAACCTGATAAAGCACTGCAGGGTTTTTTTTGTTTTTGTTTTTTTTAAAATATGGGAAGAAAAATCCACGGAGAAAAGAAATGAGATCATTCTTCTATGGTGTACTTGATTTCTGTCGGACCTAGTAGTAAAGCATCATGAGGGGTAAGTTAAAAGTAGGTGCACATTCCAAGACTGTTTCTGGGCCTGAGCACTGATAATTTAACACGTCACATCACGTAAAGCTCATCTTGGACAAAACATAAATAGATAAAATCACATTCCTAAACAAAGTCTTCACTTGTGACCTATCAGACAGCAGAGAGATGAGAGGGGACAGTAACATTCAGTCTGACTTTCTAAAACTAAGTTCCATCCATCTAATCTCATCTGATCTCTTGTGACAGAGTGACAGCGCCCTCAAACCCCTCTATTTGAAAATCGCTTCTTTCTGGCATTTGGCCTCTTTTGTCCCACAAACTCAACGTTGTAGAGACTGATTAAGTCCTGATGTAACCAAGAAAAACCCTCCTCTAGAACAATAGCATGTGATGAACTATTTTACTGTCTATCAACTTGATACTGATGTTGAGGCATCCTTCTTCTAACTGTCTTTCGGTCTCACTGGAAAAACGTGGACAGTCAGAAACATCCCACATTTGTCATAAGCTCTATGTGGTTTCAGAAGTCCCAGGCTTTCTCTGCCCAGGCTTAAATTCACTTCTTTGAGAGTCCTTTCTCATAAATGTTTTGTAAAAAAGATCTAGTGGTCGGGACTTCCCTGGTGGCGCAGTGGTTAAGAATCTGCCTGCAAATGCAGAGGACATGGGTTCGATCCCTGGCCTGGGAAGATCCCACATGCCGTGGAGCAACTAAGCCCGTGTGCCACAACTACTGAGCCTGCGCTCTAGAGCCCTCGAGCCACAACTACTGAGCCCTCGAGCCACAACTACTGAGCCCACATGCCGCAAGTACTGAGGCCCGCACGCCTAGAGCCCGTGCTCCACAAAAAGAGAAGCCACCGCAATGAGAAGCCTGCACACCGCAATGAAGAGTAACCCCTGCTCGTTGCAACTAGAGAAAGGTCACGCGCAACGACATAGACCCAACGCAGCCAAAAATAATCAAAAACAAAAGATCTAATGGTAACATTGTTAATGACAAACACATTAACTCTACCTTTAATCCTCAAATTTCAGAATTCAAGTTTGAAACAAATGCAGAACTAATTTGGGCTTAGTTGTACTGCAACAGTATCATATTTGATGAATTTATTAAACCAAAACCCAAGAGGCAAAGAAAGGAAAAACGGTGGGATTCACACACTCACTGGAAAAGCTGACTTGGGGTCATTATCCACGTTGAGTCTGAAAAACTACATCTAATGTATACTCAGAGTACTATGATTAAATGTTCTCTAGATGGAAAGAAGATGGTGGGCATTGATTCTGCCCTTTCCTTTGAGGTTGATGAAAATGAAAGTTGCTGTTTTGTGGAGGAATAAGGGCCTGAGATGATGCAGGGCCTTCCCACGCCCTCCCCAGACTGCCCCCGGCCCATGCCCACGCTCCCCAAGGCCCCCTCAGTATGAAGACTATGAAATACTCCTTTGGTCTCGCATGAAAGACCTCTTTCTTATAGGAAGTGCATACTTCAGGAAGAAAGATCGGATTTTACCAAGAGAAGTTAGTGCTTCAGGCAGTAAATCTGTCAAAGGCCATAATTCCAGGATAGAGAAACCAATTGTAATTACAAACACCCAGTAGCCCGTAAACCCCTTCCAGGTGACCCATCACACTCTTTGGAACTTATCCCCATACCAACCACATACCATTTTCGGATTGCCACCAGATCTTAAGACGGTTTGGAGCAAATGTCGTGACCACATTTTCAATGAGATGACTGTCAGGGTTCAGGGTTTCATGATAAGGATCTTGTGAATTGCATATGAAGCATTTTTTGTCCTCCTGAAAGCAAAGTCAGTTCTATGAGTCTAGGAAGCAATCACGCGTGCACACACACACACACACACCAAAATCAAGCCCACAATACAAAAACCCAACCTACTTGCTTCAAGAAAAATGCATGTGCCAAAATTACTTAAATGACCTGTCATACGTCTTTCACTTTTTAACTTAACTGAGTATGAAATACTCCTGAAATTTTCCTCTTCTCTTGCAACTTCAAGGTCAAAAGTAGAAGGTGGCATTGTTTCCACAAGCTATTAATTTAATCAAAATGAAAGTTCTAGGCTTAAGTCTTAATCTCAGTGAATAACTGGAGAAGTTTACTCTTGAAGCAAACTGCAGAGGAGCTTTTAGAGAATTTTTGCTGACATAAAGGAAACTGAAAATAAAAAAAGAACAGTTCAATTGGCCTGATTTTCAAAAACCTATATAAAGCAGAAACCAGTTACTAGGCAGACGTATTTAAGCAGCTTTGGGAACTACAGATAAAGATTTCTTAGCTTCTCCTCTGCCCCAGCAGTGAATTCGCAGTGGCAGCGAGCAGGCTAGCCTACAAACTGCTCAGAATATCCAGGAAGAGGACACCAGACTCTCATGTTGGGAGCACTGAAAACTGGGACCAATTCAAAGAACGCCAAATTGGACCCGAACTAAAAATATACTTTAGGTTTTAGAGTAGCTTTGAACTTCTCTCTTCTCACTTTCCTTTTTCCTAAAATGGGGGTCACAGCCAAAAGAGCCCTCATTGCACTGCATCACTGTGAATTATAAACAGCATCACTTAAAGTTCCCTTTTCCACATAAGGCTTTGCTCTCTAAGATTTTCTGAAATGCATATTACTCTTAGGTCTGAAAGTGACACTGAGATGGAAATCTATAGAGACCCACACACATCTTACAAACAACATTTAAGCAAGGGTGGTCATCTTATAAGGACAGTATCAACTGACTGTACTTTTTATGTTTGTATTTATTTAGCTAGCTATTACTTATCACCCTCCTCCCAAAAGGATTTAGAGACTGGCAAGGTGTACCAACTAGAAGTCAGGAATACAATGGGACCCTGGACAAAATACTTACGCTTCCTGCCTCAATTTTTCACCTGTTCAACGTCTGAGAGAAGTACACACCCAGTGCCTTTCTTTAGGCTCTAATATCTGTGAAGAGTCCTCCACAATTTCACGGCTAATCACATAAACCAGAGAGTCTGGCTCTACTTGCTTTTAAGGCAAATAATCCAATTCTCATTCTGGTCAAAGCTGGTTTCAGGATCTGGTGACTCATTTACAGGATGCCCTGGCCTCGGAGGTAAATGTTAGCATAATATTTTGGGTAAAATTTACATGCTAATATTAGAAAAGGTAACATCAACTGCCTTCAGTAACTTGTAGCCAAGGAAACTAATACTGGAGAACAATTACCAGAACTTAAAAAAAGTTTAATTACAGCCTCCCTTCTAATCAGGAGGAAGCAGTCTAGACATCTCCGTATAAACCTGGAAGCAAGTAAGTGGAATCCACTTTACCACATTCCTTTGGTTTAATTTATCAGGTCTCCAGAATGGGCTCTCCTCCTGCTTTGTAAACGTGACTCCATTTGAAGGCATCTGCCTGCAAACCACACGGTATTCTGTCCCACTCCTGAAGGGCAGATCTGCAGGTGGGTGCAGTGACCAAGTTTCGAGCAAGTGGCTTGGCACTTGCCCTGCGCAGGAGATTAAGCCCGTATGCTGGCTTTAGACGCCAGAGACACCTGCCTCCCTTTTCAAAATCAAGGAAAGGGATTTTGATTCTCGGTGGTTTATGCTTTGAGCCTTCTTTTAAAATTACATTTTACTAAAAACGTGACCTTTGGGGCTTCCCTGGGGGCGCAGTGGTTGACAGTCCGCCTGCCGATGCAGGGGACACGGGTTCGCGCCCCGGTCCGGGAAGATCCCACATGCCGCAGAGCGGCTGGGGCCGTGAGCCATGGCCGCTGAGCCTGCGCTCCGCAATGGGAGAGGCCACGACAGTGAGAGGCCGGTGTACCGCCAAAAAAACAAAACAACAACAAAAAACGTGACCTTTGAAAGCTAGGATCTGGGTCTACTTTTAGAAACAGATAACACTCGGAAATTTCATTTTGGTCCTCCTCTATCGGGTACCATGGCAACCAGGGCATTCTGAAAAAGCAAGCATCTGATTCTGCTATCTAATGGAAGTAGATGGGAACAGCACCAAATGAGGAGACAAAAACATTGGAGTGTTTTTCTCCATGACGGGAGTGACCTTGCAAGGTGTCTGTCAGTGCTGGAATACTCTTTATCCAAGTGAAAGATTTGGGAAAAGGCCAAGATCACCACTCAGTATATAAAAAAGAAGAGGTTAAACCACCTTTTATATACATTTCCAGAAAGAAAAGGATTAAAAAACAAACCAAACCAACCAACGAAAAAAAAGACACGGGTCTTTTAGACGCCCGGGTCTTTTAGAGGTCAGGGCTTGGGGGCAGGGCCACCAGATCTGTCTGCAGCCCTGCCTTTCCACACTGACTGTGGCCGCGGCAGGAAATGTTTGGCGGATGCAACTGTGCAAACTGTGAGCCACCACAGTGCAAAAGGGTGAGAGCTACCAGCCTAATCCCGGGACTCCCTGGCTGCGGCGCTTCCTATCTGGATCGCTGGCAGGATGCGGAGTCCCCTGGGCCTTCCCCTTCGGTCTGGACTGGAGGAGGCTCGCGCGCGCAGAGCCTGGAGCCATCTCTCCCCTCACCTGGAGGTGGCTGACGATACAGTAAGGCTCGGGTTTGTACAGCCCACAGGTCGAGGTCACCGAGAGCTTCTGGGCTCGGCCGATGAGAAGGTCGCCGGTGGCCGGGTAGCAGCTGCCCTCCGCGCAGCCGTAGCTGAACTCGGGTTCTTGAGCACTCACTTGGGCTCCGCACAGGGCTGTGGAAGGGTCAGGCAACAGGGTAGGGCACAAGCAGGGAGCGGGCCCCAGCAAAGGGAATAAGCAGGGGCGGGGAGAGAGTAGATTCAGAAAAAAAGCAGGATACACAGAAAAGAGACACAATGGGGAGATGATCGAGGCCGGGAAGGCAGGACGCGGAGAGGAGGATTCAGACAGAAACAGAGACGTCAAGTTTGTCCAGCAGCCAAGAGCATCACTCCCAGGAAACCCACCTACACTCGTGCCCACCCTAATCTGCCCGGGAAGCAGCTCCGGGCACTTCGACACGCCTGGACCTGGGCGCAGGGAGGCAGGTGGCCAAACGCCGCACACCCGTACTCGCGCACGTATGTGTCTGTGAACCCGCGCGCACGCGGCAGCCTGTATATCCTCAGCGTGACAGCGCGTGTGTGTGCGCGGAAATCTGTGAGCGTGCGGGTGCGTGAGTGTGTGTGCATGCACGCTCGGAGGACGCGGGCGCTTCGCCCGGCGACGGGGGATGGTGGGGCTCGCGGGGGACGCCACTCTCCCGAGCGAGGGGCCGGTGGACAGTCCCTGCGGCTTTGGATTGGCTTCAACAATTCGTCATTCCGGGGACGCTCCCGGTCCAGCTGTTTCTGGCGCCATCCGGGGGCAAACAGCGATGCTTAATTAAAGCCACATGGCCCCAATCTGTTCCCAGGACGAAGCCTGCGCTCAGCTCGGGGCACTTTCCCGGAAAATGGGCTCCTAGCGAGCCCTCCACCCCATGAAGCCTGACCCCAGCGACGGAGAGACCCACCGAGAAAGGGCCGGAGATGCCAAGCCCAGAGAGGCAGCCGCGGGAGCACCCGGAGCTCTGGCACAGCCCCCCGCGATGCAGTCGCCTGCGGTCCTCGCACACCGTCCCCGGCTACCACCCAGGGCGCTGGCGTTTAATCCCAGCGCAGAATTTCCACCGGGCCCCTCTCCCGATGCCCCCTCCCGATCCCCCAGGCTCCCCCGAAGCTGGGACCAACAGCTTGGTTTATTCTTTCCCCGCGTCCAAGCCCACGCCCTTCCCCCACCGTTTCCTCGGAATTACCTAAGAAACTGAACGCGAACATCTGGAGCCGCCCCATGGCCAGTCCCTGCAGCCGAGGGCACACAGCAGAGGAGGGGAGGACACGGCCGCCGAGCCGCCGGCTCTTTTCCGCCGTCTTCCTTTCTGGAGAGGGGGAGAAAAAAATAAGGCAAATATTCAGGGAGAAGAGAGGGGCCCTCGCATTTCCTGCCGCTCCCACGGAAGCGGGGGGATGGGGAGGGAAAAATCGCGCCGCCACTTTGTTCTCCTCACCCGGCGGGGCGAGCGCTCTCCCGGCTCCTGGCAGTCCCGGAGCCCAAAGAAGGGAATTAGAAAGTTTCGCCCTGGGAGGAACCGAGGGTGGCGCCTCTGCTCATGCGCACACGGGGAGCCGGGGCGGAGGGGGCGGGCGGCCCCGACTTGGCGGGGAGGGGGTGAGGGCCAGGTCCAACCCTCCCCCGGCGCCTCTTTTGTTTTAAGGCCGCATCTGTGGACGCGGCGGGGCTGTGGCTCTTAACGTTCCCTGCGCAGAGCTGCGGGGCGGCCGCAGGGTGCGCGTCCCCAGCGGTGCGCAGGGCAGGGGCAGGAGGTGCTCGGATCGCAGGCGAGGAGGCGGGTCGGGACCTATGGGCGCACTGGCTCGTGCATTTACATTTGTAAGGAGTGAGTCATGAAGAGGTGCCCAAGGCTATAAACTCTGGCACCCAGCGCTCCGGGAGGGCTGGTTAAACCCTTTAGAAAGAGGGTCGACCTGGCAGGTTTGCTCCTGAGAAAGCAGGGAAGCCCCCATGTATTGCTGAGCCCGGGCTGGGCGCCACCTCTGATGTCTTCATTCGAACGAAGGAAAGTGCTCTTCGCTCCGCTGCCTTTGCGGACCTGCCTGGAGTCCCTGCTACCCAGGTGGCCACAGCATTGAATTACCCATCTAATTCTGTTTTTTGTTTTTCAATCTACTTTTTACCTAAATCCAGACGTATGGCTCGAATTCAGGTAACTTCTCGAACGCCGCTCTTGGTAGTGACGCTTTTTTCCCATCTTACCGTGAAAGGGTCGACTCAGCCACGAAGCTGGAAGTCTCTCATGAGACACACTTGTCCACAACCTCCACAAAGCACAACCTCGCAAATTCTAGACAGGAATTCCATGGTGTACAAATGGTGAGACGTGCGAGCAAGCCTCTAACGTCGGGTCTCCAGAAGCATTGCGTGTGACTTGTCTGGTTAAATAAGGGGTAAATACACGCTCACCCTTCTAGGGGTTGGAGAGGGAAGAGAGGCTGGTGGTGTGACTCTGCCACCCCTTCTGTGAATTAACCCAATTCTGCTGCCTTAGCAATGGCTGGAATCAGAGCTTGAGCTTTCTTTAGTCCTCTGGGCAGAAGTGCTCCCTGGAATGAGGGGAGTAGAGTTAGTTGTTAGTCCAGTCAGGAGATTTGGTTTCCCAATTAATCACCCCAGGGAGAAGCGGTTAAGTTGCCAGTTGGTCAGCTTTTAACTTAGTTGCAATGAAATAGGGGCCCAGGGAAGTTTAATCATTAGACCATAGAGTAAGCTGCTTTGTGAGTTTATCTACATCCTTTCCACGGAGGGAGGCCTTAGGTCTCGTCTCGGTGATACGTTAATTATTCACCGAATCAAGACTTGCCCTGCTGCAGCCTCTGGAGATTTCTGCCTCTACCCAATGCTCAGGATCCTTGGTGCTATCTGGGCAGCCCTGAACACCGAGAGAGCGGGTGCCCTTGCGACGGTCTTAATATTGTGATGGAGGGTCTTCAGAACTTAAAAAAGATTCACAAGCAAATGTCTTCTCCCTTTGTGGAACTTCTGATACCCTGGGCCGAAGCTGATTACAGTTTTTCATCCATACAAATTGCAGGCAGCGTTCGGTTCTGCCTCTTTGGGGGAAACCGGCCTCTGCTCTCACAGCAGCTGAACCCTCCCTGCTACTCGGCAGTTCTGTCTGTCGCAGGTCAGTGTCCTTTCCCAGAGGGCAAGCACCTTCAACACTCTCTGAAAGTCCCCTGTGTGCCTTAACACTTCACCTACAGTGGTAAACTTACCATTACTGAAAGAATTAGATTTGTTGGTTTTTGCATGCATCTATTCTGACCACTCCATCTATGAATGTGTCCGTCTCCATTCCCACCTTTATCTTTTGTACTTCTGCCCTGGAAAGTGTGCCCTCATCTCATCTCCTGAGAGCAATGCTCTCACACGCACAAACCTGCTCGATGCCTCCATGTTAAGAGGAAAAAAAAAAAAAATCAAAAAGCTTTATTCTCCACACCCCTCTACTCCTTTCCTCCCTTTGACTTCACAGCCCAGGTTCTTAAAAGGATAGTCTGCACTCACTTTTGTTTCCTCCTGGTTTCTCCTCCATCCCATTGGAATGTGGCTTCCATCTCCACCACTGGTCTCCGTAATGACCACCAACCCTCTAATTGCCAAATGCAATGGACAGTGTCCCTATTTGATAATTCTGTGGCATGTGTTTCTCACGATTCTTCCCTTCTTAAGACTTTTCCTTGGCTTCCAGGACACAGTTCCCTCTAAAAATTTCCCCAAGGACTGACTCCGCCCCCCACCCCCATTTTCTCTCTCCCTCTCTGATCTCTTACACATTAATGCTCCCGAAGGTTCCGTTTCCAGCTTCTTTCTCCTCTACACCCTTTCATCCACATCCCAGGGCTCTACCACCTTGGCCTTGGTACGCCCCACATGGATGACTCTAGCATGTACCTGGCTTGCGATTTACATCTAATTTCTAACAGCCTATTGACCATCACTACTTTGATGACCCATAGGCACATGGGCTGCAAAACTGAACTCATCACTCCACCCATCTCTTCTGCTTCCAGTTGCAGTTGCTAGTACCATGATCCCCCCACCCTTAGCTGAACGCAGAAACCTGGGAACAGGACAGACCATACGATTCACAGGACCCAGTACAAAAGGAAAATGAGCATGTGGGGCCCCTCATTCAGAAATTATCAGTGATTTCAGGATGGTGCCAGTAGGGACTCTTCTGAGTGGGAGGCCCTGTGAGGCTGCACGGGTCACACACCCCGGAAGCCAGCTCAGCCTGGGAATCACACTGGACATTTCTGTCTCCTTCACCTCCTCCCTTCATCAGGTCCTGTCACTTCTACACTAGTGGCAACTAGCCATCCTGCCCCCATCACTCCAACCTCATCACGCTGCCTTAGTTCAGTCTCTGCTCACATCTGGTCTGAAAGCCAGCAGGAGCCTCCTGGCTCATGTTCCTACTGCTAAACTCTTCCCTTGTCCAGCCTAACCCTCTATAACATTGCCGGAAGGATTTTTCAGAGGCACAACTTTGATCACATCACTCCTTCGTTCAAAAGCTTTCAATGGTTTCCCCCTGCCTACGTTAGCCTCCTGAAGTTCCCTAGACATACTCCTCATATTATACCTTCATTTCTCTGCTACATGGACCCTCCTTGACCTTATCAACTTAGTGAGCTACCTCATATCTTCAACGCTTCTACTTAAACATGACTTTCTCTCCTCCCTCTTCTCCACTCCCAGCTGTCTACCAACACCTTGTAAAAGCCTGTTACAGCATACATGACATAATCTTGTAACTATTTGTTTATGCCCTTATCTCCCCCAATAGACAGTGAGACAAATACCATCATCGTGTAACATTCCTTTGTGCATAAACATTGTCTCATGTGACATGGGGCACATCTTAGGTGCTCAATAAATACTTTTGGAAACAACGTAAATCAAGACTTGTCTCCATGTTTTAAAAACCTTCTTAAATCTTAAATATCTACTTTCGCCTAACAAATTTCCAGTCCAAGACAAAAGACTATCACCACCAGACTTGAGTTCACTTTAGGAATGCTTCCCAATTTCACTCCTGAACAAATTCTTTCTCTCTGTTATATTTCATTCAACTTCCTCTGATTTCTGAAGATGTTACAGTTTAGGAGGAATGAATCCCTTTTGCTAGTGAAGCCTAACAATGCTTCACTCCTGCTGACAGGGGCCTCTTGTCCCTGAACTTACTTACTTGGCACTACATGCTTCAGCGTAAGGCACTCTTCACTGGAGAGTTCTACAGCAGTTCTGAATGGCAGATGGGATTGCCACCTGTTGGCCGTTCCATCTCAAAAGAATGTATGACAGTTGTCGCCCTGAGGCATTGTTTTTGTTCAAAAAAAAAAATCCAAGACGTGCTTTCAAGATCACCTTTCTCAGGACTTCCCTAGTGGTGCAGTGGTTAAGAATCTGCCTGCCAATGCAGGGGACATGGGTTTGACCCCTGGTCTGGGAAGATGCCACAGAGCAACTAAGCCCGTGAGCCTAGAGCCCGTGCTCCACAACAAAGAGAAGCCACTGCAATGAGAAGCCCACGCACCACAATGAAGAGCAGCCCCCGCTCTCTACAACTAGAGAAAGCCCGCATACAGCAACAAAGACCCAATGCAGCCAAAAATAAATAACTTTTTAAAAAAAGACCACCTTTATCATCTTAGAATGCCACCTATGTGTCTCACTTCAAATTCTTGGGTTGACAGTGAAACAAAGACATCACACTCTAGACTTTGATCATTAGGTCCTAAAACCTGGCTATTTACTTAACACTGTTCTCATGAAAATTACTAGGTTTTTGCTGTTTTGAAAATTAGATTTAAGTGTACTTTGCAAGCTTCAGAATTCATCTAGAAAAGTAGGTTCGATGACTAGTAAATTTCAGGACAAAGGTCACAGTACCATCTACATACTTATAATATGCAGGATACTCATTTGTAGTTTTGAGTGTCCTCCCCCCACCCCAATCCCCGGGAGCTCTTTGAGGGCGAGGACTGTATTTTAGTGGAATTTGTATTCCCATAAGGTGGCACAGTTTCTAGTATACTGTACACTCAGTATCTACTTGTTGGATGAATAACTAAAATTCAATAACCCTTACTCATAGCCATTTAGAGAGCATACAGGATTATTACTGTCACCAGTAATATAATATGGAAAACATCAGGGGCTGAGTCAGGCAGTTTCAGTCTGGGACCCATACAATAGAAACTGCTGCTTGGGCTTGCATTAACATCCCTTTATCAGGAAACAGCTCCTAGATTTTTTTTTTTTTTTTTTTTTTTGCGGTATGCGGGCCTCTCACTGTCATGGCCTCTCCCATTGTGGAGCACAGGCTCTGGACGCGCAGGCTCAGCGGCCATGGCTCATGGGCCCAGCCGCCCCGTGGCATGTGGGATCTTCCCAGACCGGGGCACGAACCCGTGTCCCCTGCATCGGCAGGCGGACTCTCAACCACTGCGCCACCAGGGAAGCCCCAGCTCCTAGATTTGAGCTGACTAGTCCTTCCACATTTTCAACCCACATCACTGGATGAGGCTCATCCCTCCATGGGCTCCAGGCTAATCATTGCATTTCCATCTCCCTCTTCCCAGTAATGGGTTCAGGGATGGGTATGCAACTTAAGATTTCCAGTTAGCGTGACTTGTGGGATTTTTTTTTAAATAAAATTATTATTTATTTATTTATTCATTTTGGCTGTGTTGGGTCTTTCTTGCTGTGCGCGGGCTTTCTCTAGTTGCGGTGAGCCAGGGCTACTCTTCGTTGCGGTGCACGGGCTTCTCATTGTCGTGGCTTCTCTTGTTGTGGAGCACGGGCTCTAGGTGTGCAGGTTTCACTAGTTGTGGCACGTGGGTTCAGTAGTTGCAGCTTGCGGGCTCTAGAGCTCAGGCTCAATAGTTGTGGCGCACGGGCTTGGTTCCTCCACAGCATGTGGGATCTTCCCAGGCCAGGGCTCAAACCCGTTTCCCTTGCACTGGCAGATTCTTAACCACTGCGCGACAAGGGAAGCCTGACCTGCGGGATTTTTGTGGGAATTACTGGAATTTTCATCGGAGAGAAGAATACCTCTCTCCCTAGACTTGGAGTTATATGGATGTCTGCCTGGAACTAGTAGAGGCTGCTTGAGATTGGGGCCAACACAGAGGAAAGCAGAACTACGGGATGCAATAGGACAAATCCTTAAGGATCACCTTGGATTATCTTGATCCAGCTATGCCTGAAGCCAGCAGATATTACCTTAGCCAATAAATTTTTCTGTATATGTAGTATAAGAGAGTTAAAAACCTTTCCTGTTTTTAGCCTGAGACTGGGAGGTTTTTGTCTTCTGTTTTAACTGCAACATAATTTATCCTGACTGGTTCCGGCACTTTTTTATCAACATGGTCTTAAAAATAGTCACCTGTCTATTCTTAGATATCTCAAAAGAAATGTCACAAGTGAGAGAGTACCCAAGTCAATATTTGAGTGTTTTAAGATAGTCACTAAAATAGGTGTAGGCAGGCCTCATCCACGCTCTTTACAGGTTTTCTGCAAGGCTGCACACACATTGCATTTCACCTCCCCGTAAGTAGCAAGATGATAGTTTAGATCCAACAGGAGATGGGTAGAAACAAAGTGCCTCCCTACCTATGCCCATGAATTCCAAGGTTTCTTTTTTTTTTAAATTTCTAACCTATATTTAACATGAAGGCCATAGAAACACCCTAATTGGGGCAAGCCCTCTCAGTTCATTGTTTGTGGAGTTTTAACTTCTGGTTGCTAACCTCATTTAAAAATGAGTAGGAGAGATTAATGTCTGAGGTTGGGCTAGGGAGCCTCAGGAAAGCTCTGACAATTAAAAAAAAAATCAGATTTATAGCAGGATTAACTTAAATGTAGTCAGTTAAACACCTTAAGACTTGAATACTAGTCATGAGCCCAAGTTTCATTTTTCTGGCGTATCCTATCTTTACCTTCATTCATGAGTGCCCTAACTGAAGGGCAGTAAGAATTTTAAAAAATACAAATACTTGCCAATTCACAGGTAAGGTTTAAGGCCTTCAAAAGTAAAGGCTTTTGTTTCTCTGGTTAGCTTTTGTCACCTATAATAGTTACATTCAAACATTTTTATTTGTATAACTGGAAGTTTAAGAATGACTACAACTATTTACTATAGAAATACTTACGATGTTTTATACAAGATACTTAGAGAAAAACACACTGGCATGTAAAACTTAAAGTGTAGGACTTCCCTGGTGGCACAGGGGTTAAGAATCCACCTGCCAATGCAGGGGACACGGGTTCGAGCCCTGGCCCGGGAAGATCCCACATGCTGTGGAGGAACTAAGCCCGTGAGCCACAACTACTGAGCCTGCGCTCTAGAGCCCACAAGCCACAACTACTGAGCCCACATGCCACAACTACTGAACCCCACGCGGTGGAGCCTATGCTCCACAACAAGAGAAGCCACCACAACGAGAAGCCCGTGCACCGCAACCAAGAGTAGTCCCCGCTGGCTGCAACTAGAGAAAAGCCCGCATGCAGCAATGAAGACCCAATGCAGCCAAAAATAAATTTAAAAAAATTTTTTTTAAATGAAGTGTATTAAGACTGCTTTTTTTAATGTTTATTGAAAGTCACCAATGTCAAATTGAGTAGGCAACTAACACTCAGTGGTTGATGGTTACTAAGTTTTAGAAAAACTTTCCTTAATTAAAAGGAAGTTCATCTCTTATAGCAATCCACCTAAAATTGTATTTTCAAGATTATCTTGAAAATTTTATCTTAGCTGGTAGTGTTACGTCCTCAGCTTTTTAAGGATGCTGAAATTCAGCACTAGCCAGGAGGAAAAAAAGGACTTTCTGTATACCAATATTTTAATTTTTTAAATCCTCCTTTACTCTTTTAAAAAAAATCCAGCGTCTGTCTTTCTCCATTTGAAAGGTCAAGTTCTGCTCCTAGGGAGCCTCTGAAGTCCTTGCATCTCCCTGTGAGTTCCCATACTTGGCACTTAGTGGGTCCTTATTGAATGAAAAAGCGCTTCTTGTTTAGTCCATATTTTGAACCTAGCAAGGTTCAGGCAATATCTTTGTACCAGAGGCTTGAAGCGATAGTCTAATCTACTCGCTGGCTGCAAACCTCTCTCATAGTTCTGGGTTGTTAATTATTACATAGAGTGATCCAGGAAACTGGATTTGATTAGCAAGTTAAATGTTCCAGGAATATTCATGGCTTGTACTAGGAACAGTTTCTAGTTCTCAATCCAGTAATGTTACCTTGGGAAAATGGGATCTTTGCTCTGAGCACATCTCAGAAGTGATGGAAATGCTAGTAAAAGCCATCTCCACTCTCAGAGATGCAGTGTTGCCCCAACCACTACGCCCTTGGCTTTCTAGACGCATTAACGCCACCACTGCAGTTCCCCTAAAAGAATAAGCCTGCTCTTCTGGAAAGAGAGCATTTATTTCATTATGGCTGTTGTACTGCTGCCGCCAAGGCTGCTAATCAGATTAGAGAAGGCCAGCCCACCCAGAGCACAGTGGCTGTGTTTTTATCACATCAGAGACAAGTCAGCACTAGGTCTCACTCCAGGATATATTGGGCTGTTTGCCAGACAAAGAAGTTGTAGCATGTGTCTGCCCTTTTCAAGATGGCTAGTAAAATGCTGCCATCAACCTCGAGGACTGCATGATTTCTCAGGGATTCTATTTGGAAATCATGGAACATGGAGCTGACAATCGAGTCATCTACTCTGAGGACGTTTTAATCCAGATGGTGATAATCCCCACTACTTTGTTGACCTTTGACTCTGGCAACTCCCCCATCTGCCTAATTAGTACCTTAAGCCTTAGCAGTGACATATATCTCTTATTCTTTAAGGTTTCTTGAGCATCTACTATGTGCCAAGCTCTGCTATGTACTAATAGTGTATATTCTACATTTTGAGGAGGCCAGGATTGTCTTAGTTTTACACGCTATTAGTAAAGATCAGCAAGGGATAAAGTCTAAGATGAAGGAAGAACATTACAGTTCTCTATTTTTGTTAACATACATACATGAGTAGACAATGATAAAGTTCTAGATGGAGGCAGAGCAAACAGACAATAGTGGGTAACTTGAAGGAAAGTACAGGGATTGTATTTGGGATGGGAGTTAAAGGGAACTTATGCCTTATCTGTAATGTTTCAACTTTTTTTTAAGTAAGGAGACTATTTGTGTACAGCTGGTATAATTAAAAACAAAAAACTGAACCAAAAGTCTTTTTTGAAGTACAAAATGTTATAATTTGAATGAAGTGTGCTCTAAATGTTGATGAAATCAGGGTTCTTAACTTGAAATGTAAATTCAAAGACCTACAGAATTAAAATTCATTGTTTCTAGTCACTAATGAGTTTACTGAATTACATTACAAGGCTCTTAAGTTGCGACCATGTTAGTCACATTTCTGTGTGCCTCAGTTTCCTTACCTGTAAAAGGAGTACAAAGTTCAGGTTCCTTAACTGGGAGTTTGGGATTAGCAGATGCAAATTAGTATATATAGGATGGATAAACAACAAGGTCCTACTGTATACTATATTCAATATCTTATAATAAACCATAATGGAAAAGAATATGAAAAAGAATATATGTAACTGAATCACTTTGCTGTACAGCAGAAATTAACACACTGTAAATCAAAAATACTTCAATAAAATATTTTTTTAAAGTTCAGGTGCCTTAGCACACCATACAGGCTCTTTCTAATCTGCCTCCAATACTATCTCTCTCATGTCCGCATTCTCAGGATATCAGTCTCCCACCCCCACCAAGCCTCCGTATACTCACCAGTCCCCAAACCCAGACCCTGTTTTATGGCTCAGACTGTTCCTTCTGCCTGGAATCGCTCTCTCTCTTCTCTGCCAAGCCAGCTTTTAACTTATGTTCAAAGTCTACCTCTGATGATACCTCACCTGTGGAAGCTTCTCAATGCCACTGCCCAGGTACAATACTTGCACATACCCCTATTGGAAAAGGCCTTGCTAGATTGTTCTAGAACAGATGTGCCACTCATGAGGTCATGCACAGCCTCTCTCCCACTCGCTGCTGTACCCCCAACACCAGCACGGCACAGAGCACATTGTAGGTGTATAATGAGTATTAAGGAGATAAATGGTTAGTGCACGAATAGATTCTGTGTGGGCTGAATTCCAAGTGCCTTCAGAGCATCCTAATTTCCCCAGCACTGAGCACAAACCTCATCAGGTATCTGTTGCATGCATTTGTTCAGGAAACACCTGGCACTATGTCCACTGTGCTTTTTGGGGAGAAATCATTCCCAGGTAGTGCTTTAGTCAAAATGAGTTGTACTCAATACATATTAGTACTTTAAAAGAGCATATAATACATTTCATTTTATACCATGGGAAATAAACAAAAGGGAACAGTTTCTGATTTAGATACATGAAGGATTAATCAATATACAGTATTAACATACACTTGCTCTGTACTATTATGTGGAGAATGTAAACCTACACAAGGATGACCAAGAAGTGACTACACTTTCACAAACACATGAGAAGCTGTGAGGTGGTGATGATATGGTTAAGTCAATGTCCCCAAGCCTTACCTGTAATCAAACTCACGAGGGCACTAGTATAAGTGATTATGGGGAAGGTAAAATTGTGCCTTTCTGGAGGGCAATCTGAACAATGTATTAAAATTTTATACATACATCAAATTGACTCTGGAAAAATATGTCAAATTAGGCATATAAAGATGTTTACACTATTGTAATGAGAAAAACTGGAAATAACCTAAAAGGTCCTCATTAGGGGATAAGTTAAATAATCATGCTAGATCCCTGTAATGGGATACTCTGTTGCCTAAAAAGATTGGACCTATTTCTATGATACAACTGAAGGAAAAAGTAGGCTCCAATTATGAAAAAAGTATACGTATCATATTTCTTGAGATTAAAAAGAGGTGTCACCCAGGAATTATCTGTGTGTACAACCCCAAATATTAGACGATAGTTCTCCTCTTTCTTCTCCATAATGAACATGTATAGCCCTTGTTCTAAAAAATCAAAATTAAGATAGCTTCCAGTATTTGCATTCCTGTGGCTACATAAAAGACTGATTCTCCTTGTTTAGAAGTGAAGGTCATGTTAATAGACTTTACAACCTAGATGGAGATATTGGACAATGTTCATATCTCTAAGAAAAGGGTCAGTCTTCTGGCCAGCCGAGACTGAGGAAAAACAAATCAATCTTGCAGATATCCCTTAAAATATGCAGGCACTCCATAAAAACTTGAGTTTGAGTTCTGTAGGAAGTGTCATGGTCTATCTGGGTTTGAATGCAGTGTTACAACAGCCATGATTAATTTTTTAACCACTTCCTTTGCTCCTGTGTTCTAATCAAAATATGGTAAGCTGTGTTCACAGTTAAAAGTAGATTTTTCTTAGAGAGTGTGTTTATGTCAAAATTTAAATCTTGAAGATTATCTATTAAATGTGCCTCCCATAGTAGGTTGAAAGAAAATTGAGTTTAAGTAGAAAATTTCGTATACATATTTTTCTGTATCTGCTGTTTAGCATGTATGATGGTGGTCTAGACAGTTGAGGAACAGAACTGGGATTTTTTTTTTTGGCCATGTGGCATGTGGAATCTTAGCTCCCTGACCGAGGATAAAACATGTGCCCCCTTCAGTGCAAGTGTGGAGTCTTAACCACTGGACTGCCAGGGAACTGGGATTTTAAAAATAAAAAGTTGTAATTTAACATATCAGTCATCTCTAAATAGACTGACGTTTTTACATTTATTCATAAGACATATTATACTTCCTCTTTCCAAATGAAAGCGATTGTTCCCTTAATCCTGAACATTTGGTTTTTCCCATTCATATCTTGCCTTTCCTAGATGAGTCATAATGGCCAACAAAAAGCTAAACCTGAAGGTCATAAGATCCTAAGTGTTTATCTTTAGATATGGAATGTTTATACAACTTCTCCAAGATTTGAGCTTCTTCCCATGGTATGAATCCCTGGAATCCTCAAACACTAGTTCGGTTGCTAAATTTTTTGGGCTCCATTTAACTTCCATTTCTACTCCTTTTACGAATGTTCACAGTATGGTGATAACTTTAATAGGCTCAATTAACGAGAATCAAGAAAAAAAGACATTGAAGAGTAAAAGGATATGAACATGTAAAAGAGGACATCAGGAGAGCAAGAAAATGCAGGGGTTTTTTTCCCCTAGAATGTGTTTGATCCTATATGACTACCAGTTGAAGGCAAGATAGGAGGGGGTTAATATACTTGAAAAACAGGGTAATCACAAATCAGAAACATACAATAGATTCACAAAAACGAAAAAGATGACAACATAAATACAAAAGAAAATCAAACCAAAAAAGGAAAAACAAGAAGAAAAAGGGACAAAGAAGAAATATAATAAAATCAATGGGAAGACAAGGTTTAAAATGGCAATACATATCTATCAATAATTACCTTAAGGCTCAATGGACTGAATGCTCCAATCAAAAGGCAGAGTGGCGGATTGTATTTTAAAAAAAAGAGCCTACAATATGCTGCCTGCAAGAGACCCACCTTAGGGCAAAGGACACACACAGATTGAAAATGAGGGGATGGAAAAGGATATTTCATGCTAATGGAAATGACAAGAAAGCAGGGGTCACAATACTTATATCAGGCAAAACAGACTTTAAAACAAAGGCCATAAAGAAAAAGAAGGACACTATATAATAAAAGGATCAATACAAGAAAACGGATTTTACACTCATCAACATATATGCACCTAATATAGGAGAACCCAAATACATAAAACAAATACTAACAGATGTAAAGGGAGAAATTGATGGGAATGCAATAATAGTAGGAGACTTTAAAATCCCACTCACATCAATGGACAGATCTTCCAGACAGAGAATCAATAAGGCAACAGAGATCCTAAATAATACAATAGAACAGTTAGACTTAATTGGTATTTTCAGAGCATTACATACAGAATACACATTCTTTTCAAGTGCACATGGACCATTCTCTAGGATTGACCGTGTACTAGGGCACAAAACAAGGCTCAACAGATTTAAGAGTATAGAAATTATCTCAAGCATCTTTTCTGACCACAGCAGCATGAAACTAGAAATCAACCACAAAAAAAAAGAAATGAGAATAAAACGATTATATGGAGACTAAACAAAATGCTACTAAAAAACCAATGGGTCAACAATGAAATCCAAGAGGAAATTACAAAATACCTTGAGACAAATGACAATGAAAACACAACCATACAAAATCTATGGGATGCAGTAAAAGCAGTCCTCAGAGGGAAGTTCACAGCAATACAGACCTTCCTCAAAAATAAGAAAAATCTCAAATAAATATAACCTTCCACCTAAAAGAATTAGAAAAAGAACAAACAAAACTTAAAGTCAGCCAAAGGAAGGAAATAAAGATCAGAAAGGAAATAAGTAAAATAGAGATTAAAAAAACAATAGGAAAAAATCAAAATCAAGAGCTGGTTCTTTGAAAGGGTAAACACAGTTAGCAAACCTCTGGCCAGGCTCACCAAGAAAACAGAGAACCCAAATAAAATAAGAAATGAAAAAGGAGACATAACAACTGATACTACAGAAATACAAAAAACCATAAGGGAATACTATGAACAATCATATGCCAACAAATTTGACCACCTAGAAGAAATAGATAACTTTCCAGAAACATACAGCCCACCAAAACTGAATCAAAAAGAAATAATTTGAACAGACTGATCACT
The DNA here is from genome assembly GCF_937001465.1 of Orcinus orca. NCBI lineage: Eukaryota > Metazoa > Chordata > Mammalia > Artiodactyla > Delphinidae > Orcinus > Orcinus orca. Next base: position 90,162,797 of record NC_064567.1, read on the forward strand.
AGAGGTGAAATAGAATCTGTAACTTAAAAACTCACTACAAAAAAGTCCAGTACCAGATGGCTTCACAGGTGAATACTACCAAACATACAAAGAAGAACTTATACCGATTCTTCTCAAACTTTTCCAAAAAATTAAAGAGGGAACACTCTCAAAGACATTCTATGAAAGCCACCATCATCCTGATACCAAAACCAGAGAAAGGCACCACCAAAAAAGACAAAGACAAATATTTCTGATGAATAAAGATGCAAAAATTCAGCAAAATTTTAGCACACCGAATCTGACGACCCATAAAAAAGATCCTACACCACGACCAAGTGGGATTCATCCCAAGTTCACAAGGACGCTTCAACATATGCAAAATCAATGTGATACATCACATAAGCAAAAGAAAAGACAAAAACCACATGATCATCTCAATAGATGCAGAAAAAGTATTTGACAAAATTCAACATTGATTCATGATAAAAAAAAAAAACTCTTACCAAAGTGGGTATAGAGGGAACATATCTCAACATAATAAAAGCTATTTATCACAAACCCACAGCCAATATAATACTCAATAGGGAGAAGCTGATAGCCCTCCTGCTAAAATCTGGAACAAGACAAGGATGCCCACTCTCACCTCTCCTACTCAACATAGTATTGGAAGTCCTAGTCACAGCAATCAGAGAAGAAAAAGAAATAAAGCTATCCAAATTGGAAGTGAAGAGGTAAAATTGTCATTATATGCAAATGACATGATTCTATATATAGCAATCCTAAAAACTCCACACAAAAACTACTAGAAGTGATCACCGAATTCAGCAAGGTAGCAAAATACAGGATTAACATACAGAAATCATTTGCATTTCTTTACACCAACAATGAAATATCAGAAAAGTAATGTTAAAAATACAATATCTTTCAAAATCACACCTCGCAAAATACAATACTTAGGAATAAACCTGACCAAGGAGGTGAAAGACTTATACACTGAGAACTACAAAACATTAATAAAGGAAACTGAAGATGATTCAAAGAAATGGAAAGCTATCCCATGCTCTTGGATTGGAAGAATTAATATTGTTACAATGGCCATACTACCCAAAGCAATCTACAGATTTAATGTAATCCCTACCAAATCACCCATGACATTTTTCACAGAACTAGAACAAATAATCCTAAAATTTATATGGAAGCATAAAAGAACCAGAATTGCCAAAGCAATCCTGAAGAAAAAGAACAAAGAAGGAGGCATAACCCTCCTAGACTTCAGACAATACTACAAAGCCACAGTAACCAAAACAGTGTGGTACTGGCACAAAAACAAACATATGGATCAACAGGACAGAAAAGAGACCCTATGAATAAACCCACACCCCTACAGTCAATTAATCTTCGACAAAGGAGGCAAGAATATACAATGGGAAAATAACAGTCTCTTCAGCAAGCAGTGTTGGGACAGTTGGACAGCTTCATGTAAATCAATGAAGTTAGAACACACCCTCTCACCGTACAAAACAAATGAAATCACGATGGCTTAAAGACTTAAGACATGACACCATAAAACTCCTAGAAGAAAACATAGGCAAAACATTCTCTGACATAAATCATACCAATGTTTTCTTAGGTCAGTCTCCCAAGGCTATAGAAATAAAAACAAAAATAAACAAATGGGACCTAATCAAACTTACAAGCTTTTGCACAGCAAAGGAAATCATAAACAAAACGAGAAGACAAGCTACAGATTGAGAGAAAATATATGGAAACAATGTGACCGACAAGGGTTTAATTTCCAAAATACACAATAAGCTCATACAACTTAACAACAAAACAACCCAACTGAAAAATGGGCACAAGACCTAAATAGACATTTCTCTGAAGAAGACATACACAGGGCCAGTAGGCACGTGAAAAGATGCTCAAGGAACTTCCCTGGTGGTGCAGTGGTTAAGAATCCACCTGCCAACGCAGGGGACATGGGTTTGATCCCTGGTCCAGGAAGATCCCACATACCGCAGAGCAACTAAGCCCATGTGCCACAACTACTAAGCCTGTGCTCTAGAGCCTGTGAGCCATAACTACTGAGCCCATGTGCCACAACTACTGAAGCCCATGTGCCTACAGCCTGTGCTCTGCAACGAGAAGCCACCACAATAAGAAGCCTGCACTGCAACAAAGAGTAGCCCCACTACCCACAACTAGAGAAAGTCTGCACACAGCAACGAAGACCCAACGCAGCCATCAATCAATCAATCAATCAATGTATTTAAAAAAAGACAAGATGCTCAACATCCCTCATTAGAGAAATGCAAATCAAAATTACAATGAGGTACCACCTCACACCAGTCAGAACGGCCATCATTAAAAAGTCTACAAATAACAAATGCTGGAGAGCGTGTGGAGAAAGGGGAACCCTCCAACACTGCTGGTGGGAATGTAAGTTGGTACAGTCATTATGGAAAACAGTACAGAGATTCCTCAGAAAACTAAAAATAGAGTTGCCATATGATCCAGCAATCCCACCCCTGGGCATATATCCAGACAAAACCGTAATTTGAAAAGATACATGCACACCTACGCTCATACAACACTATTCACAATAGCCAAGACATGCGAACAACCTAAATGTCCATTGACAGAGGAAAAGATAAATAAGATATGGTACATATACACAATGGAATACTACTCAGCCATAAAAAAGAATAAAATAATGCCATTTACAGCAACATGGATAGACATGATCATACTAAGTGAAGTAAAACAGAAAGAGAAAGCCAAATACTGTATGATATCACTTATATGTGGAATCTAAAATATGACACAAATGAACCTATCTATGAAACAGAAACACAGACATAGGGAACAGACTGGTAGTTGCCAACAGAGAGGGGGTTGGGGGAGGGATGGATTGGGAGGTTGGGGTGAGCAGATATAAGCTTTTATATACAAAATGGATAAACAACAAGGTCCTACTGTATAGCACAGGAACTACATTCAATATCCTATGATAAACCATAATGGAAAAAATAAAAGTATATATATGTATAACTGAATCACTTTGCTGTACAGCAGTAATTAACACAACAATTATATATCAACTATACTTTAAGCAAAAAAAACGTGCACTGGTTTAGATATGCACTTTCATGGAAGTAATAATCTGGATGGCTGTTATTACAGAGTCCAAGAAATTTTTATATCATATAGAACTAATACTCCCAAACAAGTAGTTCTTTTAGTAGTTAGGTTTATTTTCTTTTCCTACATGATCAAATGAATTTGTTAAATATATATTGTAGTAAATTTTAGATAAAGCTTCATACCTAAAATTTGGCCTATCTTGTACTTATGTTATATTGTAGTCCTTTTTTTTTTAAACTACATGAAGAGTTTTGAGCACTGAAAATAATTCAGTTGAATGTGTTTAATAACTACAACGTATGCTCATGGAGTTGGATATTCTCTCAAAAGACATACTAGTTTGAAAAGAGTATACTTTTTTGTTCATACATTAAGGATAAAGTATTTCTATTTGGTTAGCTACTTTGACCTTTTTTTTTCCCAAGCAGAAAGAAAGACTTTCTGTGAAATATTAACGTTAAAAATATTTAACTTTTAAGACAAACCACTTAGGTAAAGAAATGGGTTACTCAACTTTAAGAAAATGGTTTTGCTGGATTTGATGGCCCATTAAGTAGAGCCTAAGACCGGTTAAAAGAGCAAGTGGTCTTGAAAGAGAGGGCGAGACAAAGGGGTGTATTTCCTATCACACCTGCTTTGGCCTTTCTGCCGACTAGCTGTGTGACCCTGGCTAAATTAACGTCGGTGCTTACACAGAATGAGGGGATGGGACTAGGCAATTGTTTACATCTCTTGCATTTGGGATTTCTTCAACCTCTTTCCTGAGCAAGAGGCAGGGTCAGGGAGCACATTATGTGTGAGAGCTCCGGAGATGCCTGCATCTAGTGTCTAAGGGTTTGCCCAGCTGCATCTAATACTTCCGATAGTCATTTTATATCTTTTCCCTTGAGAGGTAACCTCTTCCACTGGTAGATTTTATTATTTGGGTTTTTTGTTTGGTTTTTTACACTACCGGGAACGTTTTGTGGGCTAAATATTTCAAAGTCTTCGCTGCAGGAAAGTAGCAGTACTATTAAGATTAGATTTTAATTCTTGGTGCCACGCTGGGATGACTAGAGAGAGCTCTGAAATGCAGTATCCTTAAACTATTACTACCTAGTGAATATAAGATAAAACGCAACCAACCATCTAACCCTAGCCTCTGGTGCCTGTCATCAACAGAGCTATGGTTGCATGTGGAACTATGTCAGATATCGCTGTAAATCAAACACTTGAGTGTTAAAAAAAAAAAAAAAAATCACAAATTCCATGACAGTAAAGAAGACACTTTGTGTCTCTGTTCAAAAACCCTGTATGTTCTGATTAAAGTTTAATATAGATGGTAGTAAGCTTGCTTGGTGTAACAAAGTTCGTTCAGGTGGCAGGCTGAATGAGAGACATGTAGGCAGAGCAGGAAAAGCCTTCTGCCACGGCACCCAGAATTTCATGAGTAAAGTTAAAGATTATATGTAGGTTCGAATGAACTTACAGAACAGAAATAGACTCGCAGACACTGAAGACGAACTTCTGGTTACCAAAGGGCAAAGGCGGGCAGGGACAAATCAGCAATTTGGGATTAACAGATACATGCTACTATATATAACATAGGTCAACAACAAGGACCTACTATATAGCACAGGGAGCTGTAATAATCTATAAGGGAAAAGAATCTGAAAAAGAATACATATATACATATAACTGAATCACTTGGCTGTATACCTGAAACTTTGTAAAATCAACTATACTTCAACTAAAAAAAAGATTATATGTAGCTTCAAGTTATTCCCCAGAAGAGACAAAGCTAGGTGCTGACGGATGAGGTGTTAAGAGAACGTCTGCTTTGGCTGCTTTATGTTGGAGAGGGAAAAAAAATCCTCCTTCTGCCACTCTCACAAGAGAAGCGGCTGAGGGCACGGAACATGAAAGAAGAAACAGGGGACTCCTTCTGAGAAATTGTAAGCAGGCAGCTCGTTACTAAAAGCCTTAAAGCTTATAATGGAAAAAGGCAGTAAGAACTTCGATCCACGTTTCAAAACTGTTCCCTTTTCTGAAGCACGAGAATCAGGGCTGGGAAAGAACTTTTAGTTACAAGCATAAAGTGAGTCAAAAAAAAAAACCCAAGAAAGTTCTAGTCAAGCTTGCTTGGGGAGGGGTGTGGCATGTTTGTGAGGGGTGGGCGAGGTTGGGGGCAAGGGGTAGTGAGGGCAGCACGAGGGTTCCTACACAGGAGGGTTTGATTAAACTGGTTTAATGACTAAAGGTTACTGAGAAGCCTACCGATTCTAGTTGCATTTATATAAATTTTGCATATATCTTGAAGGGTATACATAACTATAGAAACCTTTATATATCTAATATTTATAAAAGTAGGTTTTCAAACGTGTCCTTTAGCGTCGTCTGCTTAGTCACTTAAGCGCAGTCACTTTTTCTAGACAAAGGCTGACTGAGTGAAGAGGAAAGGCTGCGCTTCCCCCTGGCTCAGGGGGCTCTGCCTGGGAAGTGCGCTGTCACCTGTCGGTGAGGCCACGACCTGGGCTGGGGAGTGACTCACCCTCGTTTATGCTGTGTGACTTGGAAAACGTCAACGGTCCTGTAAACACACATACGTGGTAGGGGAAAAGCAAGCGCGAGCAAGGGCAAAGCGAAGACACTAGATCTCAGAAGCAGAGGCGGCCACACAAGAGAGTGAAGAGCTTGGCCTGGGGGGAGTTCTTAGCGGGGGCGGAGTTTCCAGAGAGATGGAGAGAGAGGGGACAGGATTTGCAATAGCTGCTCTGGAGGGGGTTAGTCACCGAGGGGGACAGAGATGCGGAAGAGGATTGCTTTTGTCTTACCTATTCTTCCCAAGTGGCATTGTTTCCTCCAAATATGGAAGTAGAGACTTGAATGATTCTCGAATACGTGTTGAGAGAGTTGACCCATAGGGTGAGCTGGGTTCATATTACAGCGAAGAACGTCTAATTCAGCAGTGGTCCGGAGCATGCCCGACCTCCAGCACTTTGGGGTCCATTTACAGAACTAATGCGTAAGTGAACAAATACTGAGCGTGTTCTGCATTGTGCCGAGTTCTAACAGGGACACTGATGTGGCCGAAGACATACTCTGTGTCTTCAGGGAACTTACCCTCTGGTTAGACGGGTAAGGTTTATCAGCCAGTTGGCAACAGGAGAGAGAGCTTCAGAGAAAGGGCTTTGAAGCAGGCCAGAGAGAGGGGACTGCAGGGTAAAGTGAGCTTTCCCTTAAGGAAAGGGCAGGTTTGGAGGAGCGATAACAATTGGGTTTCAAGGAGGACAGCACTACAGGAGCGATGGCGGAAGGGAAATACAGATGTACCACATACAACGGGATAGTAATTATGTCTTAAAGGATTTCAGTAACACCTACTCTGCTCAAAGCCCTTGCACTCGAATTGGCTGTGTGATCCTGGTGGGTTGGCCAGGTCTATTTACTGGCATGTTACAGCTGAAGGAAATGAGGACTCCAGATTCAGAGAGACTGTGAATCACCTGAGATCGTGGAAGGAAGGAACCAGGATTTGCGCTCATCCCCTGACCCTTGGTGCCCCATCCCCCTAATGCGGGGCAGAGAGGGGACTGCTGTAGCCGTCTGCAGAGGGTTTAGAGTCCCCTTAGCACCGCAAAGATACTGATGCGAACGTTGGTTCAGCTGCTTTGACAGAGCCCCAAATCATAGTGACATAAATAGGAGGGGTTGGCTTTTCTACCTTATACAAGTTCAGACTGGCAGGTAGTCCAGGGGAGTCAGGCACAGACAGCTTTAATCCACAAGGTCACTGGACCTCTGCAGATCAATGTGCCCCCGCGCCCCCTGCACCCAGAGGCGCAGCTACTTGGACACAGCAACCCAGTTCCTTGGTTCAGCTAATGGGAAGTACTAGCAAGACATTAGACTTGGGGAGGGGGAGCAAGACCGCAGGGTGTTTACGCCCCAAGACTCTCTGCAGGGTGGTCACAGTTGGCTGCATCCCTCAACCAGAGATCACAGGTTGCTGTTTTTTTTTTTGGCCGTCCCCTCGGTTTGCGGTATCTTAGTTCCCCGACCAAGGATTGAACCCGGACCACCGTAGTGAAAGCACCAAGTCCTAACCACTGCACCACCGGGGAAGTCCCTACAGGTCCTGTTGAATGCCCCTTCTACGCACTCCACCTTTAGTCTGTTGTTTTCACCCTCTGTCCACACCCCTGTCCAACGGTGGCAAGAGCCCCCGCCTGGTGCTGGATCTGCGGTGCTGTCCTTTATGGCTTTCCTTCTCCCTGTCCACATCTTTGTCAACAGTTCCTTATTAAACCGTCCAGCTCATGCCCTTGTCTCCTGCCGGAACCCTCACCGGTACAGTCCTCCAGGGACCCGTACTGCTTTTACCTTGTTTCACCAGTGTTATCCCCCTGTACATGGTCACATCGGACTCACCATATTGTGGCCCAGCTGAAGGGTGAAAAACAAATGGAAGGCATATTCGTCTCCTATAGCTGCTGTAACTAATCACCGCAAACACAGGCCTTAAAACAACATGACTTTACCTTACAGTTCTGTGGGTTCAACGTCTGACACGGGTCTCCCGGGGCTGAAGTCAAGGTGTCCCATGGCTGTCCTCTCTGTTTGGAACCAGCGGAGGAGAGTCCTTTTCCTTGCTTCTTCCAGCTCCAAAACCACCAGCAGCCGCCAAGCCCTTCCCAGCCTGGTGTCTACTCTCTGCCGCCTCCTTCCTCGTTTATAAACCTTTATAATTACATTGGGCCCACCTGGGTAGTCCAGGCTGATTGCCCTGCGTCAAGGTCAGCTGATTAGTAGATCAGCACCACAATTCCACCTGTAATCCTAATTTCTCTTTACCATGTAATATAACCTCTTCTTACAGGTTACAGAGATGACAAAGACATCTTTTGGAGGCCATTCTTCTGCCTACAACAGAGGGCAAACAGTTTCTCTTTTCTTTTTTTTTAATTGACGTACAGTTGATTTACAATGTTGTGTTAATTTCAGGTGTACAGCAGTGATTCAGTTATACATATATGTATATATATATTCTTTTTCAGATTCTTTTCCATTATAGGTTATTACAAGACACTGAGTACAGTTCCCTGTGCTATACAGTAGGTCCTTGTTGTTTACCTATTTTATATATAGTAGTTTGCATGTGTTAATCCTAAACTCCTGACTTATCCCTCCCCCTCCTCCCTCTTCCCCGTGGTAACCGTAAGTTTCTTTTCTGTGTCTGAGTCTATTTCTAAACAGGTTACTTTTAAGGTTGTGCCCTTGTAGTTACACTCAACACTCTCACGACCATCCTGTTGGTCAGAATTTAGTCCCGTGGGCATACTGAACCGCAAGGGAGGTTGAGAAATACAGTCTAAGTAGGCAGCCGTGTGCCTGGTTAAACCATGGAGGAGTTCTAGTACCAAAAGAAAGAAGAGGGATATCGAACAGCACATTCAAGCCTGTGCCCCATCAGGCTCCTTTGCTCTTGCCGGGATCTACTTTCTGTTTCCCTTCACTTCATTTTGCCCCCTTGGGGCTTTGGCTAATTGCACTCACCTACTGCCCCTGAGCCGCCCTTCACCTGGGATTGGTTTCTAATTTAGAGAAGAAGACATAGAATATCGCTGTAAATCAAACACTTGAGTGTTAAAAAAAAAAAAAAAATCACAAATTCCATGACAGTAAAGAAGACACTTTGTGTCTCTGTTCAAAAACCTGTATGTTCTGATTAATGTTTAATATAGATGGTAGTAAGCTTGCTTGGTGTAACAAAGTTCGTTCAGGTGGCAGGCTGAATCAGAGACATGTAGGTAGAGCAGGAAAAGCCTTCTGCCGTGGCACCCAGAATTTCATGAGTAAAGTTAAAGATTATATGTAGGTTCGAATGAACTTACAAAACAGAAATGACTCGCAGACACTGAAGACAAACTTCTGGTTACCAAAGGGCAGAGGCGGGCAGGGACAAATCAGCAATTTGGGATTAACAGATACATGCTACCATATATAAAATAGGTCAACAACAAGGACCTACTATATAGCACAGGGAACTGTATTCAATATGCTGTAATAATCTATAAGGGAAAAGAATCTGAAAAAGAATACATATATACATATAACTGAATCACTTGGCTGTATACCTGAAACTTTGTAAAATCAACTATGCTTCAACTAAAAAAAAGATTATATGTAGCTTCAAGTTATTCCCCAGAAGAGACAAAGCTAGGTGCTGACGGATGAGGTGTTGAGAGAAGGTCTGCTTTATGTTGGAGAGGGAAAAAAAAATCCTCCTTCTGCCACTCTCACAAGAGAAGCAGCTGAGCGCACGGAACATGAAAGAAGAAACAGGGGACTCCTTCTGAGAAATTGTAAGCAGGCAGCTCGTTACTAAAAGCCTTAAAGCTTATAATGGAAAAAGGCAGTGAGAACTTCGATCCACGTTTCAAAACTGTTCCCTTTTCTGAAGCACGAGAATCAGGGCTGGGAAAGAACTTTTAGTTACAAGCATAAAGTGAGTCAAAAAAAAAAAACCCAAGAAAGTTCTAGTCAAGCTTGCTTGGGGAGGGGTGTGGCATGTTTGTGAGGGGTGGGCGAGGTTGAGGGCAAGGGGTAGTGAGGGCAGCGCGAGGGTTCCTACACAGGAGGGTTTGATTAAACTGGTTTGTTTAATGACTAAGGGTTTACTGAGACGCCTACCGATTCTAGTTGCATTTATATAAATTTTGCATATATCTTGAAGGGTATACATAACTATAGAAACCTTTATATATCTAATATTTATAAAAGTAGGTTTTCAAACGTGTCCTTTAGCGTCGTCTGCTTAGTCACTTAAGCGCAGTCACTTTTTCTAGACAAAGGCTGACTGAGTGAAGAGGAAAGGCTGCGCTTCCCCCTGGCTCAGGGGGCTCTGCCTGGGAAGTGCGCTGTCACCTGTCGGTGAGGCCACGACCTGGGCTGGGGAGTGACTCACCCTCGTTTATGCTGTGTGACTTGGAAAACGTCAACGGTCCTGTAAACACACATACGTGGTAGGGGAAAAGCAAGCGCGAGCAAGGGCAAAGCGAAGACACTAGATCTCAGAAGCAGAGGCGGCCACACAAGAGAGTGAAGAGCTTGGCCCGGGGGGAGTTCTTAGCGGGGGCGGAGTTTCCAGAGAGACGGAGAGAGAGGGGACAGGATTTGCAATAGCTGCTCCGGAGGGGGTTAGTCACCGAGGGGGACAGAGATGCGGAAGAGGATTTCTTTTGTCTTACGTATTCTCCTCAAGTGGCATTGTTTCCTCCAAATATGGAAGTAGAGACTTGAATGATTCTCGAATACGTGTTGAGAGAGTTGACCCATAGGGTGAGCTGGGTTCATATTACAGCGAAGAACGTCTAATTCAGCAGTGGTCCGGAGCATGCCCGACCTCCAACACTTTGGGGTCCATTTACACAACTAATGCATAAGCAAATACTGAGCGTGTTCTGCATTGTGCCACTGATGTGGCCGAAGACATTGTGTCTCAGGGAACTTACCCTCTGGTTAGACGGGTAAGGTTTATCAGCCAGTTGGCAACAGGAGAGAGAGCTTCAGAGAAAGGGCTTTGAAGCAGGCCAGAGAGAGGGGACTGCAGGGTAAAGTGAGCTTTCCCTTAAGGAAAGGGCAGGTTTGGAGGAGCGATAACAATTGGGGTTTCAAGGAGGACAGCACTACAGGAGCGACTGCAGAAGGGAAATACAGATGTACCACATACAACGGGATAGTAATTATGTCTTAAAGGATTTCAGTTAACACCTCACTCTGCTCAAAGCCCTTTCACTCGAATTGGCTCTGTGATCCTGGTGGGGAGGCCAGGTCTATTTACTGGCATGTTACAGCTGAAGGAAATGAGGACTCCAGATTCAGAGAGACTGTGAATCACCTGAGATCGTGGAGGGAACGAACCAGGATTTGCGCTCATCCCCTGACCCCCTAATGCGGGGCAGAGAGGGGACTGCTGTAGCCGTCTGCAGAGGGTTTAGAGTCCCCTTAGCACCGCAAAGATACTGATGAGAACGTTGGTTCAGCTGCTTTGACAGAGCCCCAAATCATAGTGACATAAATAGGAGGGGTTTGCTTTCCTACCTTATACAAGTTCAGACTGGCAGGTAGTCCAGGGGAGTCAGGCACAGACAGCTTTAATCCACAAGGTCACTGGACCTCTGCAGATCAATGTGCCCCCGCGCCCCCTGCACCCAGAGGCGCAGCTACTTGGACACAGCAACCCAGTTCCTTGGTTCAGCTAATGGGAAGTACTAGCAAGACATTAGACTTGGGGAGGGGGAGCAAGACCGCAGGGTGTTTACGCCCCAAGACTCTCTGCAGGGTGGTCACAGTTGGCTGCATCCCTCAACCAGAGATCACAGGTTGCTGTTTTTTTTGGCCGTCCCCTCGGTTTGCGGTATCTTAGTTCCCCGACCAAGGATTGAACCCGGACCACCGTAGTGAAAGCACCAAGTCCTAACCACTGCACCACCGGGGAAGTCCCTACAGGTCCTGTTGAATGCCCCTTCTACGCACTCCACCTTTAGTCTGTTGTTTTCACCCTCTGTCCACACCCCTGTCCAACGGTGGCAAGAGCCCCCGCCTGGTGCTGGATCTGGGGTGCTGTCCTTTATGGCTTTCCTTCTCCCTGTCCACATCTTTGTCAACAGTTCCTGTTGACTGTCCAGCTCATACCCTTGTCTCCTGCCGGAACCCTCACCAGTACAGTCGTCCAGGGACCCGTACTGCTTTTACCTTGTTTCACCAGTGTTATCCCCCTGTACATGGTCACATCGGACTCACCATATTGTGGCCCAGCTCAAGGGTGAAAAACAAATGGAAGGTGTATTCCTCTCTTATAGCTGCTGTAACTAATCACCGCAAACACAGGCCTTAAAACAACATGACTTTACCTTACAGTTCTGTGGGTTCAACGTCTGACACGGGTCTCCCGGGGCTGAAGTCAAGGTGTCCCATGGCTGTCCTCTCTGTTTGGAACCAGCGGAGGAGAGTCCTTTTCCTTGCTTCTTCCAGCTCGAAAACCACCAGCAGCCGCCAAGCCCTTCCCAGCCTGGCATCTCTCTCTGCCGCCTCCTTCCTCGTTTATAAACCTTTATAATTACATTGGGCCCACCTGGGTAGTCCAGGCTGATTGCCCTGCGTCAAGGTCAGCTGATTAGTAGATCAGCACCACAATTCCACCTGTAATCCTAATTTCTCTTTACCATGTAATATAACCTCTTCTTACAGGTTACAGAGATGACAAAGACATCTTTTGGAGGCCATTCTTCTGCCTACAACAGAGGGCAAACAGTTTCCCTTTTCTTTTTTTAATTGACGTACAGTTGATTTACAATGTTGTGTTAATTTCAGGTGTACAGCACACTGATGCAGTTATACATATATGTATATATATATTCTTTTTCACATTCTTTTCCATTATAGGTTATTACAAGACACTGAGTACAGTTCCCTGTGCTATACAGTAGGTCCTTGTTGTTTACCTATTTTATATATAGTAGTTTGCATGTGTTAATCCTGAACTCCTGACTTATCTCTCCCCCTCCTCCCTCTTCCCCGTGGTAACCGTAAGTTTCTTTTCTGTGTCTGAGTCTATTTCTAAACAGGTTACTTTTAAGGTTGTGCCCTTGTAGTTACACTCAACACTCTCACGACCATCCTGTTGGTCAGAATTTAGTCCCGTGGGCATACTGAACCGCAAGGGAGGTTGAGAAATACAGTCTAAGTAGGCAGCCGTGTGCCTGGTTCAACCATGGAGGAGTTCTAGCACCAAAAGAAAGAAGAGGGATATCGAACAGCACTTTCTAGCCTGCGCCCCATCAGGCTCCTTTGCTCTTGCCGGGATCTACTTTCTGTTTCCCTTCACTTCATTTTGCCCCTTGGGGCTTTGGCTAATTGCACTCACCTACTGCCCCTGAGCCGCCCTTCACCTGGGATTGGTTTCTAATTTAGGAGAAGATATAGAATTGTTTCCTAAATGGACCACACCAGCTACCTCATCATCAGTTGTCCCCTGATATTCATAATTTCTCTAATGATTATCCCGATCTTCATAGTGAACTCAGGGGTGAGTTGCAAATGTTTCTAGCTGGTCTCTGGTAACACGTTTCCTCACACTTACTGGCCTGCACACCTGCTGTGTGGCCTACCCAGCCCGTGGCCCACCATCTTGCTCTGCCTTCCACATGCAGTGTCTTAGGTTCTATCTGCCCACCCCCACTATCGAATCTTCCAGTCTCAGTGTCTACCAGCCTGGTCACTACTCCCAGTGACCTTGGCTCCTGGCCCCTACCCTTCCCTCAACCCCTGCTCTGGGATGTCAGAATTCAGTCTAACCTTCTCTGTGTTGGTCTCTCATGCCTCAGCAGACCTCCCAGTGCTGGGCAGTTGACGTAGTGTTCACTCAACTCATATTTAGGAAACTGTTAGAATAATTATAATAGAGGCAAAGGAAATGGATGCATGTCGATGCGTGTAATATTTATAGGAAGAATTAAAATATCTTCTAGTCACATTATTTGTTGACTATCATATATAGGTGCTTTACATACTCTAATTCATTTAATTCTTCTTCGTTTTTAGCTACTTACATCAAATTATCTTCCTTAGATGGGAGGCAGAGCCATGCCTTCTACCAGGAAAGTTGATGAAGCATCGTATAGGCAGAATACACGGATCTAAAACGAAGAGTGGAAATATGTGTGAGGCTGCTCACACTTAGATCCAAGTGATTCACAGGCAAAATGTTACTTCCTGCACCTATGACTTTGGGCTCTTGTCTCTAAGGAAGTCTCTTGTCACCTGACAACACAACAGTTGTTCCACTGACTGGAATACATACCATTTCCCAGTTTTTCAGGCTTCTCATGCTAAAGGATACACAAGACAAAATAATGGGGGCGGGAATTATAATTTTGACTGGGGTAATTGATCTCGATTTTTAAAGGGAAATAGAGCTGCTGGTGCACAGTGGCTAGAACCTGGACAGTCTACTCTTGCCACGTCCCAGGGAAAAATATGAGAGCAATCTCCTCCATTTGTGCAGGACCTTCCAAGGCTCAGAATCCTCAGGAAAGAAGGTTTGGGTCTCTCTACCCGGCAAAGAGATGCTTGCTGAAGACAGAATATAAAGCTCAGAAATCCAGACTACAGCTTCTTGAGTAGTTACAGACGTCTGCGACCTCAATCTGTGTTTCTCAATCTGTGATATTTTATAGGTACCTATTGTTTTATTATGAAATAGAAAATATACTTAACTTTTTAATCCCTTTCCCCACTGCTATTCTGTACTTAGCATATGTTGGTAGTGAACTTTATCATTTTGATTTATGAATTCAGTACATCAAGACAGACTTGTAACACAGGTAGAAAAGGAACAGAGTTCAGCTGGAGACACCGCCTGAGAGCTGGATGCACTGAGTGAGTGATGGGATCTTAGGTTGGTTCCCCTGAAGACCGGGGATATGCTTTCAGATGGCTGAGTGAATGCAACACTGTGTTTGGTGGAAACATTTGTTTTTGTTTCAGAAGAAAAGATGGAATGAAGAATGTATTATGATATTAGGAAGTCAAAGAGGTGGGCTAGAATGGAAATTTGTAATTCATTGATGCCTGGAAGCAAAATCCTTCCTATCTTGGAAGAGTCCAAATTAGGTGGAGGCAAAATTCCCCTCCTACTACCAGAGCCCAAGGGGGCAGACATTCTCTCTTCTCACTCCCTGGCAGCCAGGGCACATGAGAAAGCTCAGCCCACTGGGCACTTCTACTAGGGATGTTGAGTCATGAGAAAGTGACACAAGAGGGACTTCCCTGGTGGCTCAGTGGTTAAGAATCCGCCTGCCAATGCCAGGGGACACGGGTTCGATCCCACATGCCACAGAGCAAGTAAGCCCATGCGCCACAACTACTGAGCATGTGCTCTGGAGCCCGCGAGCGACAACTACTGAGCCCCCGCATCACAACTACTGAAACCCGTGCGCCCTAGAACCCGTGCTCTGCAACGAGAAGCCATCGCAATAAGCCCACACACTGCAACAAAGAGTAGCTCGCGCTCGCAGCAGCTAGAGAAAGCCCGCACAGCAACGAAGACCCAACACAGCCAATAAATAAATTAATCAAAAAAAAAGTGACACAAGAGGCAGAGACGGTTGGAAATTAACAGGATGGTGGAGAGTGTCTATCAGGGCCAGCATGAGCATCCTTACCTGAGTGTCCCTGAGGTGTGATCTTGAATATACGCCCAGATGCATAATTGTCCTTGGTGACATTTTCTCCAGCCATTTCTTCAATTTTATGTGCTTTCAGATATCCTTCTTGTAGATTCCCTTCCTGCTTGATAAACTCTGCTCGGTTTTCAGTGTTTGCAGTCAAGAACTCAGACTGGGAAAACCATAATATTTAGTTGGTTTTTTATGTTTAGTGATTTGGATTCTTTTCATTTTACCTTAAGTAGCGTGGCAATGAATTATCCCCAAAGCTCCTCCCTCCAGACCCCCGTGTTTAAGATTTTTTTTCTTAATGTACAGGTTTAACTGGTCTCAGGATAGATCATGCTATACATTGTCAAATTACTTCACAGTGAATAGGAGATACTGTTTTCACTGAATCTTTGTCTTGGTCACATCACATTACTTGATACAGCAAGTAATAGAAGTTAAGATGATTTATCTGACATAACCGAGGAATGAGATTTTCCACCTATG
Organism: Orcinus orca; assembly: GCF_937001465.1. NCBI lineage: Eukaryota > Metazoa > Chordata > Mammalia > Artiodactyla > Delphinidae > Orcinus > Orcinus orca. The sequence goes on from NC_064567.1 coordinate 90,178,627, forward strand.
TACATTTTAAAAAAGATAACCAAAGCTTACTATTTTCAACACCAAAGTTTAGAAACCATAATCACTTTTTAGCTACAGTCTTTCCAAAGTACATCACATATTTCCAACCTCATTAAACTGCAATCCCTGGAGGCCCACAGAGATGATGGGTTTACCTTTGCCCTTGCACTTGATTCCCCAGATCACTGTGCTTTCCTCATGACTGGGGAATTTTCGGTCTCTCTGGAACTCAACAGCCTCCGTAGATAGAGGACAGAGACTCTTCCCTCTTTAACCCTTTCCTCACTCTCTGGCCTATTACTTGTAGAGTCTGCCCACTGTAAAGGCAGAACAACTGAACGTAGCTATTTCAAACAGATAACCGTGCTTGCAAAACTAAGTCTTTCATTTGTACCAAGTTGAAAGTCATCATCCTAGTGGGAAAGTTGGAGTAAACAATCATGTTTGTGATAGTCGTGTTCTTCGTCTGGTTCATTCTGTGGGCTGTTCGTTGATGGAAGTTTCCAAAAGTCCAAGTGCTGGATGCATGGAGGATTACAACCATGTATTTCAAGAGACTTCTGGGGTGGTCCTTCCTGTAGAAAAGTTTCATCCTATTCTTTAGAATCACCAGGGAAACTGCGATTTTCCTTAGTAACCTACATCTAAAGAAATTCCATACTTATATGGAATCCTAAAGCTCCTTTGTTGCATTTTTAAATCCATCTGTTATGAGTCAGCCCTTAATGGAAATGGTTCCAGCTGCTTTCTCTCTTTTATACATCAGTGTTGATGTACATGATGTCTCATTCACAAACGTGAATTGAGACGTTCAAATTCCCTTAAAATAATCCCTCCAAAGGAGAGCGTTCAGTGTGCTCTGTCATACAACATACATGCAAGAAAAGTTAATGCAAAATCATAGATCCATTTTGAAATGAAACAATCTGATCTTTTATACTAAACAATAGCAACATGATTGCTAGTCTTTTAAAAATGAGCAGCTCTTACAGCAAAAATGCTTGCAGACAAATTATGAAAAGTAGCTCAATATTTATCTTCTTGTATATTGTTCTAGTGCCATTTGGGAAAAGCAGAATCCTTTGGTTGAGAGAATGAATATGTAGGAGAGTGGGTGTAAAAATGAGTTATATTTTGAACTGTATGCATTTTATTCAGAACAGAATAAGAGTTTTACAGACAAAGCAAATCCAGATAGAAACTACAGAACAGTCTAGTATATCCCATCCATATTTATGCCATCCTAGTATTAGAAATATTGATTTAAATTTGTTTAAATTTATTTTATTGTGGTAAGAACATTTAATGAGATTTACACTCAACGCTTAAGTGTATAATACATTATCATTGACTATATGTATAACATAAGGCAGATCTCTAGAACTTACTCATCTTGCTTAACTGAAACTTCACTCCCATTGATGAGAACTCCCTACTCCCCCCACCCCAGCTGCTAGCAACTTATTTAACACTTAGGTTCACTGGACTGAAATGAGTGTGAATACATACTTATTTGTAGATTTGCACTTGTTATATGTACATATGTCTATATCTATTGTATGTCATATTTAGGCTATGAAAGGAAAGGAAGGCAAAAGGAAAGGTTTCCGAAACCAGAGATGATCCCTTTACTACTCCCTTTCTATTCCATATAAAGTGGCATTGCCTTAGCCAAGCTTCACTCCCCAGCTACACTGGGCAAGGAGAGGGCTCAGGGACGGAGGCAGAAGAGGCTGACCATTTGTGCGTCCCAACTTCAGCACTGCACCTCAGGTTTGCTCATGAGAAGCCAGAAACGAAGGCACAGGTGATTTTGCACTTTAACTCCGCCTAACTGTAGCAGGTAGCATATTTATTTTCTTGCTCAATAATTTCTTTTTTAATGGCAATGACTTGATCTTCCAACTGTTTCAGCTGATCAGCTTTTTCTTGTCTACTTATAGTCAAAGCTTGGATCTTTGTTTCTAAATCTTAAAGAAGAAAATGGAGTAAATGTTTAAGTAGGTCCCATTTGTTTATTTTTATTTTCATTACTCTAGGAGGTAGATCAAAAGAGATCCTGCTGCGATTTATGTCAGAGTGTTCTGCCTATGTTTTCCTCTAAGAGTTTTATAGTATTCAGTCTTACATTTAGGTCTTTAATCCATTTTGAGTTTATTTTTGTGTATGGTGTTAGAGAATGTTCTAATTTCATTCTTTTACATGTAGCTGTCCAGTTTTCCCAGCACCACTTATTGAAGAGAGTCTCTTTTCTCCATTGTATATTCCTGCCTACTTTGCCACAAATTAGGTGACCATAGGTGCATAGGTTTATCTCTGGAGTTTCTATCCTGTTCCACTGATCTATATTTCTGGTTTCGTACCAGTACCATATTGTTTTGATTACTGTAGCTTTATAGTATAGTCTGAAGTCAGGGAACCTGATTCCTCCAGCTCCATTTCTCTTTCTCAAGATAGCTTTGGCTATTTGGGGTCTTCTGTGTGTCCATACAAATTAAAAATAGAGCTACCATATGATCCAGCAATCCCACTCCCAGGCATATATCCAGAGAAAACCATAATTTGAAAAGATACATGTACCCCAATATTCATTGCAGCACTATTTACAATAGCCAGGACATGGAAGCAACCTAAATGTCAATTGATGGATGAATGGATAAAGAAGATGTGGTACATATATATAAGGGAATATTATTCAGCCATAAAAAGAACAAAATAATGCCATTTGCAGCAACGTGGATGGACCTAGAGATTGTCATGCTGAGTCAAGTAAGTCAGACAGAGAAAGACAAATAACATATGACATTGCTTATATGTGGAACTAAAAAATGGTACAAATGAACTTATTTACAAAACAGAAATAGAGTCACCGATGTAGAAAACAAACTTACAGTTACCAAGGGGGGAAGGGGAGAAGGGATACACTGGGAGATTGGGATGGACATACACACACTACTAGATATAAAATAGATAACTAATAAGGACCTACTGTATAGCACAGGAAACTCTACTCAATACTTTGTAATGACTTACAAGGGAAAAGAATCTACAAAAGAATGGTATATGTATATGTGTAACTGATTCACTTTGCTATACAGCAGAAACTAACATAATATTGTAAATCAACTGTACTCCAATACAAATTAATTTAAAAAAAAGTGGAGTAAATGATATCTATTTGATAGATTCCTCCTGGATACCCATGTTATACCAAACACAGGGATTTATATGTCAATTAAGGACATATTTAGTTTTCTGTTTTGATTCAATGGATAAAGCACTTATTTTCACCAGATTTCTCAAGGTTTTCACCTAAATCAGCAAATTGATATTTTTGTCTAAAGCTAATTAGAATTCATTAGAAATGAAAAAACAGAGGACAAGCCTTGATTGGATTTGGTGAAGTGCTGTATTTTCAAAGGTTTGTTCTTCCTATATTTACTTTTTTTTAACATCTTTATTGGAGTATAATTGCTTTACAATGGTGTGTTAGTTTCTGCTTTATAACAAAGTGAATCAGTTATACACACACATATGTTCCCATATCCCTTCCCTCTTGCATCTCCCTCCCTCCCACCCTCCCTATCCCACCCCTCTAGGTGGTCACAAAGCACCAAGCTGATCTCCCTGTGCCATGTGGCTGCTTCCCACTAGCTATCTATTTTACGTTTGGTAGTGTATATATGTCCATGCCACTCTCTCACTTTGTCACAGCTTACCCTTCCTCCTCCCCATATCTTCAAGTACATTCTCTAGTAGGTCTGTGTCTTTATTCCTGTCTTGCCCCTAGGTTTTTTATGACCATTTTTTTCTTAGATTCCATATATATGTGTTAGCATACAGTATTTGTTTTACTTTTTCTGACTTACTTCACTCTGTATGACAGACTCTGGGTCCATCCACCTCACTACAAATATCTCAATTTTGTTTCTTTTTATGGCTGAATATTCCATTGTATATATGTGCCACATCTTCTTTATCCATTCATCCGATGATGGACACTTAGGTTGCTTCCATGTCCTGGCTATTGTAAATAGAGCTGCAATGAACATTTTGGTACATGAGTCTTTTTGAATTATGGTTTTCTCAGGGTATATGCCCAGTAGTGGGATTGCTGGGTCGTATGGTAGTTCTATTTTTAGTTTTTTAAGGAACCTCCATACTGTTCTCCATAGTGGCTGTATCAATTTACATTCCCACCGACAGTGCAAGAGTGTTCCCTTTTCTTCACAGCCCCTCCAGCATTTATTTTTTCTAGATTTTTTGATGATGGCCATTCTGACCGGTGTGAGGTGATAACTCATTGTAGTTTTGATTTGCATTTCTCTAATGATTAATGATGTTCAGCATTCTTTCATGTGTTTGTTGGCAATCTGTATATCTTCTTTGGAGAAATGTCTATTTAGGTCTTCTGCCCATTTCTGGATTGGGTTGTTATTTTGTTATTGAGCTGCATGAGCTGCTTGTAAATCTTGGAGATTAATCCTTTGTCAGTTGCTTCATTTGCAAATATTTTCTCCCATTCTGAGGGTTGTCTTTTGGTCTTATTTATGGTTTCCTTTGCTGTGCAAAAGCTCTGAAGTTTCATTAGGTCCCATTTGTTTATTTTTGTTTTTATTTCCATTTCTCTAGGAGGTGGGTCAAAAAGGATCTTGCTGTGATTTATGTCATAGAGTGTTCTGCCTATGTTTTCCTCTAAGAGCTTGATAGTGTCTGGCCTTACATTTAGGTCTTTAATCCATTTTGAGTTTATTTTTGTGTATGGTTTTAGGGAGTGTTCTAATTTCATACTTTTACACGTACCTGTCCAGTTTTCCCAGCACCACTTACTGAAGAGGCCATCTTTTCTCCACTGTATAGTCTTGCCTCCTTTATCAAAGATAAGGCGACCATATGTGCATGGGTTTATCTCTGGGCTTTCTATCCTGTAAGTGTCCATCACTTTAGGGCTTCCCAATCTTTCAGGAAATAGACTGAAGATATTATTTTAAAAGACATGTTCATTTCTTCATTCTTCTCTGCTGATATGGAAGTCCCTGAGCAGTAAAAGCAAAGTGATGCTTTTCACTCTTATCCAACCATGCATCCGTCTATGAACCCATCCATGCATTTATCCATGAATCCATCCATGCATACATCCATGTGTCTATCCATGCATCCATCCACTCACTTATCCATTCTTCATCCAACAAATACCTGAGAATTATAGTAAACCCTAACCAGAAGCCCATAGAGTAGTGGATAGAAGAGGCACAGAGAGCTATAGTTAACAGTGTGAAGTGGCCTTTAGAAAAGAAACTGACCTTAGGTTGAAGTGGAACTTCTAAAGGAAGGAAGATAAATGTTCCACTTCATATCACACCTGGATACTCAGTTGGTTTGGAGTAACTGTCAAACTAGCATGTAGCATGTGTTTAGAGGAACAAGCTAGATTGCTGGAGAAATATGAAATTGTCTTGTGAACAAAAGTTGAATTAACTTTTATGTTTACATTTCATACAGAGAAAGAAGATTCAGGGCGTGTGCTATAGCTATTTTCAAGTATTTGTGGCCAGAAAAGCAGAGTAAATGTGTTTTTGGTCATCCTGAGGACACAGAATGGAACACAGCAGGTGAAAGCCCCATGAAGGAGGATTTTTGTCTGAATACAGAGAACTTTCTAGTAGTCACAGCAGTTCAAAGACTAAGGAGCTGCTTTGGAAGGTGGTGAGCATTCTATCACCAGAAACTTTCAAATACGGGCTATCTGGGATTGAACAGGGGAGTCAGCATTGGAAGGGTATTTGTACGAAAAGAAAAATAGATCCTTGGGTTTCTACCAAGGAACTTAACAAGATCGTGCTGGATACTTTCCATTTGCCCCACCAGATCCTTGACCCATCCTGCTCTGTGTCCTGGAGAGAAAGGCAGCCTCCACAGATGACATCACCTGGCTCCCTTGACCTCTGGCTTTCGTTCACACTTGGCCACTGGCCAGTTCTGAGAAGTGATCAGAGGGTGGCAAGAGCTAGCAGAATGCACCCTTGGTGAGCAGCAGGGTTCTGGCAGTCCTGCCCTCTCTCAAGTCCAGCTCCTGCAGGGTGGCCTCCTCCCTTCTGTCCTCGTACTCACAGTGCTGCTTCCCAGCACGCACACTCCTCCTTCCCATGGCTCATTCAGGTCCAGGGATGCTAATGGCTTCTCTGCTGGTCACCCAGGGCCTCCAAACCCTTGGTCGATTCCCTTAATTCCTGTGTTGTTTTTCTTTTTTCTAGTTCCTTCCACCAAGAAATAGAGTCTATTTACCCTCTCTCCCCAAACCAGGTCCAGCTTTGCAAGTTGTTTTGACCAATAGAAAGTGGAAAAAATGATGTTGCTGGACCTCAATCAAGAGCCTCGCGCCTTCTGCCCATTCTTACGGAACCCTGTAACCACCAGGCTCTAAAGCAGCCTGGAATGAAAGACCCTGTGGAGAGAGGCCCAGCATCTCTGCCAAGCCTGGGCCCTGGCAGACCTGCCAGCTGACCCATCAGACAATGCGGCTGCTTGAGTAACAGCCCAGGAGAGACCTGCACCACCCGGACAACCCCCCCCCACACAGTGCACGCTTGTTGTTCTAAGCCATTACATTGGGGGAACAGTTTGTGATGCAGTAAATAGATAAGTGAGACAACTCCGCTTATAAACACACAATCCAGAATTACATCCAAGTGTGCTTTTTGTTTCTTGCTGGGATGCTGACTGACACAAAGCTCCACGGAGGGACCCTGGCTGCAGACTGGGGCCCACTCCCCACTCTCTCCGCTTTGACCTTGTCAAGTTAAGTCAGGGCTCCTTTCTGGAATCCCATGGGCATCTCTTCCTAACCACAGACCCTGTGGTTCAGCCTCTTCTTAAGTGGCAGAGTTGGGAAGATGGCCAAACCACTGTCTTAGTTTCCTATCTTGTTGAGTTGTGAAAACAGCCTTATGGTGAGAAGAAAAAAAAAGTACTAGAATGCATTACTTTTGACCTGAGAAGTCGCCTGACTCAAACTTCTCTTCCAACCTAATTTTAAGAACTGTGAAAGTTTTAGTCTATGGGGAAAAGTGGCAACAATGCAGACCCTGACATAAAATATAAGACAGAAAAGGTCCTCCCGGTGTTTTTGTTCTCACAGGAAGGACCAAGGTCTGGGAATAATAGAAACTGATTTTTCATGGTATCGCCTATGGAGTGCAAGGTAAAAACATTTGTCTTTTTGAATCTTTCCTAGTATTTCCTTCTTTAAATTATTAAGAAAATACTGAAAGTGAAAAAAACTCACTACTTTTTACAACAATTCTGTAAATGTAAAAAGTAGTGTTTTCCTCTTCACCCTCCTTGCCCCCACAGATATCTAATGGTAACAGTTTGGTATGTATTTTTCCTGACTTTGGCCCACACTAATGTTGCATTCTCATTTTTTTCATTTCATAACAATGATATAAATAGTTGTAGGGCCAATGACTCATTTTATAATAAAGGAGCATTTGTAAGTGAGAGTTGGTTTTTTTTGGCCCCGTCCTGCGGCATGTGGGATCTTACTTCCCCTACCAGGGATCGAACCCGTGCCCTCTGCATTGGGAGTGCAGAGTCTTAACTACTGGACTGCCAGGGAAGTCCCTGGGTTATTTTAGTATTTTGAGAGTTACTTATATTCAAAATGAATATGGTTAATTTTAAAGCTGTGGGAGACAATAAATAAAACTAGAAGTAAAACTAGACCACTTATCATTCAATATTTCTTGATGATTTAGAGGTGGTTCAGGACATAATGATTGCCCAGAACAATCATGAGTATCAGCTGTGGAAAAAAACACTGATTACCTTTCTGATTGTATGTGTTCTATGTTTGCTACACTTTTAGTGCATCAAAATTTCCATTTTTTTCAAGAGTATGTTTCCTTTCTGGATTGCTACCTACAGACCCATGATAAATGACTTAGCACCCTAGAGTCTAGATCGTAACTCCAAAAAAGTAACTTGCAGGAGAGGAGAAAATGAGCAGCACAGCTTAGGACAGGGTTTTCCAACCTCGGCACTATTGATACTTCGGGCAGAATAATTGTTCATTATCAGGGGGATGTCCTGTGCATTACAGGACATTTAGCAACATCCCTGGCCTCCGTCCACTAGAATGTTAGTTGCACCACTAGTTGTGACACACAGAAATGTATTCAGACATTTTTATCCCCAGGGGAGGGGATAAAATCACCCCTGGTTGAGAAGTACCAAGTTAGGACAAGGGCATTTCAAAGTGACCATAGGCAATCTCAGTGTGTTCCAATTAATGCAGACAGAGCTCGTCAGTACTTGTTGACATAAAATCAGGCACGAGGCATATTCCGTTACAGTCACAAACCCACCTCCTACTTCTGTCTCCTCGGTGGACTCAGAAGTGGTTAAACTGTGTCAATGATAAATTGAAATTGGTATATGTTCTACCAGAAAGGTGGAGTATTATGATGTTATTGTCAAACTGGGGGAGTGGGTAAAAGGATAGAGAGAACTACCACATGGTCCAGGAATCCCGGATTTGTGTATATATCTGAGAAAACCAAATCTGTATCTCAAAGAGATATCTGTACTCCTGTGTTCACTGCAGCACTATTCACAATAGCCAAGACGTGGAAACAACCTGAGCGTCTGTCAATGGATGACTGGATAAGGAAGGAGTGAGAGGCATATATACACACATCAGATATATACACATGTATGTATAAATATAATTCATCATTACAAACAAGGAAATCCTGCCATTTGCAACAACATGAACGAACCTAGAGGACATTACGCTAAATGAAAGTAAGCCAGAGAAAGACAAATCTGTATGATATCACTTATATATGGAATCTAAAAAAAAAAAAAGTTGAACTCATAGAATGAGTAGAATGGTGGTTGCCAGGGGTTGGGGGATGGGGAAATGGGGGGAGATGTTGGTCAGAGTACAGACTTCCAGTTATAAGATGAATGGGTTCTGGGGATCAATCAGATTGTATTGTATATGTGGGTAGATCTGAAGCATTCTCACCACATACACACAAAAAGTAAACATGTGAGGTGGTGGACGTGTTAACTGTGGTAGTCATTTCACAATGTACACGTCCATCAAATCATCACGGGGTACACTTTAAATACATACAATTCTATTTGCCAATTATACCTCAGTAAAGCTGGGAACGTCTAAAGAATAGATACCTGTTATCCTTCTTATCTTGTCCTCTGTATCTGCAGCCAGTTTGCTGCATCTCTTAGCTGTTTCACTTTCCCTAAGGTTTCCTTTGTCAGTCCTGGCGCGCTTGTCTTATGCTGAAGAATAGCTTATTGACATTGTAGCTCAACAAGCTCCTGTAACAAAGCAACACTCCCGTCATCAGAAAATATTTACAAAGCATGCACACGTGCGTGATGTTTGCCTGATAATGTTCATAAAAGGGATAAGCGGCGATCATCATCCAGTCAGTGACGCTTGAGTCACTCTGATATTTCCGACAGGGCTTTTATTTGCATGGTTTGGGTCGTTTTTTTCAGGTTGAAAAAATGCTCAGCTTTAGTTAGTCACAAATAAAATGTTTCTGTTACAAAATATCAAGGCTTTTTTTCACATTAAGGCAACGATTTGTCCTGAACTATGTTAAGGTCAGAGATAACAGAGGACAGAACTGAGCCAGTTCTGCCCGTGACAAACGTTTGGTTCAGTTGGGTCGAACAGCTGCAAGTGCAAGGTGAAGGTCAGAGAGAGTGGTGAAGGTTCAGAAGCAGCAAGGACACAGTATTTGGTTGGCACAAAGGTGAAAGGGGCATGAGGAAGGAAGGGAGGCAGGGAGGCAGGAGGGTATGAAGGGCTCCTTGCGTTTAGAAGGGAAATCTTCAGGGTCAGGCTGAGTGGTTGACAACTTGGAACGTTACATAGATGAATAACCACCAGACCCAGGAATGCACTATGGAAGTGGTAGAGGGTGGGCAGGAATCACCTTTCTCAACCTCTGTTCCACAGAAAATGCCCTCAACTCCCAAGTCAGTGGAAAACGTACCCAGCACATTAGGAATTAAGAGCAAGAGAATACACCAGTTACAAGAACACTTCAACCTCTTTCTTTTGCTTAAGCTGCTATATTAATGTGACCAACCAAAGACTTCCTGCTAAGAAAATGAGTTGATAGCTTCTTTCAGCAACCGAAATGAACAGGCTATTTTCCACAACTGTTTCATGAACTCACTCTGATTTTTGTAACTTGATCTATTCTCTTTGGCAGATGACTTTCACTTCTTTGTTTTGTGATTTAATTAGAGTAAAGGGATCAATCAGATTGTATTGTATATGTGGGCAGATCTGAATACATACAGTATAGACCCATGACATAAATTGTGAATGGTTGGAAGTTTAGGAAAAATTTGCCTAAGATGTCACTAGTAATACGGGATGCATAGATGGGGCTAAACACTCTAACGTAATCTGGCCAAAAACCTGTCTTCTTTGGAGACAGCACTCCACTTACAGAAGCATCTCCATGCCCAGCGGGGTCCCTACAAACATGCACTGCTGAGCATGGGCCAGCACTAAAGGAAATGCTGACAAATGGCACAAAAATCTGGGGTGAAGGGATTATCCTTCAAAGAAGCACGGTTGTCTGCTCTTAGTGGCAGGGGTAGGACCAGCGACCTCCTCAAGGCCCCCAGCCTGGCGCCGGGCCGATTCAGCCTGAGCTCCCACACGGACGGCCTCGTCTCTATTCCTTTGCAACTTGGTCTGCAGCCGGGCAAGTCCACGCTCCAGCGCTGACTGTTGCTTTGCTAAAGCCAGCTCAGTCTCCCGGGCCTGATTTTCAGCCTGTTGTTGATTGAAAGACCAGGAAGGAGACAGTCTCTCTATGCAACAAACAAGAAAATACATGATGTAATGAGCCCTCTGAAGACAAGCTAGGTGTGAAGGGAAAGGAGATCATTCCTTTGCTTTTTCCGTTCCTTAAAAAAATGTTATAAAAAAATACTTCAGACAGACAAGAGGTTCTAGAAGATGTGGCACGTATCCGTGTACCCACCAGCTGGCTTAAGAATAAGTATTGCCAGTGAGCCAAGACCCTGGGTGTACCACCATCATCACCCCCTCCCCCGCAAAGGTCACCACTACTCTGAATCTAATATTTCTCATTCCATATACTTCTACATGCTTTGAACTCTATCTTATTTGGTATTTCTAACAATATACAGTATTTTCTACTTTTAAACTTTATGCAAATACATCATCCTGTGTATTTCTGCAGCTTGAATTTTTTAATTCAAAATTATTCTGGTACAGGTCACCTAAGTTAATTTGCATAACTCTTTTTATTCTTTTTTTATCCTTTATTTTTTAAATTCTTTACTCACTTTTACCAATTGAAAGTGTTCCATTGTTTGAATATACAAAAATTTATTCTTCTATTTTCCAATGGATGCGGGTGGCTTCTAATTTTTTTCTCCCTTATAAACAATAATGAACACCTTATACTTGTTTATTTCGGTGACTATACTTGTCACGTCTAGAAGTCTGACAGGTCATTTGTTATCTCTTGTTCTTTGGTCAAACTTTCGTGCCTTCTCTGATTTTTCTTAAGCGTAATAAACATTCTTATTTTGTACTGGATATCCAATAAAGGTAATACCCAAAGTCTCCTGCATTCTGACTCTGTTTACTGTTACTGATGGCCTCTTGCTTAAGGCAATTTGTTTCTTTATTGTGTGTTTTAAGGGAATCCTTTGAGGCTTGGTTTTAAGGTACATTCCTTTGGAAAGGATTTCTTATTGCCTCTGTCAGGCATCTGAGGGCCCTGACAACCCAGGACCACTTTAAATGACATTTTTAGCTTGGTTTAACAGGGCCACCCAGGTAGTACGAATTCTGGCCTCATCTCACCTGAGAGCCAGCTTGTTAATAATTCTTAGTGAAGACTCTCCCCCTCCACGCACAGGCTAATATCTTTACCGCCTCTTCCTCTCTCTGAAATAGTTTAACATTTCCTTGAGGGTTTGCCTTTTGGGGTCTCCTCTCTATGCAGGGGTCTCATCCCCTCCTTGCATGGGTTTCATTTTCTGTCTATTACTCATGGCAGCCAGGGAAACCAACAGCTTTAACACACGAGGGACTGACAGCTACCCTCCGCCTGCCATCAGGTTCATGCTTCATTATCTGTCTGGATCATGTTTTCCGGCCATTATTGGCCTCTGAAGATTTCCTCCATTTTTTACCAATTCAGCTATGCATTTAAAAAATTGTTAAAACATCTAACCTTTTCAGGTTTTTTCCTACTAGATGGCTCCTTGATATACTGGTCCACCATGCTGTTAGAAATCGAAGCCCCTTCCTAGGCCCTCGGGCATAGGTGGGAGTTTTTCTAGAGCAGGAATCTTGAAGCTTTTTCTGTAAAGGGGCTGCTAGTAAATATTTTACACTTTGTAGTCCATAAAATCTCTGTTGCAACTATTCAACTCTGTGCCATGGTAGTGCAAAAGCATCCATGGACAATATGTGGCTGAATTCCAATAAAACGGTGTGACTTTGGATACAACAGTTGGTGGGTCCCTGTGGCCCCTGGGCTGCATTTTGCCAACCCCTGTTCTAGAGTAGATGCCTAGAAGGGGAAAACCTGGAGACCGTCTTTATTTTTTGTTCCTGTATATATGCAACCTCCTCATATCTGAGCTTTTTATTTCCAGATGCATGACTTCCTGTGCTGGTGCCTTCTGCTTTTCTTTTCAGGATGCAGGTACTTAGATATCTAAGATTCCGGGGAAGAACAGAGACTGAGAAGCTTGCAATCTGCTGGGAAGAGGATGTGCTGGAGAGAGATACATCACAGACTCTCAGTCTAGGTCCTGTTCTGCCCTCCAGCTGCCAGGCTTCCTCTTCTGGATCCATCCCCTGGGTTAAACTGTGGCTTTATTCCTGCCAAACAGTGGATGGAACCCTTTCTTTCAGGTAAGATAGTCTTTCAGTCTTAGGATACGCTGATGAGATTTCACGCATATTTTGTTATAAAAATCTGGCAACAAGTAACTTAATTTCTTTGGTTGGTGAGCTCTCAGAAGTCCGTTACTTTCCCTGGTATCAGAAGGGATAAATACTGGCCTCACATCTACCATTAATTAGCTGCGAGACGTTAGGTAAGTGACTTAACCTCCGCGAGTCTTAGTTTCTTCATCTACAAGCTGATGGTAACAACACCTGCTTTGTCCCCCAGTGAGATGAAATAATGCCGGGATAACTCTGTAGAACGTTAATTACACATGATACTATCATAATCTTATTTACATCATAATAATTCCATCAGACAGGTAAGATGAGATATAAAAACTGTGCTGTCTTCACACTCAAAGTCTATTTCAGGTTAGTTTCAAGGAAGATAGAGAAATACCTGCAGTGCGTTCTTTTTTATTTTTGTTGTCTGGGCAGTCAGCTGTGTGATGGTAGAATCTGCCTGTACTTGAGTGATTTGAACTTGTTGCAACTTATTCAACATTTTGTCGAGATTTAATAGAACATTTGCTGCTTTTCTAAGATATTAACATATCAGATTAGATAAATATACAATTATTCATTTATTTCACCTTGAGAGTTCATTCGACTCAACAAAAACTTTACTGAATTATTCATAAAGTCAATTGAAATCACTCTTAAGCAAGGCAAAGTGCTGAAGTCTTCCTCTTGAGACATAGGTACATTTAGATGCCAGTAAAAACACATACATATGCATGCATAGATACAGATTTTGCCAGATATGGAAATCAAGGATACAGGTCTCGTTTCTTCTTAACTTGTCATAAGCAGAGAGGTTTGGGGGATAAAACTGCCAAGCTTGGAACAAAAAAAAACTATCTTCGGCCAATTCCAGTTCTCTGATTTCTCAAACTTAAGTAAGTAACGCTCTTGAAATCCTGATTGGAGTAGGGGGCGGGGTAGTCAAGAGGCTCCAGAGGGAGCAAAAGAGAACGAAAGGCCCTGCGTTTTCAGGCTGTGTTTATTCAGGTTTATTTAAGCTTCGCTGACATTCCAGCTGCCCAGGGGCCCAGTCAGAGGTTACCATCACAAGCTTTCCAGGTGATAGTCTATTTTACAGAAGTGAGCACACCTCAAGTCAACATTCACCAGATACTTAGGTCTGTGGGCTCAGAGGCACCTTCGCAAGAAGGTACAAAGTCAGGGAACTAGATCTTAGCAGAGGCATCATTAGAAATGCTTGTGTGAGAGCAAAAATAGCTAAATGGCAAAACAACCCCTTCCCCATCCAACCCAGCCTCTCCCCTTCCAGTGATAATCTTTCTCTCCATTGAAGAGAAAAAAAAACAAAACACAAAACTTTTTTTTTTTTTAAGAGCAGTTTAAGTTCACAGCACAATTGAGAGGGAGGTACAGGGATTTCCCACACACTCCCTGCCCTCACACATGCATAACCTGCCCAATTATCAACATCCTGCACCGGAGGGTCCATTTGTTACAAACGATGAACCTATACCGACACATCGTAAACACCCGAAGTCCACAGTTTACATTAGGGCTCACTCTTGGTGCTGTCCATTCTATGGGTCTGGACAAACATATAATGACATGTATTTATCATTATAGTATCAAACTGAGTATTTCCACTGTCCTAAAATTCCTGTGCTTGCCTATTCATCCTTCCCTTCAACCACTGATCTTTTTTTTACTGTGTCTCCATAGTTTTGCCTTTTCCAGAATGTCCTGTAGTTGGAATCATACAGTATATTGCTCTCCCTTTCTATACTTTTTTTTCTATACAATTACAGTGAGGGTTCTGGAGGCTTTCCTTCTCATAACTCCCCCCTCCCCCATATCTTTTTATTGAATTCTTTTTTTCCTTTAGATTTTCAATGTACTGCTCATTATAGTAAATTTAGAAAGTACCCCAATAAAAGAAGAAAGAAGAAAAAAATATCAGGGAGGGAAAATTTACCAGTAATCCTACCACCTGTTAAGATATTGGCACATGCTAGCATTTTTGTCCTACCAGTTTTTTTCTTTTCATGATTGAGATCCTCTTCTACATATAATCTGTTATATTCTTTTTTTTTAATGAAGATTTTTTTAAACATCTTTATTGGGGTATAATTGCTTTACAATGGTGTGTTAGTTTCTGCTTTATAACAAAGTGAATCAGTTATACATATACATATGTTCCCATATCTCTTCCCTCTTGCGTCTCCCTCCCTCCCACCCTCCCTATCCCACCCCTCCAGGTAGTCACAAAGCACCGAGCTGATATCCCTGTGCTCTTTTTACAAGCATTAACATTACACTGTAAGAATCTCTGCATGTTACTAAAAATCCTTCGTCAACATCATTTTTAATTGCTGCATGATTGTGTCCAGTTGCTTAATCTTCCTAGTTTGAAATATTAAAACCAGAAGGGGCTGGGCTTTCAGTGGAGTCTGATGCACTTCACTTGTAGAGGTGGATGATGAGACAGTGAAGGCAGCTCAGGTATCAACTCTGCTTCTGGGGGTCCAAAATGGTGATGGGTGTTGATGATGGTACCATCATCCACTGACCCTATGACCTCGACTCACAGCACCCCACGATCATAAAAACATCAAGGTGGCTTTTCCTCTTTGCTTGGCTAAGTCGACAAGGGCAAAAGGAAGCAAGAGTTGGTTGACTTTGTGTACCGTATGTATCATTCTACTCCTGTATTACTCCTGGGGCACTCGTGTTCATTTCTTCTCTGTCTCACCGTCATATTTTTAATGTGATATACTTTCTTTAATCTAGATTTTCAAAGTACTGATATTGTAGTAAATACAGAAAGAAACAAAAATAGGTATGCAAGATGTAGAGAATGGACTTGAGGACACGGGGAGGGGGAAGGGTAAGCTGGGACGAAGTGAGAGAGTGGCATGGACATATATACACTACCAAATGTAAAATAGATAGCTAGTGGGAAGCTGCCGCATAGCACGGGGAGATCATCTCGGTGCTTTGCGACCACCTAGAGGGGTGGGAGGGAGACACAAGAGGGAGGAGGTATGGGGATATACGTATATGTATAGCTGATTCACTCTGTAATACAGCAGAAACTAACACACCATTGTAAAGCAATTATACTCCAATAAAGATTTTTAAAAAAATAAATAGGTATGCAAGAAAGGAAGAATACACAGTCCCAGCACTTAAGATATTGGCATATAATTAATACATGGCATTTATTGGTGTATATTGGTATAAGGAGGTAACAGACACTGGAAGGGCATTCAGAGACTAAGGAAAACGGGAAACCAGCATCTCTGCACAATGCCTCCCAGCTTCCCAGCTTTCTGGGGCACCTCCACAGATAGCTTAGCCCTCATTTTGGGCAATGAACTATCAGAGGGTAATTTCATTTGAACGTTATAGCTCCTTAGGCAAATATTTTTCAGATGGCCTTTTGGCAGATGGCCTGTTAAGAGAAGGAGGAGAATATTAATACTGTACTTACTCAGCTGCTTTTGCCTTCACCAAAACCTTTCGGGCTCCAACTGCTGCTTTATGTAGCCTGTTCTCCTCTGTCCTGTAGTCCTCACAGAGTTGCAAAAGTTTCCGTATTTTGTCAAATTCACGGGTCAGATTTTGCGATGTTACTGGTAGGTGGATGTCAAGTACACGATTTGCAACCCTCTCTATGTCCTCTGGAGGCGCGTTATCCTCCTAAATAAGAAGATGGGTTTTAGGTAATTGTGTCTCCTTATCATTCTACCTTGTAAATATCACCACAATGAATTCTAAGTTAATTTGCATTTGATGATGTGTCCCTAGAATACAGGGATTATTGTATATGTCTCACAGATGCTTCTTCATCCTCAATTTTCCCTTCTCTCTGAAAGAAACGCTGCTCATGTAAAGCTGAATTCATTCAATGCTTGTTGGAAAAACGAAAAATGACAGATTTGGAATACTGCGTGTGCTACAAAATGTCCTCACAAGAATTGCTTACTATAAGTACAGATTCAAAAGCAGTTAAAATGTTTAGATGTCATTAAGATTCAAACACAATGGCAAACTATCATATATAGGATGGATAAACAACAAGGTCCTACTGTATAGCACAGGGAACTATCTTCAATACCCTGTGATAAACCATAATGGAAAATATAAAAAAGAATGTACATATGTATAACTGAATCACTTTGCTATATAGCAGAAATTAACATTATAAATCAACTATACTTCAATTTAAAAAAAGAGATTCGGGCTTCCCTGGTGGCGCAGTGGTTGAGAGTCCGTCTGCCGATGCAGGGAACGCGGGTTCGTGCCCCGGTCTGGGAAGATCCCACATGCCGTGGAGCGGCTGGGCCCGTGAGCCATGGCCGCTGAGCCTGCGCGTCCGGAGCCTGTGCTCCGCAACGGGAGAGGCCACAACAGTGAGAGGCCCGCGTACCGCAATAAAAAAAAAAAAAAAGAAAAGAAAAAAGAGATTCAAATACCATGAATGAGACAATGGGGAAGCACTGGGTTTGGACTCAACAAAAGTCTACTCTAATCCTCCATGACATTAAAAAGGCTCACAGTTTTTGCTCACCAGCATAATTGGGTAATTATAACTGATGCTACTGCTCAAGGGCCTATTTTGAGAAGGGGATGCAACAAAACAGAGTAATTTACAGTATGATTAACGTATTATAAAGAAACTTTTAGGGAACTCCCTGGTGGTCCAGTGGTTGGCACTCTGTGCTTCGCTGGCAGGGGTCATGGGTTCGATCTCTGATTGGGGAACTAGGAGCCCGCATGCCGCCAAGTGCAGCCCGGGGACGGGGGCGGGGGGGAAGAAACCTTTAAATACATCTATGTCCTGCTTTTCAGAAGAATAAAATTGGCCCCCTTTGAGAACTAAAGTGCGTAAGATGGACTCTCGGTATGTGGGGTAATAGCTCTTTGTCTCTCTCTGGCTCCTTATCGAGGCACAGATGCTGAGTGCCACGGGGGAAGTTAGAGATGAATCAGACACAGATCTAATCCTCAAGGGGTTCACCACCAAGTGGGGAATTATAAGTCACTTTAGATGATTACTGATCCCTTAAGAACAGAAGTGATAAACATAAACCAGAAATGATGTGGGGTTCAGAGGCAGGAGAAAATACTTCAGGAAGAACTTCAAGACAGCATTTAAACCCGGTCTTGGAAGCCCGCACAGATTACATTTGTGGAGACGTGCAGTGAGAAGAGGGGTAAGGGCATTCTCCGCCGAGGACAAGCTCAGGGTGGAACAGGTAACAGTGCGTGGATCACTCCCGGCTGGCCAGTGGGGGGCGGGGGGGGTCTAAAAAAGTAACTAAAAAAGCAAAAAAGTGTCTAAAAAAGTTAAAAAAAAAAAAAAAAAAAGGAGTGGAAGTTCAGGAAGGCTGGGAGCAGATCACACATGCCCCTAAATGTGAGGCTAAGGAAACTGGACTTCATTCAAGAGACAATGTGGGGACTTCCCTGGTGGTTCGGTGGTTAAGACTCCACGCTCCCAATGCAGGAGGCCGCGGTTCGATCCCTGGTCAGGAAACTAGATTCCGCATGCGTGCCGCAACTGAAACCCAGCACAGCTAAATAAATAAGTAAATAAATATTAAAAAAAAAAAAAAAGGACAATGGGAGGCCTGGATAGCTTTTAGTATTTGAGTGACATGACCACAGTATACATCTTCTTTGCACTCATTTCTGCCTTAGCTATTCTTGTTTAATATATAAAAGGAATATTTAACTTCCTTTTTTTTTTGACCACACCCTGCGGCTTGTGGGATCTTAGTTCCCCGACCAGGGATTGAACCCAGGCCCTGGCAGTGAAAGCACACAGTCCTAACCACTGGACTGCCAGGGAAGTCCCAAAAGGAATATTTTACTTCCTATAATGTTTTTGAAAAAAATGTGATGAGAATTCTTCATGAATAAGTTAACACCATATTTTAAACAGAATCACAGAGTTGGCTCTTTCTAGAAATAGTAACTTTTGTTAAAAAAAAGTTCTAATAAAAAGTGAATTGAATTTAACCCCGTATTCAGTCATGAAACATTTCTTGGCATTTATTATGAGATTAAAAATTCATATTCAAGTGATTATAAATTCACTTTCAGGAGAAGTGACACATAACTCTGTTAATAAGGAATTCAGACCGTAAGGAAAATATTAAGATGGTAAAAGAAGACCTGAATAGTGTGGCCACCATAAATGTAATGATCATTTTATTTGGGCTTTATACCCAAGAAAAACAAAGAACTGGGTGGGTGAAGGGCACTGCTTCCTGGTGACCAGGAGTCTTGGACCCTGACCAGGAAAGTTCTTCTTATGGAATAGGATTTTTCTTGATGTCTAGTCTAATTTTTATTGTAATAATCTGAGTTTTTCCCCCCCTAATTCCTTAGGCTAATTAAAGTGACATTTTTATTAGAAACTTATTTAGTAGCAATGAGAACTAGTATAGGAGTAGGCTCTGTGACCGTTGCTGGAACTGAGGACGCTGTGGCAGCTCTGATTTCGTCTTAGTTTTGGCGTCTGAATTGACTTGTATCTGCAGAAAGAGCTACCGCGTTCCTCACACAGTTCCTGGATCTGTGTCTAGTTAATATCAGTCCGTCTAGCTCGCTCACTGAAAACTTGCTTTTGAACAAACAAAATGTCCAGTTGACTGATCCCACACCCAATCATTTTTACTGCTTATTTTGGTCATTTTTACTGATCATTTTTACTCTCTATTCTTTTCTAATTTTGAAAATCAGGACTAAAGCTGCTAACACAATTTCTAGAAACAGTGAGATGGAAAGAATACTTGGCCACAGGGGTCTCTTATAAATAAACAGGTTTAATAAAGTGATTGCAAAGATTGTAACCGACATCTCTACTGTCTATTAATTCATGTGGAGAATATTAAATTATTGAATTTGGAAGATGGCTATAGGAAAGAAAGCCTCCTCAGATCAATTCCACGTAGTGTTGTACCCAAACGACATTATTTACCGAGAGTGAGATTTCCCGTCAATTTCCAGCTGTACTATTTGATTTTTAACTAATAGTTCTCTGGAGTTTAAAACAAACCTCTCCAAAAATAAGGCACAATGAAGGACACTAAGTTCATAATTATAATAATAATTCATAATAATAATGAATCCAATAGTTCCCCCTTTGGTCACAGAAAGCCAACATGAGTCTTGGAAAACAGTCAATAATATTTATCTAAAATAACCAATATTTTAGATGCCACCTCACTACAGTATTTGATACACTAACCAACAGCTGGCGTACCTTGATCTCACACACTCTGTCAGCAGAGAAAGTTGTGGAATCTGACAGAGTCTTCATGTTAGATTTTCCTTGTTTAAAAAAAAATAACTTTAAAGACCAAGTTCACTTCTTTGGAATTCTAACTAAATTCTAGGATGTATTACTAAACTAATCTTATACAGAGAGCCATATTATTTTTGATACAGAGTTAATATTTTGGAATTGTTTCCATGAAGAAATTTAAAATCAAGGAGTATATCATGATTCTGATTTAGCCATGCCATTTCCACTTAACGTAATAAGGAGTTGGTTGTGATGTTTGAGTATAAATTAAAAAAGGAAGAAAAAGGAGGAGGATGGGGAGAGAGAAGAGGAGGAAGAGTGTGGGAGGGACAGAAACTAGTCCTAATTTTTTTTTTTTTTTTTTTTTTTTTTTTGGCGGTATGCGGGCCTCTCACTGTTGTGGCCTCTCGCGCTGCGGAGCACAGGCTCCAGACGTGCAGACTCAGCGGCCATGGCTCACGGGCCCAGCCGCTCTGCGGCATGTGGGATCTTCCCGGACCAGGGCACGAACCCGTGTCCCCTGCATCGGCAGGCGGACTCTCAACCACTGCGCCACCAGGGAAGCCCCAGTCCTAATATTTAAAAGAAAAAAATTACCTAACAAGAACATTTTCAGCTTCTTGATTAAAAGATTCATTTTTTCTTCCTCAGATTCACTTTGGTTTTTCATATTCCTCAGTTTCTCACTTAGCTGTAAGGCATTGTTTTTGGAGACTTCTGCCAGTTTACTTATATTTTTGATCTGGAATAAGAAAAAAACAATAACGAAGCAAACATAACAATTAGGCACATTCTGTGACGTTTCCTTACTTAGCTGGACCAAATAGAGGTCACTAAAAATATAACAGAAGTCTACATAATTAAACAATAGATTCATGTTAAAGGACTCTTTTAAAAGTTGATATTATCTGTTTTCATTACCATGTTTTCTTAATAATGTGAACTTATCTCTTAAAACATTATTAGTGATCAAAATTGTTATTTGAAAACAATTATTGGTGTAGGACTAATGACTTTTCCTGATACAAATCGAAAACACAAATTCTGTTTTAATGACATGTTAGCATTCTATCATATCAACAAATGTCACAGAAATTACTTACAGTGATCATTATGTTTAGTAAGTTGAGAACATATTCTTTAATATAAGTTAAAATATTAAGTTTAAATAATAAGTTTAATATAAGTTAAAATACTCTTTTAAACATTCTTCTGATTCAGAGAATGTACTTTCTTTGAGAGTAAAAACAAAGCATTCTTCCTTTTAATAAACGAGTTTGAACTCAGAGAAGGCTACAAAGATAAATTCCAGATACTGTGTACACTTGGTGGAGGAATGATAGAACTAAAATGTTTACAACCTAGAAGTGCAAATTCTTAACTGTGTGCTTTGAGATAGGTCACGGACTTTTTCTTGGAATTCCAACAAATGAGAGAAAGAGAAAAAACAAAGAGAAATAGGACAATATCATCTGCAAGTTGAGCTGTATTTAATAAATTAACTGTGACAGAAGCAGGGCTAATTAGGATCAAACATAGTTAAGGAAAAAAGAAAATCTCACTTTATTTCCCCACAAAAATAGGCAGCCTAATTTAAGCAACACAGATTTTGTGGAGGATTTAATGGTAGTCACTGGCAAATGATGAAACAAAAAGAAATATTTACATGATTAAAAATATGTAATTTAATTTTTTGGAGTTGTTCCTTAATTCTCTAGAACTTTTTAAACTTTAAAATGGATAACGGTTGCTAAGAAAGATCTTAAAACTTCTCATCACAGGAAACAAAATGTAACTATGTGTGGTGATGAATGTTAACTAAATTTATTGTGCTAATCATTTTGCAATACATACATATATCAAATCATTATGTTGTATACCTAAAACGAATACAACATTCTATGTCAATTATATTTCAATAAAAAAATAAAAGGGAGAAGCAGTGAGTAAGAAGGCACAGAAGATGAGAATTCCAGAAATAAATACTCTGGACAGGAAGTACCGAATTATACACATGAAATCTCAGTGTACATTAGTCGATGCCATATTCAGAAAGAAAGAGATTGCTAAATTACTTCACTCTTAAAACATCTCTCTGCAATCCATCCTCTGTCATGACTCCTGAGAATTCTCTCATAATCTCTTCTGGCATGTTTCCCCCTTCTAATCAAGAGGAAAATAGCACATCATTTTATCAACATGACAACCCCCATCCTTTTCCAGTTCTCCATTTATGTGCTGATTAAGCCAGATTCTGCTATTATACACTTCAGGGATTATCTTTTAAAAGTAATAGCTTAACACGGGTCTTATTTAAATGGTGTGAGATTTCTGGTTTTTGAGAAGGGGCAATATAGTAGTTTAAAATTACATTAAACCATTAAGGATTGTTTTAACCACAGGGATGCAGGACCAGGATTTGCGTTTGTTCACTACTGTATTCCCAGCATCTAGATACATGTCCAGCACGCAGTAGGTACTCAATGAATATTTGTTAAAGCAATGAAGAATAACATACAAGTGAAAAACTAGGTGGCAATATAGAACTATGACTATGTAAAAAAATTTTTTCAACATTTAGGATGTGTGGGGATGTTCTCTAACTTAATCAGAGACTTGTTCTGGAACTTGGATCCGGAGCCTTGGAACAAGCACGTAGGACCAGCCGGGGTTCGGATGCATGGAGGTGAGGCTCACGGAGCGAACTGGTGCTCTGTGTGTGCGCACGCGCAGGAGTGTGTCTCAGCGCTGTGGTTCTCACCCCATTCCCAAGGCTGGCTCTCTATTCTCCTCTCACTTCTGAGACCCAAATATCTTCCTTTTTGGTGAGGGGTTGGTTTCTGTTGCTTGAAAACAACAATGCTAACTGATATAATATTTACCTTATATTGGTAAAAAATTCAGCTCTTTTTTCTTCATCAAAGGCTCTATGTATACTGTCCAAAAAAAAAAAAAGCAAACTAGGGAGCACATCATCATCTTGTTTTTAAGCTGAACACAATGTATTCACAAAACACCTAAAATTGTATTCATCCTTTCCAGATAAATATAACGTATTCACCAAAAAACCCTAAAGAAAGATAGGTAATTAAAAATTATACTCATTTATTAATATGACCAGAAAAGTAAATGAAGCCATTTAAAATTATTAGAGATTCCATTATCAGGTACTTAAATATTAAAACAACTTTATCATGTCTATCAACGTAGGAAAGAGTTCAAGGCATTAAGAGTATATTCCCCTTAAAATATTTTCTAATATTAAATTAAATTCTAACATCAAAATTTGTCTATTTAGTAGAATTTCAAACACACCCTTGAATTTATGAAAAATATTCTTTACTTTGACAGCTCTATAGTTTGAAACCTTCAAGGCTAAGAGTTTACACATTTCTATGCAGTGTTTGCTATAAAGGAAACCTATCCACACAAGTCTGTATATGTCCTACAAACATATACTTTGAGGTTTTTCTCTTCTTTCTCACCATATACACACATACACACTATACATATATATGAGAAAATATATCAATATTCACAGCTACTTCTAAATCACCACTCATATCCACATCTATATTTTTATTCTATATTGTCAGGCACAAGAACACCTAACATCTAGAATCTACCCTTATCACTTAGAAGTTAAATGGAAATTTAAAAAATTTCAAATAGTTTGCTTTTTTAATTGCTATTAATTTTACAAATAAAGCATGAGAAGACATCGTTTACCTGATTTTTCACCCCTTGAACTTGGCTGTTCAAATTGCGAATCACGAACTCTGCTTCCTGAGCTTTGTGGAGGGTGTTCCTCGAGAGGGTCAGGAGCCGGGACAGCTCGGGCCACCACAGGACAAGAGCACACAGGGCATGTTCCCTCCTCCATACACCTGACAGGAGAAAGTATCTATGTTAAAAAGCAACTTGTTGGGGCTTCCCTGGTGGTGCAGTGGTTAAGAATCCATCTGTCAACAGTGCAGGAGACACAGGTTCGATCCCTGGTCCGGGAAGATCCCACATGCCGCGGAGCAACTAAGCCCGCATGCCACAACTACTGAGCCTGTGCTCTAGAGCCCGCGAGCCACAACTACTGAAGCCCGCGTGCCACAACTACTGAAGCCTGTGCGCCTAGAGCCCGAGCTCTGCAACAAGACAAGCCACGCAATGAGAAGCCCATGCACTGCAACGAAGAGTAGCCCCTGCTCGCCACGACTAGAGGAGGCCCGCATGCAACAATGAAGACCCAATGCAGGCAAATATTTTTTTAAAATTAAAAAGAAAAAGCAACTTGTTGGCAGAGCTTTTTCTAACATTCTCCAGGCTCACCAAGGCAAGACACTGCTCTATTCATATGTGTTTCTTCAATAGCTGTTCACACTTAGTACATGGATATGACCAATTAAGTATTTCCTAGTTAACTGAATAAATATCTAACTTATTTGTTATCAGCATTTGGGCCAATCAATGTTGCTTTTACACTTATAGTTTTGGGGGAAATAGTCACATGTCTAGCATTTCCATGTTAATTTCATTTTTTTTTAAAAATAAAAAGTACCTTTTACTTATGAGGCAGGAGGAGTAAATGTGCATAATCTGTACCGGTTGAGAGAAAGTAAATAGCATAAGATAATAAAATCAAGCCACAATCTTTACTCTTTGATTTTTCTCAAACTTTGACTTAAGAAATAAAAAATAAAATATAAATATTTATATTATTTTGATTAAATATATATTATTTATAGATACTTTCTACACTTATAAAATATAAACAAAAAATAAAATGTAAGACAGGGAAATACAATCGAAGAGGTCTGTATATCAAGTAGAAACCACAAACACTTTGACTATACTGTCATGAATATTTACGTTTTCATGCAATGTCTGAATATCTGGTATCTGGATCTGCTTTAATTTCTCCAATGACAAGTTTTCTTTTGAGGTTAGTGTATCTAAGATGGTAAGTAAGTCATTTCTGTTTTTTTCAGAGTTATCTATGATGGAAGTAGTTTCATTAGTTTTCTTTTCAGCAGATAGAGCTCTGATAATACTTCTTGATGTTCTTTGAGGAATCTACATCAACACAAATTAAGATAAATTTTGTGAAAACAAATGAAATTATACATGGGTTATCGAGATAATCATTCCCCAATTTGACTAGACTGTCTTGGTCTCAGTGATCAATACAAAAATTCAACATCCTCTCCCTTGAATTTGCACTTAACAGGGAAGTAAAGAGTAAGGAATTGGGCTTCGCCGGTGGCGCAGTGGTTGAGAGTCCACCTGCCGATGCAGGGAACACGGGTTCGTGTCCCGGTCCGGGAAGATCCCACATGCCATGGAGCGGCTAGGCCCGTGAGCCATGGCCGCTGAGCCTGCGCGTCCAGAGCCTGTGCTCTGCAACGGGCCACAGCGGTGAGAGGCCCACGTACCGCAAAAAAAAAAAAATAAAATAAAGAGTAAGGAATTTGTTCTCATTCCTAATCTGGAAGAAGGTGCCCACTGAAAGAACTGAAAATCTGTCAGCAGTCACCCAAGACAGGCAGAAGAAAGCAAAAGTGCCCCTATGTTGATTTTCTCAAACTTGCAGATGTCGCGTCATAGATATACATGTAATAGCTACAGAGCACTGAGGCTTAAGTTTGCAGACATGGGTTTGAATGCTGGCTTCTCCCTTTACTGTCTGGGTATGGCCTTGAGCAAATCCATTAAGTCTCTTAGATTGTGTTTCCTTATCTGTAAACTGATGATGATAATTTGTGAAGATTAAGTGAGATAATATAAAGACCCTCTGTGAAGTTCCCCAAATGTTATGTATTAATTTTGACCACCCATATGAATCCAATATGATGAAACAACTAAGTTCACCTCACTGTATAGAGCAGGAGTTGACAAAGTCATTCTACAAAAGGCCAGAGAATAAATGTTTTAGGCTTACCTGCCATCACATTGCTGTCACAACTACTCAGCGCTGCCACTGTAGAGTGACAGTAGCCACAGACACAACATAAATAAATAGGTGAGGTGGTGGTCTCCTAGTGAAACTTCATTTACAAAAACAGGCTGTGGGTAGGATTTGTGAGCAGACTGTAGTTAGCTGACCTCTGATGTTGAGGCTGATGACAACAGGTAACGTGCTGAGTGCTTTCTATATGCCTGGCCTTCTCATCAGTTCTCATCCTTGATCTCCACAAAACACTGTCAGGCGGTTAGCACGACCACCACCATTTTACCAGTGAGAAAAGGTGGCTCTGAGGATAGCAAGGTCTCACTGACAGTATGATGTGAAGCCAGGATTTGAAGCCAGGTAGTTGGACTCTAGAACCTGTGTTCTTAAACACTTCTCTGTATTTTCCATATTGTAATGAAAACACAAATTCCTGAAAGTAATGTGGGATGTTTTAATGTAAATGAGAGTATCTTAGGGCTTTAAACTGTTCTAGGAACCAAAGGCCCAGGGTTCTGATCTTTACTCTTATGTAGTCATAATCCAGGCATGACAACCACACTTTATCTTTTCAACATTCCTGGTTTTTACACTAACGGACTCACTATATTGTGATTTTCATTTATCATGAACCGCCTACCCCCGCCCCTCCCCCATCTCACACACACACACACCACAACAAAAAGCCATGTTTCTATTGCTTGGAATGATTTTCTGCCTTGATTTATCTGGCAAATTTATCTTTATTCTGAGAGGCCTTTTCTAATAGACCCAGGACGAACTCCATTCTCTCTACTCTGCTCCCGAAGCAGCTTGAAAATGTTCTGATAGAGTCTTTTCATTGTTTGGGGATTGTTTATATGTCTGTCTTCCCCCCACAAGACTGGGATGACTTAAGGGTGAGACTTACTGCCTGTCTCTGCTGTTCAGCAGTGTCAGGCATCAACAAAAAGCCCAGTAATTGCTGTTGGACTACAAGTTTGAGAGAATCAGCATGGGGCAGTTTTGCTCTCTTCTACCTGGCCTGGGTGACTGCTGACGGATTTTCAGTTCTTTCAGTGGGCACCTTCTTCCAGGTTAGGAATCGGAACAAATTCCTTACTCTTTATGTAGCATTTATTGAGCGTCATCAACAGTGATTTCATCAAATTTAGGCTTTCCTTTAGGGTCATAATTGCCAGCTATTTTTTTCTCTTTTATCTCACGATCAGATGACAAACAGGACCATAGACATAGGATGAGGAAAAGCAGACAATGTTTGTGCCTTGAGATAGGTTTCACGTATATTTTCCCTTATACCGCTCAACTAGATGGGTTTGGTGTGAATAAGTTCGGTGCTGCCTCTCCTGGTACTAACAAGCTGTCTGTCCATTTCCAAACATAACAAGGATCTCATGGGAGATCAGCAGATGAGCTAATTCAAGTTCTGCTTTAGAGTTCCATTTCTCCTCCAAGTTGATTTTGGCATAATTCCCGTTCATTTTTAAGAATTATGCAATATGAATTACAGGCTTCTAGTATGTTACATGTCTCCAAATTCCTACAAAGTTCTTAAGAGAAATTGTTTAGGTCCCTTTTGCCTCATATTCCTTTGCATTTGTGGTTGCTGGAAATGGAGTGGCTTGTACTCAGGAAGGCACAGAAACATGTCTCTCTCATTTCCTTATGGCCATAATAGAATTTCCAAGCTGCTGATTAAACGAGATCCTAGCATGGTTTGGCATCACAATACTTTGGGTTTCAGTATTTGTTTAGTATCGCAGATTGTTAGCGTTATTTTGTGCAAATGCTATCTGTCTCTGCAATGTTTTAAAAAGTTGAAATATTCATGCACAAGTAATACCTTTAATGGGTGTGTTTTCACGTTCTAAAGTGCTCAGGTGCTGTGGCAATAAGCACAGGGAGATTCACAAATGGAATGCACTATGGATTTTATCAACTCCTGTCCAGAAACAGACATTTGAGGTGCATTTCCTCTCTTACCCATGATGCTTGCATTACGGGCACGGGAGTGCAAATCAATTTCTTCTTGAAGATCTTCAAGTAAGAGGTTCACTTTATTCCTCGTTCTTCCTCTTCTTTCTTTCAGATCTTGAAATTCATACACTGTTTTCCTCTGGTCACTTAGTTGAATGATTTCTTTCCTGTAGGAGAAAATGAGAGAAAATGTAGCTAAGCTTATATTACATTCGACAGATTGTGAAAAAAACACAAGTAAAGAAATTGCCCTCGGACTTCCCTTGGTGGCGCAATGGTTAAGAATCCGCCTGCCAGGCTTCCCTGGTGGCGCAGTGGTTGAGAGTCCACCTGACGATGCAGGGACATGGGTTCATGCCCAGGTCCTGGAGGATCCCACGTGCCGCGGAGCGGCTGGGCCTGTGAGTCATGGCCGTTGAGCCTGCACGTCCGGAGCCTGTGCTCCGCAAGGGGAGAAGCCACAACAGTGAGAGGCCCGCGTACCGCAAAAAAAAAAAAGAATCCGCCTGCCAACGCATTGGACACTGGTTCGATCCTTGGTCTGGGAAGATCCCACATGCCACAGAGCAACTAAGCCTGTGCGCCACGACTACTGAGTCCATGGGCCACAACTACTGAGCCCACGTGCCACAACTGCTGAAGCCCTCACGCCTAGAGCCCGTACTCTGCAACAAGAGAAGCCACCGCAATGAGAAGCCCACGCACCGCACCAAAGAGTAGCCAGCGCTCGCCACAACTAGAGAAAGCCCACACGCAGCAACAAAGACCCAACACAGCCAAAAAATAAATAAAAATAAATAAAATAATAATAATAAAAAGATTGCCCTCATTATTAGGTATCCTCATACTTAGGATGGATTTTTCCCCCCCCAAATTTTCATTTGACAGTTTATGATTGTTTATGGCTTATCTCTTTCTTGTTAATTCCGCTTCCTAGAGTATTTCAGCACTCATTTAAAATGGTTTCATAGCATAAAGGTTTTTGAATCTTTCAATTTCAGCTGTTTATACTCTGTCTCCCTTTACTTTGGTTTTCAAAAACACATATTCAGACGTGGTTCATTTAAATCAGTCTAAGGGAGCCAACCTATATTAGGCTTTTAACAGAATCCCTCACACAGACAAGGATAAAAATCATTACCTCATTTAGAATAAATCTGCTTCCAGCAAGGTTCCTTTTACTGTTACTTCTGCACAGTGTCTTAAACTTTGAATTTCCACAAGTGACAGGTTTCCTTGCTGGCGAGTGTACATTTGGGTGTGTTCTTTCTACATCACCTTTGATGG
Source organism: Orcinus orca (assembly GCF_937001465.1). NCBI lineage: Eukaryota > Metazoa > Chordata > Mammalia > Artiodactyla > Delphinidae > Orcinus > Orcinus orca. The sequence goes on from NC_064567.1 coordinate 90,208,126, forward strand.
TGTCACCTTTGTCCCACTTCAGTTGGCTGGGTTCAGCAAACACAGTTGGTTCAGGTGAATAATTAGAATATCCCTCATGAAGGGGAACTTGGGTACAAATCTTGAAGAGTACAGTTCAGGGAAGCTACAATACAAATTTATGGGACTAATTTATCTTGGTATGACTGCAAAGTATTAACCAATGCTTCCTAGCATTTTCTGCTCTCACTCTCCCTTCTAATCTACAGACTTTTCCTTCAAGCTCCAACTGTCAGCACTGTAATTCTTCTGGCTAATAACAGTACATACTATTATTATAGCTGGTACTCTTAAAGCACTTACTATGTGCCAGACACCAGGCAAAGTGGCTTGTCTTGAGTGATTCTCACAAGAATCCCATGAAATAGAGACTTTAACCCTGCTTTTGATGAACAAACTGAAGCTTGGAGAAGCTAAGTAACTTCTGAGGCCGCACAGCAGCAGGTGGATTTGAACCACAGTAGTTTGACTTCTCAATCTATGCTTATGATATCTTGGTTTCTCTGTCCTCCCTTCCCCTTTGATTTGTAATTTACCCAGCAAACATTTATTACTTAACTAAACCAGGCCTGAAGAAAGGTACAGAGAAGGCAGCTTTGCCCAGGGGAGTCCCTCAGCGAGGCAATGGCTGAGCCGAAAAGACGTGGGAAGATGCAGAAGGAAACACATCCTCTCGCAGGAGGTCAGGGAAGGCTTCAGTGAGGGGGCGATGTCTGGGTGCTTGTTATAGAGGAATAGGAGTTTAGCAGGTGGACCAAGACGGGGCAGGCTTTCCTCACGGCTTCAGGCCTGGCCCTGGGACTCCGGCTCCTCTTGCTTTCTTCTCTCTGGTTCTGCTCGGGGCTCTTGCAGTATCTCTGTCTACAGCATCTACTGTGGATTGGTTCCTTCTGCTTTCTCAGTTCCATTTCATCCGCCATGTCTTATAACCACAAACCAGTGGTCCATGAGCCAAAACTCATTCTCAGACAAGTTTCTTTGGCCTCTACAGTGCTTTTTGAAAGCACTACTGGATTACCTGCCTCTATTTTAAAGTGGGGACATTTCCATAAAACTCTGGATGTCTGACACTGTTTAAAAAATGAGGAGATCTGGGAACCCGGGGCCACAGTCTTTACCAGGGCATAGCAGTGCCTGTCCTCACCTGCCAACTTGACTTGGCTATGTGACATCTCTGGGCCCTATAGCTTCGTTTATGATGCAGGTGGCCCTTCCTCTGAAGTATCCAGGTGAGTTGTATCATCCTCCTTGTGTAACTTTTAAGCAGTTGCCATATACTTCAGGATTTTTTGTCTGGTGATAACGAATGGCCTTATATTTATGCCTGTGGGTTTTTGTATGTTTGCTTGTTTCTGGCTGCATTGGGTCTTCGTTGCTGCGCTCAGGCTTTCTCTAGTTGCGGCGAGCCGGGTCTACCCTTTGTTGCGGTGTGTGGGCTTCTCATTGCAGTGGCTTTTCTTGTTGTGGAGCACAGGCTCTAGCTGCGCAGGCTTCGGTAGTTGCAGCATGTGGGTTCAGTAGTCGTGGTGCACAGGCTTCAGTAGTTGTGGCTCGTGGGCTGCAGAGTGCAGGCTCAGTAGCTGTGGCGCATGGGCTTAGTTGCTCCACGGCATGTGGGATCTTCCCGGACCAGGGCTTGAACACGTGTCCCCTGCATTGGCAGGTGGATTCTTAACCACTGCACCACCAGGGAAGCCCTGACAGGCAGATTCTTAATGACTGCACCACCAGGGAAGTCCCTACACTTGTGTTTCATGTAACATAAAACTCTGCAGCTTCAACTATTCTTTAATCCAGGAGCTTTTCTGGGGGAGGAGGGATATTTTTCTATAGAACTATAATCTTTTTGGTTTCTTAGTAGACTATGTACTCCTAGAGGGGTGGAAACTATACCCCGCTCATCCTCGTTTTGCCCACAGCAAGTCAGCAAACTTCTTCTTTAAAGGGCCAGAGAGTAAATATTTTAGGCCTAGGGGGCACCATAGTGGCCCTGTCACAATCGTTCAACTCTGCCATTGTAGACAGAAAGCAGCCACAGAGGATGTAAATAATGGGTGTGGCTGTGTTCCAATAAAACTTTATTTACAAAAAAATGTGATGGGTCAGATACTGCCTGTGGGCTACGGTTTCCTGACTCCTGGTCCAGAGCAATCACCATCATCTCTAGAAATATTTGATGAATGAAAAGAAGGACTCAATAATATATAATAAAAATGATACTGCATTTTGAAAGAATTACTGTACTCATTATATGACTTCACAGTAATGTGTGGGCTTATGAACAACTGAAGAATTTGGGAACATTTAGCAAATTTCCCTGAGAGCATGGTCAAAAAAAAATTTTTGTATTAGAAACTTCCCCACTTCCAATTTTGTCTTTCAGCTCTGCTGGGTTTGGGTTTCTCAATTAACCTCATGATTGCCTTTCTGTTATAATCAATGACATCTCGCAAAATCATGTCATTCTAACTAGGTAAGAAAGAGACAACGATGGTTCCCAGCCTGGTTATTAATGGAACAATGATTACTTCCCTAACATCAACAAAGGTTCATTTCTAAGTTGAAGGCTGCTAAAGTTCACAGGACTTAAGGTAAATCAGGAACTTGGCGATCTATTCCTTGCACACTAACCTTACCGAACAGAGTCATGATAATCCTTGACTTTTAAGAATTCCCCAGATGAGAAAACAGGATGTCTCCAAATCCTTTCTATTTCAGACATGTTCTCTCTGAGGCCTTTGAAGTCGGCCTCACAGATAGGCAGGGTCTCTCTTTTATCTTCCATGTTACCAGCCAGCCTAATTAACCCTTGCACCGCTTTGGAGAGGGAAGAAATGGTGTGGTCCCATGGATCAAAGCACAAGTGACACCGAAGACAAGCAGGAAATTTCTGGCCGTGACCCTGGGTGCAGCGATCACATCGTGGGCTGCTAACACCCTCTCGGCAGTGACATGTGCCCGTGTCCTGGTCACAGATGTGCTTCTGGGAATCTTTCCTGTTGCAGTCACATGCTGAAAAGGATGGGAGAAGGAACGGAGAATGTCAGTCACCTGGCCTTTGGCTCATGACCAGCTCAAGAATAAAGTCCTCCCCTCTCCCCTGAGAATCTTCCCAACTCTCATTTCTAAAGTGAATGTTAAAAAGCAGGATAGGGCTTCCCTGGTGGCGCAGTGGTTGGGAGTCCACCTGCCGATGCAGGGGACACTGGTTTGTGCCCCGGTCCGGGAAGATCCCACATGCTGCGGAGCGGCTGGGCCCGTGAGCCATGGCCACTGAGCCTGCGTGTCCGGAGCCTGTGCTCCGCAATGGGGGAGGCCACAACAGTGAGAGGCCCGCCTACCGCAAATAAATAAATAAATAAATAAATAAATGAAAGCAGGATAATTTCAGAGATCTGTGCAATGGCCATTAAAACAGAGCATACCTCGTTTCATTCCACTGACCAATTAGCTCTAGGTTTTTTTGTTTTTTTGTTTTTGGACACTCCACTGTGGCTTGCGGGATTAGTTCCCCGACCAGGGATCAAACCTGTCCCCCCTGCAGTGGAAGCGTGGAGTCCTAACCACTGGACAGCCAGGGAATTCCCAGCTCTTGTTTTTTATATGGACATTATTAGGTGTCACTTTTACTGCAAGTGTGAGTTGTTCCCATCTAGTTTCTTTACCTATGTGAGTGAAGAATACGGATCTAATGGATGACACACTTGTGACGGCTGCTACTGCCCCCCACCCCCACCCCAGGGTGTTCAGGCGTGTCACAGATTCTCTAAGAAGGCCCATGATCACACTTTTTCTTGGTGAAACCCAGCCTGGGTGTGCTGTCTTCCATTACATAAGGAAAACTGTTCTGTTATCAAAAAAGGGGTGGGTGGGCGGATCGCTCTTTGGTATTTACCCAAAGGAGTTCAAAACATGCCCACATGAAAACCTGCACACGGGTGTTTTTAGCAACTTTATTCATAATTGCCAACTTAGAAGTAACCAAGATGTCTATCAGTAGGTGAATGAATAAAGAAACCATGGTATATCCAGACAACTGAATATTATTCAGCACTAAAAAGAAAGGAGTGTTGAGCCACAAAAAGACATGGAGGGGGCTTCCCTGGTGGCGCAGTGGTTGAGAGTCCGCCTTCCGATGCAGGGGACACGGGTTCGTGCCCCGGTCCCGGAAGATCCCACGTGCCGCGGAGCGGCTGGGCCCGTGAGCCATGGCCGCTGAGCCTGCGCGTCCGGAGCCTGTGCTCCAAACGGGAGAGGCCACAACAGTGAGAGGCCCGCGTACCGCAAAAAAAAAAAAAAAAAAAAGACATGGAGGAACCTTAAATGCTTTTACTACTAAGTGAAAGAAGCCAGTCTGAAGAGGCTACATGTTGCATGATTCCTTTTCACATTCTGAAAAGGCAAAACTATGGAAACAATAAAAAATATCAGTTGTTGCCAGGGGTAGGGTGGTGGGTAAGGATGAACAGGCAAAGCACAGAGGATTTTTAGGACAGTGGAAATACGCTGCATGATACTATAATTATGGATACATGTCATTATTCATTTGTCTAAACCCACAGAATGGACACCACCAAGTGTCAACCCTAATGTAATATGAACCTTGGTGATTATGATGTATCAATATAGGTTCATGAATTGTAACAAGTGTACCACTCTTCTGGGGATGTTGATAATGGGGGAGGCCATGGTGGGGTCTGGGGGTATATGGAAAATATCTGTATCTTCCTCTCAATTTTGCTGTGAACCTAAAATTGCTCTTTAAAAAAGTCTTTTAAAAAATAGAGAACATTAAATTCATTTTGTCTTAACTAAAAAAAAAAAAAAAATCCGGATACTACATGCACTTCAAATGAATAGGTTTTTGATTAAGCCTGAGGATGAAGGATGGGAAGAGCTATTGAAGTTACAGCAATTTCCAAAAGGTCAGGGGATCGCTAACCTATGCCATTGGCTTGACTACACGGAACAAGTGATTTAAAAATGCATTTGGCCAGCTTGAGTGAAACTAACGCCAATTAGAAATAAAAACTGATTAACACACTAGGCTCCTCCAATAGACGTCAGCTGTCTGGCACATTCCCTTTGGTCCAAAGGCCTCTGCAGAAACCCCTGGGGGAGCTCTGTGCGCTTCACCAGCTGGAGGCCAAAGCTCCCCCTTATTACCTGCTCGTCCCCAGGAGCACTTGTGGGATCTGTGGCCTGAGTGGACTGTTTGCAAAGTTTCCTCTGTGAAAGATGAAAACATTTTTATAAAGTAAGATTATTAAAATATTAGAGGGGCACAGGAATAGAGGCTCTCTAAGACAGTTTTTCTAAGAGCCAACATTTCTCCCTGGTTTTTTTTTGTTTGTTTGTTTTTTTGTGGTACGCGGGCCTCTCACTGCTGTGGCCTCTCCCGTCGCGGAGCACAGGCTCTGGATGCGCAGGCTCAGTGGCCATGGCTCACGGGCCCAGCCGCTCCACGGCACGAGGGATCCTCCCAGACCAGGGCACGAGCCCGTGTCCCCTGCATCGGCAGGCGGACTCTCAACCACTGCACCACCAGGGAAGCCCTCTCCCTGGTTTTTAAAGTAGCAATTCCATTTGGAAAATTGAGTATTTGAATGGGGCAAAAATCCAAAGGCATTTTTTTTTTAAGCCACAAAAGCACATTTATAAAGGAATGGAGAGGAGGAAAGAGTTACCGTATGTGGCTACATTGAGGTGACCACAATCATAAATCCATTACATCTGACATTTCTTTGGATTGATTTCTTTTGGAAACCGATTTCAAACAGAGATTCAAAGATCCCTCCTCCTAGAACCAACCCAGATTCTAAATCTGCACTGTCCGATGATATGGTAGCTACTAACCACATGTGCTATTTAAACGTAAATGGATTAAATGAAATAAACAATTGTTTTGCTCACACGCACGAGCCACATTGCAAGTGCTCAGTGGCTACATATGGCTGGTGGCCCCCGAACTGGACAGTGCAGATGTAGAATGTTTCCATTTCTGCAGAAAGTATCGAACAGCCCTCCTCTAAATCCTGTAACTATTGCTGAGGCATGGAATGAAAGACACTAGAACACAAACTCCATAGGTTGGGGGCCTTGCCTTATTTGTTCACTACTTTGAGTACCCAGTAGACACTCTGTGAATATTTTTAAATAACTAAGTGAATCTGTGATGGACCCCAAGTTATGAGAGCCACATTGAAAAAACATCCCCTCTGCTGACTTCCTATGATCCATCTCCCAGCATGTACCTTAATCGAAAGTAGTTATTTTTGTCAGCATGTTTCCAAATAGCAGAAAATTGGCTACAAGTTACGATCTCAGAAATCTGTTCCATTTTAATGACTTTGAGGAATTTCAATATAGGCTAAAATTCAATATAGCATAAAGTTTTAATATAAGAGAAAAAAATTTATAGGGCTAAAACATTTCTTTTCAAAACTAGGATTAAAGTTTGTGGACTTTCAAATATAAGACATGACACCATAGAACTCCTAGAAAAGAACATAGGCAAAACATTCTCTGACATAAATCATACCAACGTTTTCTTAGGTCAGTCTCCCAAGGTAATAGAAATAAAAGCAAAAATAAATGAATGGGACCTAATCAAACTTACAAGCTTTTGCACAGCAAAGGAAACCATAAACAAAATGAAAAGACAACCTACAGACTGGGAGAAAATATCTGCAAATGATTTGACGGACAAGGGCTTCATTTCCAAAATATACAAACATCTCATACAACTCAATAACAAAAAATCAAACAATCCAATAAAAAAAACAGGCATATATATATACAATACCAAATGTAAAATAGATAGCTAGTGGGAAGCCACCACATAGCACAGGGAGATCAGCTCGCTGCATTGTGACCACCTAAAGGGGTGGGATAGGGAGGGTGGGAGGGAGACGCAAGAGGGAGGAGATATGGGGATATATGTATATGTATAGCTGATTCACTTTGTTATAAAGCAGAAACTAACACACCATTGTAAACCAATTATACTCCAATAAAGATGTTAAAATATATATATATATATTAGGATTGGGAAAAAATAAAGAAAATGCATAGATTTTTATGCATTTCTTGGAGCATTTTCATCAAATAAATTCTTGTGAAGGAAAAAAAAGAAAATGGGCAGAAGACCTAAATGGACATTTCTCCAAAGAAGACATACAGATGGCCAACAGGCACATGAAAAGATGCTCAACATCGCTAATTATTAGAGAAACACAAACCAAAACTACAGTGAGGTACCACCTCACACTGGTCAGAATGGCCATCATTAAAAAGTCTACAAATAACAAATGCTGGAGAGGGTGTGGAAAAAAGGGAACCCTCCTACACTGTTGGTGGGAATGTAAGCTGGTGCAGCCACTGTGGAAAACAGTATGGAGGTTCCTCAAAAAACTGAAAGTAGAGTTGCCATATGATCCAGCAATCCCACTCCTGGGCATATATCCAGACAAAACTGTAATTCATAAAAGAGGGGACTTCCCTGGCAGTCCAGTGGTTAAGACTTTGCCTTCCAATGCAGGGGGTGCGGGTTTGATCCCTGGTCAGGGAGCTAAGATCCCACGTGCCTCGGGGCCAAAAATCCAAAACATAAAGCAGAAGCAATATTGTAAAAAATTCAATAAAGATTTTAAAAATGGTCCACATCAAAAAAATCTTTAAAAACAAAAAAACACAAAGATACACACACCCTTATGTTCACAGCAGCACTATTCACAATAGCCAAGACACTGAAACAGCCTAAATGTCCATCGACAGACGAATGGATAAACAAGATGTAGTGTATATATACAATGGAACACTACCAGCCATAAAAGAGAATGAAATAATGCCATCTGCAGCAAAATGGGTGGACCTAGAGATTATCATACTACGCAAAGTGAGTCAGAAAGACAAATACCATATGATATCACTTACATATGGAATCTAAAATATGACACAAATGAACTTATCTACAAAACAGACTCACAGACATAGAGAACAGACTTGTGGTTGCCAAGGGGTGGGGAAGGACGGATTGGGAGTTTGGGATTAGCAGATGCAAACTATTATATATAGGATGGATAAACAACAAGGTCCTACTGTATAGCAACAGGGAACTATATTCGATATCCTGTAACATCATAATGGAAAAGAAAAAAAACTAATTGGTTACACAGTTTTCATTTTATTAATATTTTGTGGAAAATTTATTTTAAAGTTTGTGATTTTTCGACCAAATAAAGGGATTGAAAACTCAGTTGGTTCATAGCAAGCCCGTGGTAGGACCAGGCTGACTGTACTCATGTTTTCAGAATTACCAATACTCATGAATGCATCGCCCCAGGGGATCCCCATAATAATTTTCCTCACACTCACTGTAGCGTTTCCCATCATAGCCTAATCTACACGGACACTGGCCTGTAAGCTCAGTCATGGGTGAGAAACTGACAAGCTCTATGATCTAAAAAAATAATGCATTTTAATACAAAACAGTTTTCCCTCCAGTGATTTAGAACATACAGCTGTGCAAAGGCAGAGGCAGGAGGATTCCCGCAGCCAGCAACCACCCCCGACAGCACCAAGGATCAGAAGTTAATGTTTTTTGCCTGAGGGCTCTTGAATATACCGCCTGCTTCCAGCTGTTCAGGGACAGGTGGCCCCAAATCAGGAAAGAGCCACAGACGCAAATGAAAACGAAACACATAATGGGAAATAGGCCACATTCACTCCCAGGTTCTGGGAGTTCTCCCCTAACAGAGGCAGACCCAAGACCTGGACTTAACCTCCATCAATTAATTTGGCAAATAATTGTTTCCATTATGCAATGTAAAGTGGAGTTTCTCCGAATTGGGCTAATGTTTTTCTCCACAAAACATTTTTTGTAAATGAAGCTTAATCATTCAACGACAGTTATTTAACTGTGTTTCGGGGAGAGGGCTGAACTTTCCTGCATCCTCCCAACTGCACTTTTTTTTTTTTGGCTGCGCTGCTTGTGGAATCTTAGTTCCCCGACCAGGGAGGGAACGAACCCATGCCCCCTGCAGTGTGGAAGTGAGGAGTCCTAACCACTGGATTACCAGGGAATTCCCCCAACTGGATTCTTGAAAAGCTTTTCTGAACACCAAGGAGACTGGAAAACTAACAGGAGAAAAATATAAAATCAAATCACTATTGTTGTGGTCCTAGGTTATACCTGACCAAAGCTGCTTACCCAACAACAACTCCAGAAGTAGCTGGATTCATAAAGTGACTGGGTCTACTAAGCTTCTACCCATTTTTGGAGTAACCACTGGCTTCTACTCAAATACAAGGAGTTATGGGAGCTTGTTGCCATATTGTCTTTGTTGGGCAATGCTGTCTTACACTGATGCAGAATCTGCTCCTTGTAACTTGTTCCCATTGTTCTGAGTCCAGTATGAGGAAATTGCACAAAACAGGCAGCCTCCCTCTTCCCACTTACAGTCCATCTCCCAACTAGAGGTGGCCATCCTCAACTTGTATATGCTTCATTTCTTTAAGCCAAGCACCCCTAAGACTTCATCACGAAATACATGGTTCTATCCATTATCCTTGTTGTCTTCCTTTGGACACATACTAGTTTGTCAATACAGTGTTTAAAATGTGATACTCAGAAATGAGAACAATGTTCCTGGAAGCCATCTGGCCACACAGAAGACAATAGGACAACAGCCGCCTTGAAGCTGGGCATGGCACACCCAATCCCCTCTTTGGCAGCCCAGCCACACCACTGGCTCACTTGAAGCATGCAACCAAAATCCCCCAGATGTTTTTCTCACAAGCTAGCGCCAACTTATTACTCCCACCCTGTATTTATGCAATGGATTTAAAAAACCCAATTGCAAAACTTTATTTTTAACCCATGGACACATCATCTTCTTGTTGCCAGCCAACAAGACAGGCTGTTAAAATATCTTGTCTCTTGTTTTGTCTTGATCACATTAACTTATAACTTTATAATATCTGCAAATTTGATAAGCATGTTTCACCAACTCTATCTAAACTGTTGATGAAAATATTGGACAGCACATTTGGATCTCTCTGTGAGAATGCACTAGGGACCACCTACTGGCTGACATAGAGACATTTATCAGTAGTTGTTTAAACAGCTGGAAATCTAAATGTCCACATGTCTCTTCTATACTCCAATGAAAGTGTTTCCTGATTGTAAAGAGCAAACTTTCCCAAGGAATCCCCTATGGACCAGATGACCCCAAATACCCTTGTCATAAGGGGGTCTTTGGTTAAACCAACACCATCTGCTTTTCAGTTTTGTAGATTTCCCTTAGCCTCCATGACTGAACTGTTGTCTCTGTCAAGTCCTGCTACAAATATGCTTCCCCAAAGGTCTAAGAAGTATGCCAGACAGTGATGTCATGAGCATTAGGAGTTCCTCATGAATGAGGAAGCCATGCAGTGTGTAGAGATCTACCAATTTGTTCCATGGTTGGTGGCTGCAGGTGTGAGGAGTGAAGAGAAGCATATAAATGAGGCACGGTCCTCTAGTGCCCAGATCTTGGTTTCTAATACCATTCTCCAATAAAAGGAACCAGCCCTCCTTAAAGAAATGGCTGATTCTAGGATGGGGCAGGAAGTACACAAGATGAGCTTAGAGCATCTTGCAGTGCAGAAAGTAAGGAAATACTTAAAAACAAACAAAAAAAAATAATATGTCAAATGCACACAGAAGCCAACTGAAAGAGCTCCCCATGACCAAAGCTGGAAAAACTTGAATAACAAAATTAAGGAGTGCTGGATTATAACTCAAAACATAGTACAAATATCCTGAGTCCACTGATATTAAAAAATGATTGAGGGACTTCCCTGGTGGCACAGTGGTTATTAAAAAATGATTGAGGGGCTTCCCTGGTGGCGCAGTGGTTGAGAGTCCGCCTGCCGATGCAGGGGACACGGGTTCGTGCCCCGGTCCGGGAGGATCCCACATGCCGCGGAGCGGCTGGGCCCGTGAGCCATGGCTGCTGAGCCTGCGCGTCTGGAGCCTGTGCTCCGCAAAGGGAGAGGCCACAACAGTGAGAGGCCCACATATCGCAAAAAAAAAAAAAAAAAAAAAAAAAATGATTGAGGGACTTCCCTGGTGGCGCAGTGGTTAAGAATCCGCCTGCCAATGCAGGGGACATGGGTTCGATCCCTGGTCCAGGAAGATCCCACATGCCGTGGAGCAACTAAGCCCATGTGCCACGACTACTGAGCCTGCGTTCTAGAGTCCACGAACCACAACTACTGAGCCCCTGCGCCACAACTACCAAGCCCCTGCACCACAACTACCAAAGCCCACACGCCTACAGCCCAAGCTCCACAGCAAGAGAAGCCACTGCAAAGAGAAGCCCGCACACCACTAAGAAGAGTAGCCACCACTCACGGCAACTAGAGAAAGCCCACGTGCAGCAATGAAGACCCAAAGCAGCCAAAAATAAATAAGTTCATTAAAAAAAATGATTGAAAAAAATGAAGAAATGGGGGACAACAGACAAAACTCCAGTGCAGAAGAATTCCAAATAATTTACGGAGATACTCTGCCCTCAAAGAGACAGAGCATAACTGTCCATTCCTTAAATGTGGACTGTGTTTAGTGACTTCCCCCCAAGGAGTACAGTATGAAAAGGAGAAGGGTTGCTTTACAGTAGAGAAATGACACACACTGCTTCAGCCAGTTGATCAAGATTCAGGTCAACAGTGATCAGTCGTGTAAATGGTAGGTATCCTTGATGTGATGTGATGAGAATAGCGCTTTACCTCTATGGTCTTCTTCTCAAAACCCCAAATCCAAGTCTCATCATGAGGAAAACATCAGATAAATTTGAATTGAGGGACATTTTACAAAATACTCCTCAAAACTGTTAAGGTCATCAAAAATAAGGAAAGTCTAAGAAACTGTCACAACCAAGAGGAACTTGAGGAATCATGATGACTAAATGTAATGTGGCGTACTGGATGAGGTCTTGGAACAGAAAAAGGATATTAGGTAAAAAAAACTAAGGACATCTGAATAAATTATGGACATTAGTTACTGATAATGTATCAACACTGGTTCATTAAGGACAAATGTTCCACACTAATGTAAACATGAATAACAGAGGAAACTGGGTGTGGGGTACCTCTTCTCTATGTTCACAACTTTTCTGTAAACCTAAGTCTATTCTAATATAAACATTTATGAAGGGAAAAAAGGCCATTGTGTGCATTTGTGTGGGTATGGGTTGGAGCAGGGAGGGTTGGAGAGAGAAAGAAAAAGAGAAGGGAAAACACATTCAACATATAAGAACTACCTTCAAAAGTTGACTTGTACAAAATTTGGCCTTTGAATATGTTGAACAGTGGAGCTGAAATTGGAGGTGAGCCATACTTATTAGTCAGGAAGATTCCAGCTTCTGAAATGAGCATTTTCATTCCAATTAAACCCTAATCCCTGTATTGTGGATTGGACTCTAAAATTTCTTGTCATTGTTTCCCTTCTTCCTGCATCTCTACTAATGTAAAAGTGTTTCAAAGAATACATTTATCAAACCAAAAAAGCCTAATAATGACACTGTTTTCTCCATAAATAATGTTAATATTCTTTTTAAAAAATTTCATGCTCATTGTTTTGACTGAAAATCACATGTGCAGTTAAGTAGTGTTAACTGTATATTAAACAATAAAGATTTGCTCCTAGGCTGCATTCTTTAGAAACAATTGCTGCTGGTCTGGTAACTATAAGATAAATAAGATAAATTAAATGAGAAGACATCTTATTTAACCATATGTAAAGCAAGTGGTGAGCTGCAGGGAATAACAGCTTGATTTTTTTAAATGGAATTATGGATTCTGAAGGAACCCGTTAACTTTCATTCTGATTCATAATCAATTCCGATTCATGATGGATTTCTAGGGGCCTGCCTATGCTTATACATATGAAACAGTGAAAGAGAGGGTGCTCTGGGTTTCATTCCTTGATAAATGCAGACTCTATCCCCATGTAAGTCCAATCCTATCTAAAAACACTGATTAACAGCAGTATGTAAAGAAAACATTCTTTACATATTTAGAAAGCATGGCTCCCCATCACATCTCACTTTGACACCACAGGAAACAAAGTCTCTTGCCTGGTCACAGTGTCTACTGAGTGAGGTCCAGGGCTCACAACCCCATGGCTGACATCCTCTGCCGGCGATGACATTCCAGCATCCATCAGCACGATGGTCACAGGCCCGGCCTGTGACGTTGGGCATACAAGGGCATGTGCCGGTGTCAGGGTCACAGAGACAAGCTCCTCCACCAGGGGGACACTCAGAGGGACTCACGCCGGAAGGATGACAGGAACACCCTGGGAGCACAGAGCCGTCGTTGGGGGGTAAATCCGTGATAACGCTGGCAACAACCACCCCTGCAAACAACTTTCTAGAGTGGAGGCGTCGTTTCTTTAAAAGGCTCAAGAAAGAAACCTCTTACAATAGAACAAGGAATCTAAGTAGGTTGAACCCATTCAACTGGTTTTGATCTCCCCAAAATGCAATTTCCTATGGTTCTACCTACTACTACATTCCAAGAGCTCACAATTAGGATAAATGAAAGTCTCACTTTTTCCTCACGCCACTCACCAAAGTTCCACTTATGTCAACACTCCAGGAACAAATTGACTTGGGTGAACTGAAATAATTAAAATATCTCCTAAAAATGAGGAGTATATTCCTCCTCTCTATCATGGAATTAAACCCTTGTCCTCTTCTACATCAGTGATTCTCCTATTTATACATTAAAGTCACTTGATGAGCCGGTTACAATGCAGATACCTGGGCCCGGCTCCCAGAGATTCAATTCTGTGGGTCTGAGGCACAGCCCAGGAATCTGCATATTGATACCACACGCCCCCATCCCCAGGCGGCTCTGGTACAGTGCATGGTAGCCCACACTCTGAGAAACAAGGCTCCGAACCCACTAAGGCACGTGTTGAAGAAAACAGTCACAAAAGGCAAACTAATAACACCAGTGAGTACTCTGCAGCTGCATGTGCACTGCACCTGTTTCTGCTGCTGAGTTCAGGACATCAGCCCATCACCCCGTGGGCACTGGCACTACTGACCTAACTGAAATAAGTACGGGAGTTGCCACCACAGTTACGAGCTGCCACATCCTGCCCCCCGCCCTGCCGCCCCCCAGGGAGCTTTGCAGACTTCCTCCTACAGGTCTGATTGAGGGTCAAATTAACCTGGCCTGCAGAGCTGGCAGCTGGGGCCTTGAGTGTTGTGCAGACATTTAAGGTCCTCCCCCGTGACTGGGCTGCAGGACTCTGGATCAGTTACATCAATGTGCTGTTGCAGGCACAAGGTCGACAGGGGGCTCCCGAAATTCTTGGATTTCCATAGAAACCAGCAGAGCATTCTCCACACTGCACACCAGAAAGAAGGGGAGAGGAAAAGGGAATGAGATGAGGGGTGTGTGTGCGTGTGTATGTGCTTGGGGAGGGATACGGAGAGTGATTGGATAACTGGACTCCTCCGGGGTTAATGAGAGGTCACACATTTGGGATGAATAAGGAAAAGTGCTCTAAATTAAAGCAAAACATTCATTTAAATTTATTACCCATTCAGAGAATAAAAAGATTATTTGGATTTTAAAAGTCCTTGGTGAAGAATGGACTCTTTCTTAAAAAACTACAGACTTGTGAGTGCAGGATTCCTGGGTCATCATATAACCAGGATCACCCCAAAATGCCTCCAGACCCAAAGCTAATCTCAGCCCGTTTTCTGAGGCGGGGGGCACCCCAACCCTCATCTGGTCCTAGAGGTGAAACAGCAGCAGCCTGAGATAATGCGCCTGGAAGTGAAGAGGGGTGAGTAATTGTCTTGATGTGTGGGCCCTCGAGGGTATTTTGTACTAAACTTTATTAAGACACCTTGACGGTGTCTCCATTAAGGATGATGGAGAAACCATTCCCATCTCTCCTACACTCTACTCTTTCAATCACGGGGCAACTGCCATTGTTTAGGTGCCCAAATCACGGGTCCAACTTCCATGTTTTGGTTCATTCCATTTAGAAATGGTCTCATAGACCAACTGTGGTCTCATTTCTTAACAACTGACCAACCAAGCCACAGTGCACATGGAGAAGAGGCTATAAGAATTAACTAGAGACACGTGTAACCTTAGAGGTAACAAATACGAAAAAAAATGGCCATGTAATTTATCATGATGTTAAATAATTATCATTGAAGAAAATAATAATGCCATATTTTCTATTATGATTCAATCAAGTAGACTATAATCTTTTTCCTTGTTTGCACTACATGTTTACACTCATGCTTAAACTCTTCAAAATAAAATTTTTGATTGAGGGACAGACACAAATATTGAATTAATTTAGGCAGTATCTGTATAATGCCCAAACTGGTGCTTCAAAACATCTGAAAAAATCAATTATATCTGTGAAATACCAGTCAAATTGATTACTTGGAATTATATAAAGAAAGCATTTGACTGATTAATTCTTAACTTTTACATTGTTATATGTTTATATATACATATATAATTTAATCACATATGTATCTTACTTAATGAGCCATTATTTTATTTTAAAAAATTAATTTGATCTGAACTCATTTGGTCAGTTTTCTAGAACATTATTTAAAAACAATTATAGCTCAGTGAAATGATTTTTTGTCATTGGTTTTGAATCATTCAAATTCTTTATTCAGTAAAGCAGCAATTTACCAAATTGTGTCTTCTTACCATTAACTTATATCCTGTACCACTCATTTGTCCAAGGCAGATAAACTATGAACATGTTATCATTTTTTAGATAGCAATGTGGGATAAGAAAAAAACATCATGAACTATACTGCATACCTGCATAACCTTGAAGACAACTGCAGATTGCATCTGAGCTCCAAGGACTCTGATAACAGGAATGGGCAAAATACTGATTGCTTGGGGGAACATCTGGACACGGGCAAGGACGGCAGGACTGTCCTGAAGAAGGATTTCCATAGTAACCATCGATGCATCTGTCAAGGCACCTTTTACTAAAATGTTACCAGGAACAGCTCACATTAGCCAATGTGGATTTGCTGTGCTTCAGGACAGCGCAACTCTCAAAATTCAATATATTTAGAAGATGCTCATTTGCTCTGTAAAAGGGTTTTTTTGCTTCATATTGAAAGTTCCATGGCTTAGTCATTAAACTCAATATAAAAGCACCTAATTTACATGCACATTTTAGGAATACAAAAAGCAAGGTGCCAGGCAAATGCCTGTTATTGATTACTTAGACACTGCTTGGCTCATAACAAGATTGTGAAGGATGATAAACTGATGCTCTATCTTCCTCGCCCATAGTCATCACTCTACACTTAAATACTGTTGCTTCTCTACTCAATGGTCCTTCAGATAATGTTGTGAAGTCAGAGCAAAAGAACGAAAAATAAGAGTGCATATGAATTCCGTACCTTTCACAGTTTCTCCCAGTTGTAAAACCTCCACAACTGAAGCATGACAGTGAACCCATTACAAAGGCAGGGGCGGCAGTTAGGAAATCCAAAATAGCCCTCAAGGCACCGATCACAGTAGCAGCCTCTCCATGGCAGGGGCACCATCCCGTTACCTGGTCACAGGACATCCTGTTACAGTGTTCTCTGAGCCTTGAGGGTGGCAGTGACATGCTGGATAAAGCAAAGAGAAGCCTGTTGGGGTCGGAGTAGGGGCAGTGGTGTGCTGGTGAAAGAGTCACAGTTCTGATTTCACAATCTCTAATTTACTGTATCGACCCTATCAAGGTGAATAAACGGAATCTATACAGTGCTTAGAATAGAGCCTGGCATGTACAGAGAACCAGGTAAAAATATTTGTTAAATAAGAATCCACTGATTCAATCAACAGAATGTTGTGGACAACTGGTTTTTTTTTTTTGAGGTATAACTGACATACGACATTACATTAGTTTCAAGTGTCCCACATAATGATTCAATATTTGTATATATTGCAAAATGGCCACCACTGTAAGTCTAGTTAACATCCATCACCATAGTTATAATTTTTTTCTTCTGATGAGAACTTTTAAAATCTATTCTCTTAGCAACTTTCAAATATACAATACAGTATTATTAATTATAATAGCCATGCTGTACATTACATCCCCATGACTTATTTATTCTATAACTGGAAGTTTGTACCTTTTGACGCCCTTCACTCATTTCACTCACCGCCCCCCCCCCCCCCGCTTGCCCCTGGCATACACCAATCTATTGGTGCTCTATACCTATGGGCTTGTTTTTTTGTTTTTTGTTCATTTTAGATTCCACATATAAGTGAGATTATCCAGTATTTGTCTTTCTCTGACTTATTCACTTAGCATACTGCACTCAAGGCCTATCCATGTTGGCAATATCCTCTTCATTTTTAAGGCTGAATAGTACTCCACTGCATGTATATACCACATTTTCTGTAATCATTTATCTGTTGGTGGAAACTTAGATTGTTTCCATATCTTGGCTATTGTAAATAATGCTGCAATGAACATGATAGTGCAAATATCTTTTCGTGTTAGTGTTTTCATTTTCTTCAGATAAATACCCAGAAGCAAAACTGCTGGATCATATGGTAGTTCTTTTACATTTTTTGAGGAACCTCCATACTGTTTTCCATAGTGGCTGCACCAATTTACATTCCCACCAACAGTGTAGGAGGGTCCCCTTTTCTTCACATCCCAATCTCACTGTTTTAGCCTTTCCAGCCACTGGGCTTATGCACCAGATGTTAAGGCCGGGTTTATACAGCCAACTCCATGGTGTCCTCACATCCTCACTGGACTACCATCTACCTGATACAAACTGAAAAGTCCCTGAAACATGGACCATGTTTTTTTTTATCATCACTCATGTTTCCTAATAGAGCTCTGTACACAGTCAGTGCCCACTGAATGGAAGAATAAAGTATAGCAGAAAAACTTTCAGTATATTTTATCTACATAGACAAGACAATCAGAATAATGAAGCCAAATTCCTAATCCCTCCCCTTTCCAACTCCCCACATTGATTTTCCTGCCTTTAAAACTCCAAGGTTGAGAACACGTGTGTTTCCCCCATCTGGCTTTTGCTACATACAGTGACAGCCGTGATGCCCCAAACTGTAGCTTCCTGTTGAGCACGTGTCACAGCAGTGGCCGGTCACACGAGGCTTACACTGGCACTGGCCTTCCAGTCAGCTGCAGTTGGGTCCCACTGAGCCCTGTGGGTGACAGTTGCAGGCTGCAGGGAACAAAACAAGTTAGAGGCAAAGGAAGTGACAGAGAAGCACTCCGTCCTATTAGTAGCGCTAGTTCATGTCTTTCTCATTAGTTACCTCTAATCCTTAACTCCCTCATCTGTTAACTGGGGATAATATATGATATACCTCCTGGGGATATAAGGATTGAACACAATCATGCCTGTGAAGTACTTAGAATAGTGTTTGGCACCTGTAAGTGCTCAATAAACACTACTTAACAAACATCACTTAGCAATGAACATTACTTAACAAGTTACTGAAAGGCTTAAAATAAATTGCTTCAATCATTAATTGTTCCAATGTAATTATTATTTCTTCCATTCCTGATAATCCATGTTGGTGCTGAACTATACCTTTCATTTCCCTTGTTCCATATCTTTCATGAGATTGCAGGCATCCCAAAAGCCAGAGTCCTGCATGGAGAAAGCATCTGTCTGGAACTTGGGAAGCCCAGACTCTCATGGTGGCTGTCACGCTATAGCAGTGATTCTCAACTGGGGGAGATTTTGCCCCCCAGGGGACATATGACAAAGTTTGGGGACATTTTTGGATGTCACAACTGAGGGGAGGGTGCTACTGGTATCAGGTGGGTAGAGGGGAGGGTTGGTGCTAAACATCCTACCATGCACAGGACAGCAACCCCTCCCCCAATGAACTATTACCCAGCCCTAAATTTTAAAAGTGCTGAGGGCGAGAAACCCACTCTATAGCTTAGCGAAATGGGCAAGTTACCTAATGTTTTGGACCCAACAGTCTCATTTATTAAATGAAGGTTTAGGGATGAAAGAAGGTGTTTAAAGTTCATTCCAGGTTTCCAAAGAAATATTTTAGGACCATTGTTCCAGGAATCTGGCATCCCCAAGCGACTGCCAGGCTCCTCTTTTATACACTTCTTGTACTGCGAGTTATGATTCCAACACATGGACAGACTGCTCTGTGTACCTAATCATCAGGCAGCTGGTATCTACATTTGTTGGTAGGAGTAGATACTAAAATACATTAGATCATTTCACTCACGTTCCTAAAAGCCTTTGCAGAGAGAGCGGCGATTCGGTGGAGCCCATTAAACAGATACTCAGGGACTTCCCTGGTGGTGCAGTGGTTAAGAATCCACCTGCCAATGCAGGGACACGGGTTCGATCCCTGGTCCGGGAAGATCCCACATGCCGCGGAGCAACTAAGCCTGTGCGCCACAACTACTGAGCCCACGTGTTGCAACTACTGAAGCCCACACACCCTAGAACCCATGCATCACAACTACTGAAGCCCGCAGGCCTAGAGCCCGTGCTCCACAACAACAGAAGTCACCACAATGAGAAGCCCGCGCACCGCAACGAAGAGTAGCCCCCGCTCGCCGCAACTAGAGAAAGCCCGCTTGCAGCAACGAAGACCCAACACAGCTAAATACATAAATACATACATACATACATGCATACTAAGGCAATTTCTATTTAAATAAAAAATACCAAACAGACACTCACCCACGGCCCCGTTGTGCAGCCTGGCAGACAAACTGGCTATAAGCCTTTCACACGCTCCAGGGAGCACCTGAGGTCCCATTGCCGAGGCAATTTCAACACAGTTGTGCAGGTGATATTCATCTAAATCCTGCTTGCTGCAGAAATTCTCCAATGAGTTGATTTGGGGAATAAGACAAACCTTTTGAAATAATGAGAAATAGAAGACTTATGTTCAAAACTGTCCCCTATTCAAGATTCCACTTATTAAAAAAAAAATTAGATCTGTGAGAATCGTGGTTGAAAAGAGACTCAATTCCATCCTTTCAATTGCATATGACTGAAGATTTTAAGATTTTCAATTTAGTTAAGAAATCTTTAAATATTTACATTTATTGACTTATGGCAAAGAAAATAAGGTTTTATCTTTTTATTACTATATTTTTTACTTGTTAATCAATTTGTCTTAGATTTGAAAGAGTTTTAACTAGGCTACTTGTGATAGATTAAGAAATTATGGCTTACACATAGCACAGGGAGATCAGCTTGGTGCTTTGTGACCCCCTACAGGGGTGGGATAGATAGGGAGGGTGGGAGGGAGACACAAGAGGGAGGAGATATGGGGATATATGTATAGATAATTCACTTTGTTATAAAGCAGAAACTAACACCATTGTAAAGCAATTATACTCCAATAAAGAAAGAAATTACGGCTTAGACGTTGCATTCTGTAGTATTACTGTGGAACTCTAAAACTCTCCTTTAGAAAGTTTTATCTTTTTCAATTACATACGAACAGTGCTGTTCTACATCAAACTATCTGCCTCCTGGAGATTCACAGTACAGATTAACGTATTAAACCTCTGAGAAGTACTGCAAGAAAGACACTGTTGTTACTGAAGCACAGTTGATTTACAATGTGTTAGTTTCAGGTGTACAGCCCAGTGATTCAGTTTCCATTCTGCTACCCCCCAACCTCTCAGCTCAGTGGTTCTCAATATGAGAGGTACTCACCCCCAGGGAGCATTTTAGAAATCCCAAGGGGTGTTTTTGGTTGTCATGGCTACTAGGTGAGGTGTGTTACTGGCATTTAGTGGGTGGGGATCAGACATGCTAGACATTCTCACAGCAAGGAAAATCATCGCATGCCTCCGACAGCTTTTGAATATTTCACTGAACATCCATGAGGGAGGATTCCGTGCTTATGATGATGAGTTGAAAACCTTACTCTGTGTTTTTAAAACACGATAAACATGTTTACAACACACCTGCTTGCATGGCTATCTCGTATGTAGTGAATCTACGTGTTTGAGCATCTCTGTACTTCAGTATGACTCCCGGTGTGTTCATGTTGGTACACGTATGTACTGAAGTACATATTATTTCCTCATAAATTACTTCCCTTTTATCGTGTTTGCACATAACATTGATATTATTTGGAAGTTATGTGTGCAGGTAGGCTCTAATGCCTGTGAATTTCATTGCAGGGTAGGAAAGAGGGTTACAAACTAATCAATGTTTGTAATAAAAAGGGAAGGTTGGGGCCGCTAGACTTCTGAGATGGCCCACAGTCTGTGGAGTGTTTCTCTCCCAGGGCCGCTCTCACTTTCCAAGACGACTCCATGCCCTGGGGCTGCTCTTGCCTTTTGAGATGGACTGCCTCCTGTCTATGGAATGTGTACCACTCTAAATAAATATACTTCTAATCAATCACTTTGTCTCTCACTACATTCTTTCCGCAAAGAGACATGAAGAACCTGAGCTGCAGCAAGTCCTGAGACCAGGCGTGTGAACTCAGTTACAAGAGAGTGGGTTCAAGGGGGGAGAAAAAAAAGGAAGGTTGTGTCAGATGACATTGAGAACCACTGTCCGAACCACACCAAATGACCTGTCACAGTTTCCAGTATCTGTCACACTGTGTTGTCATTTCCTGTGTAACTGCCTGCATCTCCCCTTTAGAGCATCAGCCCTGGCGGGGCAGGGAAGGTGTTGGTCTCGTTTACCCTGTGCCTGCCCAAGTGGTTAATTTACAGTAACTGCTTACTAAAAATTGTGCCGTAGGGCTTCCCTGGTGGCGCAGTGGTTGAGAGTCCACCTGCCGATGCAGGGGACACGGGTTCGTGACCCGGTCTGGGAAGATCCCACATGCCGCAGAGCGGCTGGGCCCGTGAGCCATGGCCGCTGAGCCTGCGTGTCCAGAGCCTGTGCTCCGCAACGGGAGAGGCCACAACAGTGAGAGGCCCGTGTACCACAAAAAAAAAAAAAAAAAAAAAAATTGTACAGTAAAGAAGTATACATACATTCCTAGTATTGTATCTTTGATACTAAAATGACTCTGCATTCTCCAAACACAAACCAAGCAGGGTGACATCTAGGAGGAAGCCAGATGGGCTAGGCTTGGTGGTGAGGGCAGGCAATCAGGGACAAATTGTTTACAGTTCTTGGTCTCAGTCGGTTTAGAGTTGGCCATTCCTGGCACCAAGACGACAGAGCAGATGACAAGAGTCCCTGTCTATCAGTGATAGGATTTTGTAATGCCATGACTCACTTCTCCTAGAAACTTTTAGGGGCTTCATGTTTACCAAGTGTCATCCAACCCATGGTTTAAAAGAAGAATGGCAGTTTTATGTTCTAGAATGCATAATTTATGTTTGACTCTCAGCACATTTTTATGGGCACACATATCATGTAATCAGGGCGACCGAAAAAAAAACCCAACCATCTCACTATGGCTGCCAAACAAAAGATACTTGTGCAGAAGGGTGACAAAGCTTTCCTCTGGTCTTCTTGGTAATGCATCTCAGTCTCAGATGCAAATGTTAATCTGGCTGCAGAGAAGAATGAACTTTGAAAGGGTCAGTTCCAAACAATCGAGTATCTTCCCAAAGCAGCAAAACTGCTTTAGGCTGGAATCATAAAATGTGTAACGACTTTCTCCTACTGCCATCCTGGGTCAGGGACTCTAGGGTTCACTGCAGGTGCCCTGCCTGGATCCTCCCATCCACCAGCTGCTGTGGCACTGGCTGCTAAAAGCTCACAGCTGTCCCCTTCTCCAGAAAATTGGACCTAGCCAAGTGAGTGCGCTCTCTGGGGGTTTGGGTAGCTGATGATGACGTGGGCACACAAGGCCCCACCCGTTCGCCTCCAGGTGGAACCAACCCTGTGGTGCATTTCTTGCTCCAGGGCCCCCTGGAGACCACATCCTTGCCGGGCTCCACCCTGCCCCCCCCGCCCCCCCCCCCCCCCCACCGGCAGGCATGCCCTCAATAACCCAGGCCAACCTGAGTCCCTGCTTGTAGGAAATCTGACCTCAACTGCGGAGCTAGGGCCTCTTCTGGGAGTTTGGACAGTTTGCCAAGATTGGGGTGCTCTCTTAATTTCTATTTTGGTTTCAGGGTTTTCATGGCTATATATAAGGAGAACGATTGCTTGATAATTGACCAAATGGACATATTTTAAGTTCATTTCAAATTATCCGTTTATATTCTGCAGCAAACATCATTGCAATGATTTTGTTTACATGCCTGTCTTCTGTGTCAGGCTGAGGACGCCTTGAGGGCAAGAACCAGATTTTACCCCCAATCCCCAGGAACCAGCACAGTGCCCGGCCCACATACCCTCAGAGAAGGGGTGATGAATGGACAATTTGGATGGATGCATCTAACACAGCATCCAGTGAGTATCTCTGGTATTTACAAAGTTTAGAAATATTTAGGACATGGATTTAAAAAGAGGAGTACTTGGCTCTCATAAATTTGAGTTTCATGACTGTTATGATACAATAATAACATCGCTTGGTGATTAGGAATCCTTATTTTCTTCCTTTCCCTTTCTTTACTCTGCCTGGGTTTAGCTTTTTTTCCTGAATTAAACCTGTTGGATTTGAGTCTCGTTCTTTGTAACTCACACGTTGGTCATGAGCACAGTTCTATTTAAAGCTCCTCGGTAGAGAACATGAGTTATATGGACAGGGAAATCATGAGAGTTTACATTTCCCACATTTCCCACTTTACATTTCTACTTTCCACTTCAATTCTATTGAATTTCAGAGAAACAATGAATAATTTTTTAGTATGTATAATGTAATATTTTAGGGCAGTATTTGGGACATATTTATATGATATTCAAATTTAACTGGGTACCCTGTATCTTTCTTTCCTCCCTCCCTCCCTCTCTTTCCTTCCTTCCTTTCCTATATCTTGCAACCTCACCTTTGGTAAAATCATCTTAAAACAATGGCTTTTTTTCATGTTATAAAAGCTGAACTTATTGAATAAAATCTAAGATATACCTGCCTCATACTAAATTCTATAGTAGATGTTGAAATTAAAAAGTTCTAGGGTATAAATTAAAAAGGTTCAATAGTTAAAAACTGAACTTTAAAGACACAATACACAAAATGTGGATATAGTTCATTAAATCAGGGGTTGACAAACTTCCTATAAAAGGCCAGAGAAGAAATATTTTGAGCTTTGCGGTCATAAGGTCTCTTGCAAATAGGTGTCTTTGCAGCTTGAAAGCAGTGTAGATAATATGTAAATGTATGGGCGTGGCTGTGTTCCAATAAAACTTCATAGGGCCGTAGTTTGCTTATTAAATCACAATATTAGAAGATTGTTACAAATGTTTAAAAATGCAATTTTAACAAAGCAATTCCATTTTATCCACAAAAGTACTTTAGAAAAGTCCCACACAATTCTCTACAATTCTGCTAAAGGTGGAATGAAACCGGCACTTTCATAAATTATTGATGATCCTGAAAATTAACTGACACATAAATTAATTAATACCTTCCAGAAATTAATATGACACATTATTTCAAGAACCATAAAACCCTGGGTAAAGTAGAACTGTATTTTCAAATGTTTAAAAAATATACCAACTACACAGAGTAGAAAAAATAGAAGCAACTTAAATGACCACAAGTAGGGGAATAGATAAGTACATTAAGTAAATTTATTCAATGTCCAAACTCTGCCCAGGGACAGGCCTGGGCCTGAAGTTGTGCACAGAGTGAGAGTTTGGAAGGAATGCCTGTGGCCCAAATTTGTGAGCCACAACTACTGAGCCTGCGTGCCACAACTACTGAAGCCCACGTGCCTAGAGCCGGTGCTCTGCAACAAGAGAAACCACCGCAATGAGAAGCCCACGCACCGCAACGAAGAGTAGCCCCCGCTCACTGCAACTAGAGAAAGCCCGAGCACAGCAACAAAGACCCAACACAGCCAAAAATAAATAAATAAATGAATTTTAAAAAAAGAAGCCACTTAAGGAAATACTATGCATGCTTCCTAAGAATGGTAAGATTACATAAGCATAATAAGAAAACACTGATGATATAATAGGAAGTGAAAAAAAGCCATGTACAATCTTGTCTAAGCACTCTGATTACAATGATATGAAAACATAATATGCAATAAATGGGAACTTGTAAGCTGGTAATAATTAATGATTGTTGGAATTTCTCCCCAGACTTTCTGCAGTGCCAGGGCACAGCAGTGGCTCTAGGCAGGGATGTGTGAATCAGGCCTTCTGGCTCTGATTTCTCACTCCTCATTCACTAGCTTTGTGACTCTGTGCCTCGGTTCTGTCGTCTGTAAAATGGGAATAATGACAGTACTTAACTCATAGAGTAGATGTGAAGTCTAACTAACAGAATATGGAAAACACTTCAAACCATGGCCGGTACATACTATTCTGGACGATTTGCCATTGCTATTAGATGACCTTTATATAGAGTAGGTGATTTTTATAATGAAACAAATACTTTTCTATTTCTCATGAAACACTTCAAAGTACAAGCCTACTTTTAGAATTAGAATGGAGCTCATTTCAGAAGGAAGCACATCCAAGAGTCTGTTATACTTACAGAATCAATTCAATGTGTGAATGAGCCTGGAATTCTCCTTCCAAAGGCTGAGGAAAATAGACATCTATGGAATATTGTACATCTGGTTCTAAACAGATGGGTGTGGGAAGCAGCATGATTCTGTACTAAGAGAAATAAAGCAAAAATTCAGTGACAAAAGTACAGTTATATAAGCTAAGCGGCCATCATATTTGGTGTGTTTCACATGTGCCGTGAAGTGGGTGCCACTGTGGGATGGAGACCGGGTTGAGGTCCAGACCAGCTCAGGTGCGTTGGGTGGACAGTCAGTTCACACTCAGATTCTCTGTGGCTCTTCCGTAGGGTTGTGCCAAACAGCAAACCTTTGGAAACTGGCCGTGATTTGTCATGACTACTCTGGGAAAAGGATGGAGCAAAGGTCCTTCATCCCATCTATCAGGCTAATATCAAAAGGGTCTCTGTTCTCGTCAGCCACAAATCTCCAATGCAAAATTAGTGGCCTCAAAACTAGACTCTCAGCTGTTGAGATAACTCAAGCTGAATACTGTCCTCTTATTCTCGTAGCATTTCATTTTCTCACATCTCCAGGCATCTGGGGAATGGGAAACAAACATTCAAGATCTAGGGTCAGGATATCTGGGCTGGAGCCCTGGTACTTCTACACATTAGCTGTAAGACTTGGGCAAGTCCTCAGAGTGTTCTCGTTCTCAATTTCCTCCTCATCTGATGAAGACAAAACCTACCTCCTTGAGTTGTTAGCAAGATTCAACGCGGTATGAATGTAAAGCAGAGCATAGCACGTAGTAAACACTTAATAAACATTATGTCTCCTTTGATACATCTCTACTCTCACTTAGTTCCTGGATACAAATTCCTGATAGATGAACAATATTCTAAGAAACGTTCAACGTTTGAGGACAAGCCCCCCGCATACCTGGAAGCTGCTGGTAAAGGCTGAGGCTTTGGCTGTGGGGTCTCGCGTGCACTGTGATCGCTCCCTCCGGCCAGGTTAACCACCATCTGGACAGTCCAGTCACCTGCAGACTAGACAGGCATCACGTAAGAGCACGTCCCTGCGAGGATGCATGCACCAACATATTCCTAATGGAGAGTGCATGGGATAAATTTGCAACCCACGGCCAGCTCAGAAAACAGAATTTTGGAGTTGAGAGAAGAGGTTCGTTCTCAGGCTCAACTCTCTGGTGTTTGAATTGTGATCCAGATAGAAAGAATGTTGTTTCTGGCCATAGATGTAATTCCTGGGTCTAGAGAAAAACCCTGGCACTCCGACAGGTCTAATCTTTAACCTCTGTCTCCCAAAGAGTCGATTAAATCATCATGTTCCTGATTTCCTAACACCATACACAAAAATAAACTCAAAATGGATTAAAGACCTAAATGTAAGGCTAGACACTATAAAACTCTTAGAGGAAAACATAGGAATAAACACTCTTTGACATAAATCACAGCAAGATCTTTGTGAGCCACCTCCTAGAGTCATGGAAATAAAATAAAAAATGAACAAATGAGATCTAATGAAACTTAAAAGCTTTTGCATAGCAAAGGAAACCGTAAACAACATGAAAAGACAACCCTCAGAATGAGAGAAAACACTTGCAAATGAAGCAACTGACAAAGGATTAATCTCCAAAATGTATAACCAGATCATGTAGCTCTATATCAAAAAAACAAACAACCCAATCCAAAACTGGGCAGAAGACCTAAATAGACATTTCTCCAAAGAAGACATACAGACTGCCAACAAACACATGAAAGGATGCTCAACAACACTAATCATTAGAGAAATGCAAATCAAAACTACAATGAGGTATCACCTCACACCAGTCAGAATGGCCGTCATCGAAAAATCTACAAACAACAAATGCTGGAGCGGGTGTGGAGAAAAGGGAACCCTCTTGCATTGTTGGTGGGAATGCAAATTGATACAGCCACTATGGAGAATGGTATGGAGCTTCCTTAAAAAACTACAAAAAGAACTACCATATGACCCAGCAATCCCACTACTGGGCATATACCCTGAGAAAACCATAATTCAGAAAAAGTCATGAACCCCAAGGTTCATTGCAGCTCTATTTACAATAGGCAGGACATGGAAGCAACCTAAATGCCCATCAACAGATGAATGGATAAATAAGATGTGGCACATATATACAATGGAATATTATTCAGCCATAAAAAAGAATGAAATTGAGTTATTTGTAATGAGGTGGATGGACCTAGAGTCTGTTATACAGAGTGAAGTAAAGTCAGAAAGAGAAAAACAAATACTGTATGCCAATGCACATATATGGAATCTAAAAAAACGGTACTGATGAACCTAGTAGCAGGGTAGGAATAAAGACGCAGATGTAGAGAATGGACTTGAGGACACAGGGAGGGGGAAGGGTAAGCTGGGACAAAGTGAGAGAGTGGCATCGACATATATACGCTACCAAATGTAAAACAGATAGCTAGTGGGAAGCTGCTGCATAGCACAGGGAGATCAGCCCAGTGCTTTGTGACCGCCTAGAGGGGTGGGATAAGGAGGGTGGGAGGGAGGTTCAAGAGGGAGGGAATATGGGGATATATGTATATGTATAGCTGATTCACTTTGTTGTACAACAGAAACTAACACAACTTTGTAAAGCAATTATACTCTAATAAAGATATTTTTAAAAAAATCATGTTCCTGGATCACAGAAACAAAAAAATCCTTCACAAAAAGATATATTTCTTTCATATTAGTGCATATACATTATTATGTAAGTTTATATTATTATATTAGATCTATTTATACGTATCTGTATAAATACATACATATATAGACACACACACACACATATAGATAGACAGCGAGCGAGCGAGCGCATATGCTAATTACCTAAACTCTGGAAGCCTTACAATTAGGAAAAGCTTTTTAAAGCTATCAGAGATGTGTTCTCTCTATACAAAAATTAAATATATTTATGTGTATATACACATATGTAAAAAAAAAAAAAAATGACTTTGTCATACTCACCAAGTCAAAGTTCCCTGAAGTCCTTTGCCTTTCACGTGTAAGTGAGAAATTGAGAACAATGTCATGTTAAGAGTTTCAAGGCAGATCATCAGCTCTGGTCATACCATAGAAAGTGAGCCCTTCCAGAATGTGGTCCCTAGAGAGACTCTGGGGGCTCTGAGGCCACCCCCAGCCATATACAATATTTTCCAGGGCAGATGGTCTGTGGGGTTTCAGATCATCAAAGAAAAGGTTATACAAAGAAAGGGTTAGGAGCCACTGCTCTAGGTCAAGTGTTTTTCTAATTTGGTTTCTCTTCCTCTTAGATATTTCTCAAAGGGTGGGGGAAGGCTAGAAAGGTAGCAGGCAAGAAGCGCAGGCTGCTTTTAGCTTTTCTCGTTTCCTGGTAAAATCCAAGTGCAAATAAATGCCTGTACTGCATCCCTGAGTCTGAATCTCTACACAGGTTTATTACATTTTTAGGAAAAAAAAGTCCCAGGAGGGCAGGATTTGCATTATTTTAGTTACTTATTGTCCTTATACAAACATTCCATCACCACTTCCCTAGAACTAGTATCTTAAATCTATAGCCCCAGCTTTAGCTTCTCTCCACAGAATAAGGCGTGTGTGAGTATGGCTGTGTTGCTTTAATATCTTTAGGAAACCCTTTGGTTTATAACGCTCTCCAGATGTTCGACTTTTTGCAAATCCTGTTAAGATGAACACAGGCAAGATTGGAATGGAAACACTTAGCTCGAGAATGTATTTCAGTCAGCTCGGAACCACCACCGTGGAAGTGGAGTAAAGGGTACCTGAGCTTCATAGCGAATGGCAACAGCAAAATCCATGGGAATGGGGATGTTCCCCACAGCAAATCTCAAGCCGGGCCCAGCGAGAACCCTGGCAAATCCAGGTCCCATCCACGTAACAGGCACCCCAGGAACTGGCCCTCGGAGAACGACAGAAACAGCAAGCAGCTAGCCAGAGAGGAATAAACAAAACTTTGCCTAGAGTGAGAGGCTGGAAGAGTTCACGGGGAAAAAAAACAAAAACAAAACCCACGGGTTTCTTTTTTTTTTCCCCACGGGTTTCTTGATGTATATGATCCATCTGAGTCCCGAATAAATTATTCCAACAAGGATACAGTCCAGCATACAGCAGAGAAAAACGTGCTGAATCTGCAGCTTTGGAACATATGTTACTGTATAGAATAATCACTTGGAAAGCACTGCCACTGGCCAGTACATTATGTACTCCACGTGTCATGTACTGAGTGATTCCACATTGGTGACCTTGGCTTTTCTCAGATCTGACTGTGGAGTTCTGGCTAAAATACGGAGGGCAAGAAAATATTCCCATGCCTACACTTCATGGATTTTGCCTAATCGTGCATGACAATGATAAAACCCACCCAGATTTTTTTTTTTTTTTAGATGTTTCTTCCATGCAAATATGAGAAATGATCTTCTCCCATCTGCTTGGGGGCACATAAGTACAAAACTGCTCACACACTTGATCGATTAGCAGCCCTGCCGGTCTCATGCTGGATGTCAGCCTGGGGCCATCTGGACCCTATAGATAATACTTCCTTGATGACTTTTGCATCTGCCTCTCGACACTTCGAGCCTCCACCGGAACGCTGCCTCTTGTTACTTTCTGCCTGTATTGCTGCAACAGTCTCTTGGCTGTTCTCTCCGTGATCTCGCTAGTCCAATACATACCGCACACTGCTGCCAACAAGCATTTCAAACGCTCTCTCACTGCCAAGAGCATCATGCCCAAATTACTTAGCCTGGAGTTCAAGTTGCTCTGTGATCTACCACAAACTGCTCTTCGTTTGACAAATGTTCATTTAGTAACAATTCAACCCCCGCCTCTGAATCAGGAATGCATATACGAAGAGGACAGATTCCCAGCCACAGAGGGGTTTAGAATCTTGCGTGGGAGACAGAAAGGTAAATAAGAAATGAGACGGAGATATATGTAAACTCATCTCTATGCAGCATTTTTCAAACTTTAAAGAAAGTACTCTGGAATTTGAGACACTGTAGGTACCCACCCCCCGGGATCCCCCTTTCCTTGGTTGGTATACCCATCTCCCAGTTGCGTGTGTGCGGTTTCTAACAGCTCACAATTGCCCCCCTTCTCCGGAGAACTGCCCTCTCACACCCCAACTGCCTACTCCTACCCCTGGGGTAGCTCACAGCCAAAGACTACCTGATAGGAGGTTATGAAAGGCTGGCCCTGTCGTCTCAAGGGGCAGGACAAATTTATCTGCAGTTTATGTTTCTGACTTTCTCTGCGGATCAATCCAAGTTTTGTTTTACCTGAGACCACCTCTGACTCTTTCCTCTTCTCATGTTTCCTTCACTCTCTTAAAGAGTTTTCCCGAAGAACACTGCCTTCATAAATTACATGCACCTGAATCCGGTCTTAGGCTCTGTTTCTAGGGCCGCTGACCTGAGACAGTTGGTAGCAGACAGTGTAGACTCTAAGGTGCCTTCCTGGATGTGGGTCATTTACTGTTCGGCTGGCAATGAGGAACCCAGTGGGTAACGTGTTGATGACCCTTGTGTAGCAGCAGAGCCATTGCTAAAACAGTCATCTGTGGCCACCTGGGACAGGATAGAGGGCAAAGGGGAGGCACTGACTTGAGCAAGATTTCTGATACGGGGAAAGAGTAGTGATAAGGACTGTGGACATGGGTGGCTATTGTTGTACATCACTGACGCATTTGATGAAAGATGATGGCAGGCTCAGGGCAATCGATCAGCAACTTAGAGTCAAGTGTGAGAATCAGAAGGGTTCCCTGGCAGCATTTAAAGAAACTCATCTCCTTTAGTGAGAGGGCAGGAAGAGCTAGAAACCAGGCACAAGACTTAATTGGAAGAGCTGCGGAACTTCAGGGAAGGCTGAGTTCTCAGCCTGGGTAAGTCACCTATGCCCAGGTCAGGCCCTCCCTTCACAGGGAAGCAGGGGGATCTTGAGGCATGGGTGATGCACATAAGAATCGTGAAGCTTGAGGTTCTCCTGAGCACTCCTGGACTATAGAAGTAATCCACTCACACTTATTAGAAAATAGAGGCCCCCCCTCCATCCTCGCCCACCTCCATCCCTGCCACATTTGGAGACGAGGCAGAAATCTCAAATGATGCAGGTACCTTAAAAGAAAACGTGTGCATTCCTGAGGATCTGCCCCTCCTGACCACTTGCCTGATAATTAGGGTCACGTTGCAGCATGATCTGATGGGAAAGGGCTGCATCTCCGAGAAGGACCTGGTTAACACGAACAAGTAGCAACTGGGAGAGGATGGCTGGGCATGGATCGTGAGGGGTGCCAGATCAAGGGGACAGAATATGAAATCAGGTAAGGAGAGTTTGTTGGTTTGGGGTCACCGGTGATAAAGGATTTAGCAGCCTGGCAAGGGCCCCGGAGCCCTGCGAGATGCTTGGCGAAAGCTGTGGTCCAGAGTAATGAAGCAGAGCTGCCAGAACTGCTGTAGCAGGCTGGGGAGGATGGGTTATAAGGCTCAAAGAACTAGGCATGCTTGAATGGGTGTAAGACGCAAGGCTGGAAAACCCATCAGCTGACTATACTCCTTGTCCATTTTTCAAGACAGTGAGGAATGAACTGGTGAGGGGCCACCAGCATCACTGAGCAGCAGAGGATAGGGTACCCTCTGTAGGCTGGTAGCCTAAACCATTACAAAATTGAGCTCCTCAGTATCAGTGTGGTGGACAGGATCGCAGACTATCAAGGGTTGGGGAGCATTTAACTCTCAAAAGCAAGATGGGTATAATTATAATGGTCAGCGAGGTTGGAATAGGAGACAAGGGGGCCTGACCTACAGGAATCTTCTGTGGAGACGACTAATAGAACATGAT
Organism: Orcinus orca; assembly: GCF_937001465.1. Lineage (NCBI taxonomy): Eukaryota > Metazoa > Chordata > Mammalia > Artiodactyla > Delphinidae > Orcinus > Orcinus orca. The sequence continues at coordinate 90,240,608 of NC_064567.1, forward strand.
GCTCCTAGTCGACAAAATATTGCCTAACACGTGTACTCCAAAGTGATCAGTATGAACTGGCAAAGGCTGAGTTCAGCCACCTCAACAGAAAGACATAATCCTTTCCCAAATTTATAGAGCTGAGCAAATTCTCAGACTCAGACGCCAGTGACTGAATGAGAGGCTGGGTCCCGAGGAGGAAAGACTCTTCAACACCACAGCAAGTGTTAATTCTCTCACTTCTCTCTCAAAGAGATCTATGTTTATTTACTAGTCTATTGGGGAAGCAGAAATGCCTAGATCTTTCGAGGGCTAATGGATACAGGATCTGAGTTGATACTGAGAACCATGTACCCAAGGTGTCATCATGGTCCCCGTTAGAACAGGGCATATGAGGGTCAGGTAGTAAATGGAGATCTGACTTAGGTTCTTTTCACGGTCAGTTCTCTGGGTTTACTGAACCACTGATTGTTTCCTCTAATTCTTGTATATGTATTGGAATGGACCTGCTTAGCAGTTGGCGTTGATGTTAGTGCTCCTATAGTAGGAAAGGCCGAGTAAAACCTTGTGAAATGCCCACCCTCCATTGCCCTCCCCACCACCACCAAGCCAAGGTAGTAAATAAAAAGCAATATTGCAAATCAGAGGCATTCTCAAAGTGCCACTCTCAAGACTTGGTGGTGGGTCTCATATCATATCCCCATTACAAATTTTATACTAATATAACTAAGTTGTAGCCCCAATTGGCAGCTGTCCTGCTGGAAGGAGTATCATGACCAGAGCCGGTTACCACCACCCTGGTGCATGATACGCAGCTATTGAAATGCAAAATGTGTTTTCTTCCATCTCCATGAGGAAGAAGAAACAGAAGCAATTTGTATTCGCTTGGGATGGGCAGTCGTGTATATGTCGTCTTGCCCCAAGGCTATTAATTCTCCTGCTCTCTGTAACAGTATAGCCCCAAAGAATCTGGACCATCCAGATGTTCTACAAAATATGACACTGACTCCCTATACTGAAGGATAGTGAATTGGATCCCTTGGTCTAAGGCGATGTCATGTGGTGTCCCACAGTGAGAATCGGACACTCTATGGCCTTGGTCAGCACCACTCTGACAGCTCAAAGAGTGCCTAATTCGCCAATGTCGTACAACACAGCTTCCTCAGCCAAGGGATCCACTTTACAGTAAAAGAAGTGTATCAGTGGTCACGTGACTTTGGGATCCACTGTTCCTACACAAACCACGGCATCCAGAAGATGCTGACCTGAGATGGCAGTGGGATGGGGCCCCTAAAAGATGCATTAGTTTCATGAGCTTGGAAATGACACCCTGTGAGATGGGGCAGTTTTCTTCTAGATGTTATTTACTCCTTAAACCAATGGTCTTTATGTGATGCTGTGTCCCCAGCAGGGAAAAAGCATGGGTTTGGGAACCAAGTAGGAGTAGCCAAGCTCATTGTCACTCCCAGTGACCGTGAATTTCTTAGGTTTGCAGTTAAAATTGGCACTGCATGCTATAGAGATAAACAGTATAGTTCAGGTTAATAATTTAAATTTTTAATATTTCTTTAGAGTGACATTAAATAGCACATAAAAATATTTTGACAAGTTGAGAGAGACTATGGAGGAAAGTAAAAAGCTTTATACTTTACTATCTTCAAGGGCCCTTTTCCTAATTTCTGAATAAGGGGCCCTGCATTTTAATTTTTATTTTGCCCTGGCCCTGCACATGGGTCCGAGCATGCCAGGAGTGAACTTGGGTCTGTGCTGTTAGTGTACTGCCTGGTCCCCTTGACTGGGCCACTCTATCACGCCACCAGCTCCTGGGATTGCTGGTCTCACCACTGCTCCCTTCTCTTGAGAACTGCCCTTGGCTGAGGTGAGCCACCTCACCTGGGCCGTGATCTCCATCTGCCCTGGCAGCCTACAGCCATGTCTGCCTGACATGAGAAGACAGCCCTAGGGCCTCAATGGGGGACAACTCTGTGGTGCAATTTCTGCTTCACAGCTTCCCCAGGGGATAAGGCAAGGCTAGACTCAGGCAAGGCCTAGCTGCCATCCTTGCCTCACTTTCCCCACTCCCCAGCCTACTGCCCTCCTCCCTGACAGGTTTCTCCTGATGAGTGCTTCCTCAGTAAAACACATGCACCCAGATCTCTGCTGTAATCTCTGATTGTAGAGAATCCAACCAAAGACAGTGACCCAGTGCGCGCGCGCGCGCACACACACACATTTATATAAAACTGAAATAAAAGTTTCACAAAAAAATGCTCGTTTTATATTCTTCTGTTGTACTAAACTGATCCAGTCAATTGATTTCATGACCTACTTACTAATAGGCATGACCTGTAGTATGAAAATTACTGACCTATGGGACTCCAGAGATAGAAACAATTAATTATATCCAGATGTCAGGGTAGGGAATGTCAGAGAAAGATAAATCTGAATTGGGTCTTAAGGGATGGCTAGAAGTTTTGCAAGTCAGTAATACAGAGGTGGTCATTTCAGGCAAGAGTCAGGAGAGGAGGCCTGGATGCTTTGAGCAGTGGGCAGTGTTTCTCAAAGTGCTGCCAGGGACCACTCGTATCACTTGGGGTGCTCGGCAAACATGCAGATTTCTTTTCTCCCTCCAAATGATCCAAAATGTGTGGGTTTTTTTTTTAAAGCATTGTGCCAAACACCTCAAATATTTAAATCCAAATGAAGATCACAAAATGTAGCCATGTTCCTAAGTCTTTGATGGTTCCAATTTGAACCTCATTGCTCTAGAGCAATACTGCCTAATTGAACTTTCTACAATAATAAAAATGTTCTATATTTGCACTATCCAATACAATAGTCCCGTGTATAGAGTTACCTGAAAACACTTGACTAGTCTCACATTCCCTGATTCAGCATCTCACGTGGAAGGCCCTAGCATCTGCATTCTAAACAATCTCCCTGGGCAATACTTATGCACAGTAAAATTTAGAGGTTCACTGATCACTGCCACAGCAAGCAAGGGCACTCCCTACTTTTCTCTTTCAGGTCGACTTCAGATTGAGATGCCTAGAGTCAGAGAAGGCTTCACGGGCATGTGGCATGGGAACAGAAACAAGTAGAATAAAGAGCAAAGCCTCTGTGACTTGGTGTACATGGGCCTGGAAGGAAGAACACCTTCTATGAAGCCTTCTCTTATCCTCTCAGTTGGAGGTGTTTCTCCTTAAGTGGAATCCGTATCACATTATGTACACCTCTTTATGATACTTACCCCACCCTGCCATGCATTCATTGCTTGTATACGTGGCTCATTTCCCCCACCATAATCTTAAGGGCAGGCTCTATGTCTAGGTATTTCCATTTTCATTCAATCAATCATTTCATCCACTCGAGAAAGTCTCTTATGAATAAGGAACTGCTTCAGCTGCTGGGTTTATGAACAAGACAGCTAACGTCAGCTTTCCTTTGCTTTTCCAACATGCCCCTTCGTGCATATGCACACAGGAGTGCTCAGTAAAGACCCCAGCATAACAAATGAACAAACAAACAAACAGGCCTAAAGTGGCCCTGACTTCAAGTGAATACTAGTTGGCTAGCTACAAGGTCTTCAGGTCTCCTCTGGCCTTCTGAAGCCATCGGAGGGAGGGCCCTGTGGAGGCGGCATCACCCTGGCACTCACGCCGGCAATGACCAACTACATCCATCTCAGATTCAAGGGCACAGTCACACACCACCCCCAGGGACATTAGCATGTCCTTTCTTCTCCAACTGGGAAGACAGCCATTCCTCAATACTGTATCTCTCCTTTCTAACATGATAAGAAAGTGTACATTCAGAGTCTGACTCTTCAACTCTCCAAAATCTTATTTTCCAGAAATTTTCATTTTGTAGAGAAATAAAGCTATTGAAGTTTTCCCCAGAGCCTCGAATTACTTTGAGCTGGCTTCTTCCTTTCCTTCATTCTATTCTTCAGCATAATAGGGCTTACACTGGCTGATCACTTACATGGGCCACGCATGGTTCTAAGTGCATTACCCGGGTTATTTGCTTATAGTACAACAGACAACGACCCTGAAGGAATGATTTACCTTACTCTGCTCATCTGCTCGAATGCTTTGCTTCTGATTTCTCTTCAGTATTATGCTTCCTTTGTCAGTTACGAAATCATCTCCTTGTTGCTGGAAATACACATCACATGTAGGCAGAGCTGTTGCTAGTACCTTAAAAAGAAACGGCTGTTTAAGTAACCAACAAAAGTTCCAATTTTACCAGAGTTCAAGAGTTTCAGACTATACCGTACTTTAAAAGGTAATCATGATTCTCACTTAATAGCTTCAGGAAGAACACACAGAGGCAGCTTATAATTTTTTGTTTCTCTATGAAAAGGGGAAATTTTTAGTGATCCTAAAACTATGTGTTGGGTTTTCTTTTTAAGGGCTGCTCAACTAGTGCAATTCTAAACTTTGAAAACACTTCTTATTTTCTACTGGTTTTGTGGTGTTTCGAAAATTAACAATATGCATGATATACAGATTCAAAGATTATTAGATGTTGTAATTTTAACACTCTCCAGACCAATTTCTTTTAATTCTCATGGTTTGCAGAATCTGGTCTTAAACGTTCCCATGAGAGATTATACCGGGATAGCAAGATTCCACCAACCAAACTATTAAAACAGCAGAGTAGCATTCATGCAACTCCAGTTTCCTTAAAATCCTGGGTTTTATGGGACTCTGTTTTATATCATCTCCTGAGTCATTCAGCTGCCAACCCAGCTAGAATCTCCAATTGCTCGTTTCCAAATTCTCACTATACCCTAGACATCGATGTTTGCTTGATGTTTCATTGTTGGTTTTACAGTTAAGGTTTTTAATTTCACAGGTGCCCTGGTTGTTCATCGTGAGCAGGCAGCCTTGAGGTCAGCTGTAGTCAACTTCAGGAACCCTCATACTCTGTAGTCACTATTCAGACTCTCAGCCACGCTCTCCGACCAGCTCCTCAACCTGTGTGATGAGGACCCTTTGGACAGGCCACACTGGATTACGTTTATTTGTCCTCTTCATTTTTTCCCTCTCCCCTATTGTGTTCATCTTGTAACACAAAATTATAAGCTATTTACCACTTTTATACAGAAAACATATGGAATTAACTTTATATTATACTACATTAAATGCCGTACCATGTTAAATTCAATCAATATTAACTTTTGTGACCACAGTTAGTTTCTATAACAAGCCAGTGTTTCCCAAACTGTGTACAAATCACCTGGGGATCTTGCTAACATGTAGACTGGATTCAATAGGTGTGGGTGGGGCCTGAGAGCCTCCACGTCTAATGAACCCACAAGTGATGACACTATTGTTGGTCTACACACCACATTTTGAGTAGCAAGGATATTGCCATAGACTGAAGGTTTGTATCCCACTCCCCCTCTCCCCAATTCATATGTTGAAATAGAATCCGCAGTTGATGGTATTAGGAAGTGGGGTTTGGGGGAGGCGATTAGGATTAGTACCCTTATAAAAGAGGCCCAGAGAGCTCCCTTGTCATGTGAGGACTCAGCCGTCTAAGAACCTGGAAGTGGGTCTCAGACATTGATTCTGCAGGCACCTTGACCTTAGACTTTCCAGTCTGCAGAACTGTGGGAAATAAGTTTATGTTGTTTATAAGCTACCCAGTCTATGGTATTTTTAGCAGCCCAGACAGACTAAGAAAGATTAGATACATAGATAGGTAGGTAAATGATAGGTGAACAGATGGATGATAGATGACAGATAATAGGTAAACAGGTGATTGAGAGATGATAGATAGATAGGTAGACGTAGATACAAATATAGATATCTTTCTGAAGACCCACCAAGAAAGTTAACTGTCATTCTTCTTAGCTCTCCTATTTGAGTATTAAAACAATTATTTGAAAGCTGGCGTCTTGGATTCATGTCCTTTCATGTCTCCATCCCCATCTTCTCTCTTCTCCCTGAACCTTGCCCCTTTCTCCATCCCTGTCTGGACTACTGCACCCTGAGCCCCTCCACCCCAGGCTCCACTTCTGCTGGATGGTGTCCGTAAGGGCACAGAGGACAATCTTCATCCTGTCATGCCTTTGCTCAGAAGGTTTCAACGAGTTCTCATTGCCCCAAGAAGAAAATTTAGCCTCTTTAATAGGAGAATTTCATTTTCTCTTCCAGTACCTCTTTCCTATATAAACTTTCTGTTCTACCTGCAAATACACCTGCGCTGTTTCTCCTCTGAGCTGTTACTTAGAACTTTGCTGGTTGGACTGTCTTCTCCCCTCATCCACCAATGGAAACGCTCACGGCTTTCTAGTCTCAGGCAAATGATTCTACCCCCGTGTTAAGCCCATTCGTAAAGGATCAGTCGTGGCTCCAAAATCCTAACGCACTTATGGACTCTCCCCTTGTTGCACGGCACTGCTCCCCATCCTGAGCTATCTATGAAAAATATCAGCTATGGCTAAAAACTTCTAGAGGGCAGAGACGCTAACTAATCCCTCTGTACGCCAGTCTTAGCCTGGAGCTCAGCATTATGCACCTGGCTATAAACTGGGGTTCCTGTGACCCCCTCCTTGAGTTCGATCATTTGCTAGAATGGCTCAGAGAACTCAGGGAAGCACTTATTTATATTTACTGGTTTGTTATATAATAAAGGATATGATGAAGGAGACAGATAAACACTCAGACGAAGATGTACATAGGACCGGAAGGATCCCACACACAGGAGCTTCTGTCCCTTTGTGGCTGGGATGCACCACCCTCCCAGCACACAGATACGGTCACCAACCTCGAAACTCTCTGAACCCAGTACTTTCGGGAATTGGATGGAGTCTTCAACCCACACGCAAGATGGATCATTACCTCAGCCTCCCTCACCTCTCCCCTTCCTGGACGCTGGTGGGTGGAAGCAAAAGTTTCAAGCTTCTAATCATGGCTTGGTCTTTCTGGTGACCAGCCACCATCCTGAAGCCATCCAGGAGCCCACCCAGAGTCACCTCATCAGAACAAATGACACTCTTATCACCCAGGAAAGTCCAAAGGATTTGGGAGCTCTGTGTCAGGAGCCAGGGGCCAAGATCACTATGTATATGCATATATTTTTTTCCTATTATTTCATGATAGTTTTAGCCTAAATATAAATATCAATATTCTTTTCCCAAAGCTTTTTTTTTTTCAGTTACCATCATAAACCTGCAATACGAAAAGCAATGAAGAAGAATCTAGACATAGGATTGCTTTATCTTGACTCCACCCACCGCAGTTGTGAGTCTAGGTCAGGATAGTGCAAGCCTCCTTTTCTTGCCCTAATCTCAGTCAGTAAAAGAGCAAATTCCGGGCTTCCCTGGTGGCGCAGTGGTTGAGAGTCCGCCTGCCGATGCAGGGGACACGGGTTCGTGCCCCGGTCCGGGAGGATCCCACATGCCACGGAGCGGCTGGGCCCGTGAGCCATGGCCGCTGAGCCTGTGCGTCCGGAGCCTGTGCTCCGCAACGGGAGAGGCCACAACAGTGAGAGGCCCGTGTACCGCAAAAAAAAAAAAAAAAAAAAGCAGCAAATTCCAAGCCTCTTAAGGGGTATTTTCATCCCTCCCACCAGTCGTGTCCAGATAAGGAAGAGACCTCAGGAATAGACTTAGTCAATGCCTTCTCCCCTTGAAGTCGTTTGCCTCACATTGCCTTTTCCTTTGTCACATTCCTGCTTGTGGCTGGAGTCAAAGGCGTAAGAGAGTTATGGGAGGCTAACCTGTATTTTCTCTGATGGGTTCATATGCCTGGGTTTGCCCCCCTCATAAGACTTTGGGATAAATATTTTTAGGGAGCATCTCCCGCAGGACTGCTGACTTGTAGAGAATGAAGCAGACCAAGCGACATTTCCAATCACACACTCCTATGAACAGAACTGAGGACTGCTAATCCGAGACGAGCTTCAGGAGGCCAGTGAGCACATCTTACACTTAGCTCAGTACCGTATTCATTCATTCATTAGCAGAGATCCATGGCTTCCTACTATGCACCAGTCATAGGACTTGTCACTAGAGCAACAGTGGCGATGGGGTACACATCCTCCCTTCCCTCTTATGGTTTACAGTGTTGTCAGGGAGACAGACCAGGAAATGCTCAATAAACACATTCTATCTGATGGGTACCTTGAAAGAGCAAAACTCAAGTCCATTTCATCACAACTTAATGCAATTCACACTTCTGTGCCAGGCTCTGTGCCAGAACAGGGATACAAAGATGAACAAAATGCAGACTCCGCCCTCAAGACTTCATAGAATCTGCAGTTCCATGATAGAATCGACTCTGCTGTGTTTGTGGGCAAAACCACTCTCTTCCGGGTAACTTACCCACGATCTCAAGGGTGTATTTACCCACACCGCTTCAAATGAAGTCTGTAAAGAGTCAATGAAATACGAACCAAAGGAGCCAGTCCCTGGAGTGGCGTGGCTTCCTCTGCCTCGCAGACGTAGAAATTCAAAGGAGCAAAGAAATAGCTGGGCGCTGGCTCAGTGTAGCTGCGACCTGTGACATGCGGACGACAATCACACTGTCCATCCTTGGGTGAGCACCTGAGGGAAAACAAACCCACCTCCTAAAAAAAACATGGAGGAGGGACGGGTGTAAGATAAGGGCCTTGGGGGTGCTGGGCTAAATGCCCCTTGGGTTTGGGCCCATTCTTTGAAACCATCAATCAAACATCCTGGGGAGGATGTGGAGAAACAATGGATCTACAGGTCTGGTTTTTTTGTTTGTTTTTTAAACTTTTTATTTTATTGGAGTAGAGTTGATTAACAATGATGTGTTGGTTTCAGGTGTACAGCAAAGTGATTCAGTTATACACATACATGTATCTATTCTTTTTCAAATTCTTTTCCGATTTAGGTTGTTACGTAATATTGAGCACAGTTCCCTGTGCTATACAGTAGGTCCTTGCTGGTTATCCATTTTAAATACAGCAGTGTGTCCATGTCAGTCCCAAACTCCCTAACTATCCATACCCCTGACCGCACCACCACCACCTTCCCCCGCTAGTAACCATAAGTTTGTTCTCTCCATTCTATAGGTCTAGTCTTGACAAGCAAATCCAGATCAATGAAACCTTGGTTGCCACTTCTCTCCTTAGAGGCTCTCTGATTCTGCTCTAAAAACCGGGCAAAGGAGAGCAGGACCTCTCTTTACAGGCTGACAAAAAGTTGGAGTTTTAGGCAGGTCAGATCACACATTTGCAGGCATCTTTCATACCACCTCGGGATGACAGTTCTACTGCCTGCGTATCTCACCCGTGGAAATAACTGAAGTGAAAGAAATCAGTTGGGCTACCGTTAATGTCTCAAGATCATAGCTTTTCAATGCCCTTTGCTTGTCTTGGAATGAACTCCTTCACCTATGACTATAAGCAGGTCCAAATGAAATGTGCTTTTGTTTATTTGATAGAAATGGAAGTGAGGAATAATGCCACAAAACGTATTCATTTTACTGACTTACACGTTGGAATAAGCACTTCAAATATCACAGTCACAGGGAGAACATCTGTGGAGGTGATTTTCCAGTCCCCAGTATCCAACCTACAAAGAGAAAATGCTCAGTTGATTCCAGCCTTCAAGACATCTGCTGCTCTGAAGGGTAATGTTAAAAGCACTGCAGTTCCATCGATGCATAGCAAACAGCCATGCGGCCTGAACCATCACACAGTAGCTTGCTTGCCTACGCACTTGGTCATGATCTTCTAAAAACACACACCTCCCGTTTCTAGGACTTTAAATGAAGGGGACGGGGGTTTGTCTATGTATTGCTTTGAATGGAAATGCGATGGATAATCAAAAAGGACCTACCATATAGCACAGGGAACTCTACTTAGTATTCTGCAATAACCTAAATGAGAAAAAAACCTGAAAAAGAATAGATATATGTATATGTGTAACTGAATCACTTTGCTGTACACCTGATACTAACGCAACATTGTAAATTAACTATACTCCAATAAAAAAAAAGAGAAAGAAATGCAGTGGAAATCTCACAGCTCCTCTGACAGCGTCAATGTTAGCTTCAAGCTGGGTTGTCTAAGGTCAGCCGGGAGAAATTCTTTGACTAGCCTACTTGCAACTGCTTTCAGTCCCTTACCATGAAATCCCTAGGGATTTTTACTTACACACTATGGCAACGTTTGGGGCTAAAAAAAAAAATCATTCAGGCTGATTTTGACATCTTATATGAATATCACAGTTTAGTAGAATCACTTGCTTATAAATAATTGTTTTGGCTAACATACTCTCCCTGTGTGAGAGACCCAACTCTATTCAAGACTTTTGTCATCATTGCAACATCTTGACCTTTATTTGATATAAACAGCTGGTGAGATATAAACAGCTACTTCTTAAGTCTGACATTCACTGTAAATACTCAGAAAAAGACTTCCGCCTCAAATCTCCATTTAACAAACTCAGATAGAATTAACATCTTAGTAGGCACGGAACTCTCATTTGAAATTGGTTAAGCATCTGTATGCTTTTGGTTGTCATCTTGGAAAAATTTTATGTCCACTTTACTCAAAAAGATTTATTTTAAATATCAAAAGTTGACATAATTTGTTACAAAACGCAGCAAAGGGCCTTTGATATTTTTCCCAAAACCAAACTTTAGTTTAGGCAAAAACAACGTGAACTGAGCTGCCTTATCCAGGATGGGGTTGTGAAAACCCCCTCTAGGCAGGGTACGCTGTCATGTTGGCCCCCCAGTGGACCATCCAGGGCACCATTGACACATGTGCGGTACCAAGCAGATGCCTCGGCTCAGCCATGATGGACAAGTTCCCCCATCACTGGCCCCTGCTCAGTTATTTTCCTTTCGCAGACACAATTAAGTACACAGTGGCAGTTCACAAGCCAACGAAAAAAGTTAGGCCGTGTCTAAGGTTTGTCTGGAATGATCTGACCTGGTGTCTCCGTTGATCTGTTCACCAGCTCTGCACTCTTTTTTTGTGTTGTCCACTCACGGTCATGGAGCTCGGCATGGCGCACCTTCCAACGTGAAACTTCTAGATTACTTGTCCCGTCGTACAGAGTTCCCTCTACATATTTACTTCCTTGCTTTCTTTCCCCACCTCCTCTGCCCCATCCCCCATGTGTTTTCAGTAAAGCAACTTACAATATTAGCACAAAACTATGTCGTAACAGACATATGTTTCTTATTTATCAGCTACATTTCTTCAGACACATCAAGGTCACTGTTCTTTTATTAGGTTAAATTTTTGTTTTTTCTTTCGAAAATGTCATGGTGGGCTGCCAAGATCAGAGGACAAAGAAAAGAGCTGGGTTTTTAACTCCCTAAATGCGTGACACATTTCTTATGGAGTGAAAAATGTTTTATTTTGCTAATTTGAGACATACATGCTCATGTGGGTAGTGGAGTCTGTCAAAAATCCAAGGGTTTATTTCCCACAGGAATCTACAATACATTTAAACCTAAGGGTTTTTTTTTTTTTTTTAATGAGCTCATCCAAAATATTTTTAGGCATGGAGTGGTAAAGGTGGGAAAGAGACTGTGTATAAGAGACAGAAGAAAAGGCCCCATGATCTGGTGGGTTTAACAAGGGGGCCAGATAAATGCTCTTATATTCTACTGCTTGGTACTTCCAAGAGAACAGAGGATAAAACTATTGCTGTTGGTGCCTGGGTCGATTCAGTCCCAACTGGTACAAGTCACGGTGCTGGTAAATGTTCAACAACTAGCTCTCTGCAGAAACATGGGGGTTTATTTCCAGTGATCGCTGATTCCTGTAGTGTAAATACTTTTACCACGGGAGTACCGAAATACAATAGGACAAGGAAAGCAATCAACAGGACCAAGTCTCTTCTAGGCAATGCCAGTAGAAGACTGCATCACTCCCTAAAGGTGAAATCAGAGACAAATACGTATAGTGCATTCCTCACAGTGTGGTCCAGTAGCAAGAGACTGACACAGGCATTGGCCTGTTTCCACATCACAGGTCAAGAGTGGCATAATCCTTAGGGGGTTACAGTCACAGGCTGAAAGCACAGCATACACAATTATTCTCATTTTGATTTCTCCACACTGGTAAATGTCCTTAACAGCTTACACTGAGCAAAACACGTGTCCACAAGAACACAGAGCAGCCCGCCCTGCCAAGTTCATTGTCTGCCTGGCTGCACCATTACTGGACTGCATTTAACCCCGCACGGGAAATGCAGTGCCAGACACTTTTGCAGCCCTCGTGTGGTTCTACTGGATGGCAATTAGGAGGAGACAAGAGGTCATGCATGCTGCGGAGCTGGGCACAGCTCTGAATGATGCTGGCTGGGTCGGGCGGCTAGGGGAAGGGTTTCTGAGTGTCACCGTTACTACCGACAGCTCCCTCTCTGGCAGATGCACCTATGATAACCCTTCCTCTCCTCTCTCTTTCTTAGCACCTCGTTACTTTTTTTTTTTCCATTCCCTCTCTCCTCTTTCTCTCCCACCCACTGGCAATGCTAATCCTGCTTATGTTGTAAAGGCTAAGAAATTGTGCAACCAGAGCAAGATGTGTATTTCCCCTGCAGGAAAAGCCAATGTGCCCGGAAACAGCCCAAATGTCCGTCAACTGACGAGTAGATGAATTGTGGTATACCCATACAATGGAATATTATTCAGCAGTAAAAAGAAATGAAATACTGATATGTGCTACAACATGGATGAACCTTGAAAACATTATGGTAAGCAAAAGAAGTCAGACACAAAAGACCACATATTACATGACTCCACTTGTATGAAATGTCCAAGATAGGCAAATCTATAGAAACAGAAGCATATTAGCGCTTGCCTAGGGCTGGGGGGATAGGGAGGTGGCGGCTAAAGCACGGGGTTTCCTTTCTTTTCTTTTTTATGGTAAAATATACGTATAACATAAAATTTACCATCTTCACCATTTTTAAGTGTACAGGTCAACAATGTTAAGTACACTCACACTGTTGTGCAGTCAATCTCCAGAACTCTCTTCCTCTTGCAAAACTGAAACTCTGTACCCATTAAATACCATCTCTCCCCATTCTTCCTCCCTCCCCCCAGCCCTTGGCCACCACCATTCTACATTCTGTTAATATGGATTTGAGGGCTTCCCTGGTGACGCAGTGGTTGAGAGTCCGCCTGCCGATGCAGGGGACACGGGTTTATGCCCCGGTCCGGGAAGATCCCACATGCCGCGGAGTGGCTGGGCCCGTGAGCCATGGCCGCTGAGCCTGTGCGTCCGGAGCCTGTGCTCCGCAACGGGAGAGGCCACAACAGTGAGAGGCCCACGTACCACAAAAAAAAAAAAAAAAAAACACACAAAAAATATGGATTTGACTACTCTGGATACTTCGTATTAGTGGAATCATACAATACTTTTCCTTTGGGGTCTGCCTTATTTCACTTAGCATAATGTTTGCAAGGTCCATCCATATTATAGACTGGATCAGGATTTCCTTCCTTTTTTAAGGCTGAATAATATTCCACTGTGTTTACCTACCACACTTTGTTTATCCATCCATTCACTGATGGATACTTGGGGTGCTTCCACCTTTTGACTGTTGTGAATAATGCTTCTTCACATTTCTTTCTGGGGTAATGAAAATATTCTAAAATTGACTGTAGTGATGGTTATACACTCTGAATATACTAAAAAATCACTGAACTGTACACTTCAAAAAGTGAACTGTGTGTGAATTATGTGTAACTGAAGCTCTTACAAAAGAAAAAACAAAGCAAAACAAAAAACCAACGTTTGGTCCATTTGCCGGAGGGCATAAGGTTAGTGAACCAGGGGAAATGCCAGGAGCACTGACAGGTATAATAGGAAATTACATAATTCATTATGCTGAAATTTAATTTTGCATCAAGTCCAAAAAGAAGAGTTTTTTTTTTTTTTTAACAGAATGATTCATCTTGCTGCTTTCTAAACATGCAAATAATCCAGTTCCTTATATGGGCAAAACCATAGAGCATGACACTATGACCAAAGGGAAATAATTAACCCAGATGCTCTGTGGAATTAGCAGCTCTGTGAGACCCCAGGCAGTCCTGAGTTTCTGTGATCCTAGAGCAAATGACCTCCCCATTTGGCCCCAGAAAACTCTGAGGTTATTTCTATTTTCCCACAGCCACTTCCCTTGCTTCTTTCTTTCCTTTTCTTTGACAGAGAACATAAGAAATACTAAAAGCAGTGTGAGAGGGAGAAAATAATTTAAAAAAATAAAAAGAAACCCCCACTTGAAAATTGCCTCAGAAGTCATCAACCTATGCAAAAATATATAATGTCATTTAACAAATTTGTAGAGTAGACTCCTAGTGGAGGATTTTTTTTTTAAGTTTTCATAACTTGGCATTAAATTTCTTGGCATTTCCCCCTGTGTTTGCTCCAGCACCGAAAATGTGAGCACCCCCTGTTGGTTCTTCATGATAAACTCAGCAAACCACCTAAAAAAGTTCTCCACTAACTTACTAAAATTTGTGGGAGGTTTGGTACACTTAAAAAAAAAAAAAATCCAGAGGCTGGTAGGACTCAGGTACTTACAATGACCAAATTTTAGACGTGACAGAGGCAGCTCCAAGCCTTAAATGCATTCAGGTTGGCAGCCCAGGCCCTGTTGACTTAACGCTGACAGCCCAGGGGGTCGGTGACAGTCAGTCCGTAGTGGTTGGTCTTGCATCGGTCGCACTCGTCTCCTTACACAGGCACTGGCCGGCCAAAGACCCCGAGTCAGGATCAGAGTGGCTCACACAAAGGCCACCCGAAATGGTCCCATCAGTGTCACATTCACAAGCTGGGGAGACAGACATGCATTATCTTAGTTAACTGCAAACTGTGGGATCCTTGAAATATAAGCGTACCATTTTACCTTCACTATAACTGTTTTAGTTTGTTTAAATCAATAAATATGTTTAAATAATTAGACCAGAGAGCAAGGGCTGCTCAGAAATATCTCCCACATCTCTGGACTTGGAAAATATTGAATAATTCTGGGGAGACATATATATATATAAAGTGACGGTAAAGGAAGAGAACCAGAAACAGTGTGCTATTATGAAAACAGCATGTTAAGAATAGATTGATGAAATAAAACAAGCAACCCTAAAATATGTATGGACCACAAACAACCTCAAATATCCAAAGCAATCTTAAGAAGAAAAAAGCTGGAGCCATCATGCTTCTTCATTTCAAACCATGTTATAGAGCTACAGTAATCAAAGGAGTATGGTACTGGCATAAAAACGTACATAACTCAGTGGAATAGAATAGAGAGCCCAGAGATAAACCCACACATGTATGGTCAATTAAGTTATGACAAAGGAACCAAGAGTATGAAATGGAGAAAGGACAGTCTCTTCTATAAATGGTACTGGGAAAACTGGACAGCCACATGCAAAAGACTGAAACTGAACCATTATCTTACACCATATACAAAAATTAACTCAAAATGGTTAAAGACTTGATTGTAAGATCTGAAACTATACAATTCCTAGAAGAAAACATATGCAGTAAACTACGTGACATTGGTCCTGGCAATGATTTTTAGATTTGACACCAAATGCAAAGGCAACAAAAGCAAAACTAAGTGGGACTGAACTAAAAAGCTTCTGCACAGCAAAGGAAACCACCAACAAAATGAAAAGGCAACCTACCAAATATGAAAAAATATTTGCAAATCATATATCTGGAAAAAGATTAATATCCAAAATATATAAAAAATTCATACAATTCAATAGCAAGACTCCAGCGTGGCTAACAGCGCAGACCCCAGAGACGGACATGAGACGCTAAGGCTGCTGCTGCTGCCACCAAGAAGCCTGTGTGCGAGCACAGGTCACTATCCACACCTCGCTTCCGGGGAGCCTGTGCAGCCCGCCACCGCCAGGGTCCCGGGATCCAGGGACAACTTCCCCGGGAGAATGCATGGCACGCCTCAGGCCGGTGCAACGTCATGCCAGACTCTGCCGCCGCAGGCTCCCCCTGCACTCCGTACCCCTCCCTCCCCGCGTACTGAGTGAGACAGAGTCCCCGACTCAGCGGCTCCTTTAACCCCGTCTTGGCTGAGCGAAGAACAGACGCCTCAGGCAACCTACACACAGAGGCGGTGCCAAATCCAAAGCAGAACCCTGGGAGCTGTGCGAACAAAGAAGAGAAAGGGAAATCTCTCCCCGCAGCCTCAGGAGCAGCGGATTAAAGCTCCACCATCAACTTGATGTACGCTGCATCTGTGGAATACCTGAATAGACAACGAATCATCCCAAATTGAGGAGGTGGACTTTCAGAGCAAGATTTATTATATTTTTCCTTTTTCCTCTTTCTGTGAGTGTGTATGTGTATGCTTCTGTGTGAGATTTTGTCTGTATAGCTTTGCTTTTACCATTTGTCCTAGGGTTCTATCTGTCCGGTTTTTTTTTGTTAACTTTTTAAAAAAATATTTCTTAATAATTATTTTTTTATTTTAATAACTTTATTTTATTTTACCTTACTTTATTTTATTTTCTTTTATCCTCTTTCTTTCTACTTATTCTCCTTTTTATTCTGAACCGTGTGGATGAAAGGCTCTTGGTGCTCCAGCCAGGAGTCAGTGCTGTGTCTGAGGTGGGAGAGCCAATGTCAGGACACTGGTCCACAAGAGACCTCCCAGCTCCACATAATATCAAACGGCAAAAATCTCCCAGAGATCTCCATCTCAACACCAACACCCAGCTTCACTCAACGACCAGCAAGCTACAGTGCTGGATACCCTATGCCAAACAACTAGCAAGACAGGGACACAACCCCACCCATTAGCAGAGAGGCTGCCTAAAATCATAATAAGTCCACAGACACCCCAAAACACACCACCAGACGTGGACCTGCCCACCAGAAATACAAGATCCAGCCTCATCCACCAGAACACAGGCACTAGTCCCCTCCACCAGGAAGCCTGCACAACCCACTGAACCACTGGGGACAGACACCAAAAACAATGGGAACTATGAACCTGCAGCCTGCAAAAAGGAGACCCCAAACACAGTAAGATAAGCAAAATGAGAAGACAGAGAAACACACAGCAGATGAAGGAGCAAGGTAAAAACCCACCAGACCTAACAAATGAAGAGGAAATAGGCAGTCTACGTGAAAAAGAATTCAGAATAATGATAGTAAAGATGATCCAAAATCTTGGAAATAGAATAGAGAAAATGCAAGAAACATGTAACAAGGAACTAGAAGAACTAAAGATGAAACAAGCAATGATGAACAACACAATAAATGAAATTAAAAATACTCTAGATGGGATCAATAGCAGAATAACTGAGGCAGAAAAACGGATAAGTGACCTGCAAGATAAAATAGTGGAAATAACTACTGCAGAGCACAATAAAGAAAAAAGAATGAAAAGAATTGAGGACAGTCTCAGAGACCTCTGGGACAACATTAAATGCACCAACTTTCCAATTATAAGGGTTCCAGAAGAAGAGGAGGAAAAGAAAGGGACTGAGAAAATATTTGAAGAGATTATAGTTGAAACCTTCCCTAATATGGGAAAGGAAATAGTTAATCAAGTCCAAGAAGCACAGAGAGTCCCATACAGGATAAATCCAAGGAAAAAGATGCCAAGACACACGTTAATCAAACTTTCAAAAATTAAATACAAAGAAAACATATTAAAAGCAGCAAGGGAAAAACAACAAAAAACACACAAGGGAATCCTATAAGGTTAACAGCTGATCTTTCAGCAGAAACTCTGCAAGCCAGAAGGGATAGGCAGAACATATTTAAAGTGCAAAGGAGAAATACCTACAACCAAGCTTACTCTACCCAGCAAGGTTATCAATCAGATTTGATGGAGAAATTAAAACCTTTACAGACAAGCAAAAGCTGAGAGAGTTCAGCACCACCAAACCAGCTTTAAAACAAATGCTAAAGTATCTTCTCTAGGCAAGAAACGTAAGAGAAGGAAAAGACCTATAATAACAAACCCAAAACAATTTAAAAAATGGGAATAGGAACATACATATCGATAATTACCTTAAATGTAAATGGATTAAATGCCCCCACCAAAAGACAGACTGGCTGAATGGATACAAAAACAAGACTCATATATATGCTGTCTACAAGAACCCACTTCAGACCTAGAGACACATACAGACCGAAAGTGAGAGGATGGAAAAAGATATTCCATGAAAATGGAAACCAAAACAAAGCTGGAGTAGCAATTCTCATATCAGACAAAATAGACTTTAAAGACTATTAGAAGAGACAAAGAAGGACACTACATAATGATCAAGGGATCGATCCAAGAAGAAGATATAACAATTGTAAATATTTATGCATCCAACAAAGGAGCACCTCAGTACATAAGGCAACTACTAACAGCCATAAAAGGGGAAATCGACAGTAACACAATCATAGTAGGGGACTTTAACACCCCACTTTCACCAATGGACAGATCAGCCTAAATGAAAATAAAGAAGGAAACACAAGCTTTAAATGATACATTAAACAAGATGGACTTAATTGGTATTTATAGGACATTCCATCTAAAAACAACAGAATCCACATTTTTCTGAAGTGCTCATGGAACATTCTCCAGGATAGATCATATCTTGGGTCACAAGTCAAGCCATGGTAAATTTAAGAAAACTGAAATTGTATCAAATATCTTTTCTGACCACAATGCTATCAGACTAGGTATCAATTACAGTAAAAGATCTGTAAAAAATACAAACACATGGAGGCTGAACAATACACTACTTAAAAACGAAGTTATCACTGAAGAAATCAAAGAGGAAATAAAAAAAATACCTAGAAACAAATTACAATGGAGACACAATGACCCGAAACCTATGGGATGCAGCAAAAGCAGTTCTAAGAGGGAAGTTTATAGCAATACAATCCTACCTTAAGAAACAGGAAACATCTCGAATAAACAACCTAACCTTACACCTAAAGCAATTAGAGAACGAAGAACAAAAAAACCCCAAAGTTAGCAGAAGGAAAGAAATCATAAAGATCAGATCAGAAATAAAAGAAATGAATGAAATGATAGCAAACATAAATAAAACTAAAAGCTGGTTCTTTGAGAAGATAACCATTAGCCAGACTCATCAAGAAAAAAAGGGAGAAGACTCAAATCAATAGAATTAGAAATGAAAAAGGAGAAGTAACAACTGACACTGCAGAAATACAAAGGATCATGAGAGATTACTACAAGCCACTCTATGCCTATAAAATGGACAACCTGGAAGAAATGGACAAATTCTTAGAAATGCACAACCTGCCAAGACTAAATCAGGAAGAAATAGAAAATATGAACAGACCAATCACAGGAACTGAAATTGAAACTGTGATTAAAAATCTTCCAACAGGGTCTTCCCTGGTGGCGCAGTGGTTGAGAGTCCGCCTGCCGATGCAGGGGACATGGGTTTGTGCCCTGGTCCGGGAAGATCCCACATGCCGCAGAGCAGCTGGGCCCATGAGCCATGGCTGCTGGGCCTGCGCGCCAGGAGCCTGTGCTCCGCAGCGGGAGAGGCCACGGCAGTGAGAGGTCCGTGTACTGCAGACAAAAAAAAAAAAAAAAAAAAAAATCTTCCAACAAACAAAAGCCTAGGACCAGATGGCTTCATAGGCGGATTCTATCAAACATTTAGAGAAGAGCTAACACCTATCCTTCTCAAACTCTTCCAAAATATAGCAGAGGGAGGAAAACTCCCAAATTCATTCTACAAGGCCACCATCACCATGATACCACAACCATACAAGGATGTCACAAAGAAAGAAAACTACAGGCCAATATCACTGATGAACATAGATGCAAAAATCCTCAACAAAATACTAGCAAACAGAATCCAACAACACATTAGAAGGATCATACACCATGATCAAGTGGGGTTTATTCCGGGAATGCAAGGATTCTTCAATATACACAAATCAATCAATGTGATACACCATATTAACAAATTAAGGAGAAAAACCATATGATCATCTCAATAGATGCAGAGAAAGCTTTCGACAAAATTCAACACCCATTTATGATAAAAACCCTCCAGAAAGTAGGCACAGAGGGAACTTTCCTCAACATAATAAAGGCCATATATGACAAACCCACAGCCAACATCGTCCTCAATGGTGAAAAACTGAAAGCATTTCCACTAAGATTAGGAACAAGACAAGGTTGCCCCCTCTCACCACTCTTTTTTTTTTTTGTGGTACGCGGGCCTCTCGCTGTTGTGGCCTCTCCTGCCGTGGAGCACAGGCTCCGGACGCGCAGGCTCAGCGGCTATGGCTCACGGGTCCAGCCGCTCCGCGGCATGTGGGATCTTCCCGGACCGGGGCACGAACCCGTGTCCCCTGCATCGGCAGGTGGACTCTCAACCACTGTGCCACCAGGGAAGCCCCATGATTCACTTTGTTATAAAGCAGAAACTAACACACCATTGTAAAGCAATTATACTCCAATAAAGATGTTAAATAAATAAATAGCAAAACCCCACAAACAACCCAATTGAAAAAACAGGCAGAGGATCTGAACAGATATTTTTCCAAAGATGACATACAGATGGCCAACAGCTACATGAAAAGATGTTCAACATCACTCATCATCAGGGAAATGCAAATCAAAACCACAAGAATATACCACCTCACACCTGTTAGAATGGCTGTTATCAAAAAGACAAGAAATAACAAGTGTTGTCAAAGATGTAGGAAAAAGGGAACGCTTTGGCACTGGTGGTGGGAATGTAAACTGGTGCAGCCACTTTGGAAAACAGTATGGAGGTTTCTCAAAAAATTAAAAATAGAGCTACCATATGATCCAGCAATTTCACTTCTGGGTATTTATCAGAAGGGAATGAAAATACTAATTCAAAAAGACACATGCACCCCAATGTTCACCTCAGCACTATTTACAATAGCCAGGACATGGAAGCAACCTAAGTGTCCATCAACAGATGAATGGATAAAGAAATGTGCTATATATACAATGGAATATTATTCAGCCTAAAAGGAACAAAATCTTACCTTTTGCAACAACATGGATGAAACTTGAGGGCATTATGCTACACGAAATAAATCAGAGAAAGACAAATATTGATACCGTATGATCTCACTTATATGTAGAATCTTAAGAAACCCTCCAAACCCAACTCATAAATGCAGAGAAAAGATTGCTGGTTTCCAGGGGTGGGGATGGGTGAAATGGGTCAACGGGGTCAAAAGGTACAAACTTCCAGTTATAAAATAAGTCACGGATGTAATATACAGCATGGTGATTACAGTTAATAACACTGTATTGTTTATTTGAAAGTTGCTAAGAAAATAGTTCTTATCACAAGGGAAAAAACTGTAACTACGTGTGATGATGGATGTTAACTAGATTACAGTGGTGATTGTTTTGCAATACATACAAATATGAATCATGTGGAATTCCCTGGTGGCACAGTGGTTAAGAATCCACAGCAAATGCCCTGGCCTGGGAAGACTCCACATACCGCGGAACAACAAAGCCAGTGTGCCACAACTACTGAGCCTGCTCTCTAGAGCCACAACTACTAAGCCCACGTGCCACAATTACTGAAGCCCGTGCGCCTAGAGCCCATGCTCCATAACAAAGAGAAGCCACCCCAATGAGAAGCCTGCACATCGCAACGAAGAGTAAACCCTGCTCGCCACCGCTAGAGAAAGCCCGCGCGCAGCAGCAAAGACCCAACGCAGCCGAAAATAAATTTATTTTAAAAATTAAAAAAGAGAAAAAATATGAATCATGTGAGACACCTGAAACTAATATAATGTGATATGTCAATTATATCTCAGTTTAAAAATTAGATTATTTGGGGGGTGATGAAAATGTTATGGAGCTAAGTCCATGTGGTGGGTGCAAAACACTGCCGGTGAATTGCTGTTCACTTTAAATGGTTAATTTTATGTTATGTGAATTTCACCTCCATTTTTAAAAGGCTCTAAAAAGTGAAAATAAGGTCAAGAGATAAGAGTGGGATGCTGTAATGAAATATATATCATATATAGTTGATCTCATTCACTATAAAGGCATCAAGGGACATGACATAGAGGGAAAAACATCACATAAAATGTCGACCAAATCTCTGAAACATGGTTAATAAAGTAAATCTGTCCTTCCCCAGCACAGAAAAATATGTTGCAAGGGTAAGTGCTATCATTCTTTTTGATTCGTCTTGGAAGGAGCACCTACAAGAAAGAAAAAGGAATAAGAAATGTTCAAATCTTTATTTTTGGAAATCTGTTGGTGGGGCAAAAGCTTGGATGAAGAGATTCTGGAAAATGAGATAAACAGTCATCTGTAGCAAAGGTGTAACAAAAAGTAACCACCTTCCCCACTTTTTTTTTTTCCAGTAGAAACTCAAACAACTTAAAGAAGGAACATCATATGAAAAAGGATGCTGATAGTACAAACAACTCCAGAGAGTAGAAGTTAGAAAAGGTAGAGCTTGACTGAGTATAAGGAAGGAATCTCTAAACGTTAAGCCTTCCCAATAGAGCAGTGACCCTCTCATCATTGGAGGCATCCAGGCAGGGGCTGGCACAGCACTAGTTGTGACTTTGGTATACAGGACAAGCGCATTGGTAGACATTAGATGACCATCAAGGTCTCTTGTATCTTTTTGGTGCTGTGTTTCCAAGGGATTCCACTTTTAAGGAAAGAAATAAAGATGAAAAAAATAAATATCCTGATTCTAAGAAACAATTATGTAAGATTTATACATGTTTGCTTTGGACTAATAAAAACAAAACCCTCAAGTCTAAAGCAATGTTTACATAACCACCATTTAGGTTATTAGTGAGTTTAGTGGAAAAAATCCAGTCTGGAAACACTGAAGCAAACAGTTGTCTGACAGAATCTTTTAATTTTCTTTCTTTATATATTTATTTTTGCTGCGTTAGGTCTTCACTGTTGCACGCGGGCTTTCTCTAGTTGTGCTGAGCGGGGGCTACTCTTCATTGCAGTGTGCGTGGTTCTCATTGCGGTGGCTTCTCATCGCGGAGCATGGGCTGTAGGCATGCAGGCTTCAGTAATTGTGGCACGTGGGCTCAGTAGTTGTGGCCCGCTGCTTCTAGAGTGCAGGCTCAGTAGTTGTGGCGCACGGGCTTAGTTGCTCTGTGGCATGTGGGATCTTCCCGGACCAGGGTTCGAACCCATGTCCTCTGCATTGGCAGGTGGATTCTTAACCACTGAGCCACCAGGGAAGTCCTCTTTTGGTTTTCAATTGTTTGTTATTGGATTGTGACTGGTGACAAAAATCTTACTGTGGAAAACCAACACTGGGTTCTGTTAAGTTTGGGAAAAAAGCCCACAATTTTCTTCTGATCAAAGCCAGTTGCTTCTAGGAAGGAGCAACAAACTGAGTTTATTTTATAAGTAGCCAAAAGGGAAAAAGCTCAGCTTTATTTGGGAGACACTCCAAAGGGTCAGCAGTGAGTTACAGAGTATAATTTAATTATACACAGAAATGTTCTTTGGGACATTTACTTTGAAATAACCCTATGTATGGTCTTTAGAGTAGAAGTCCAATAATATGTCTTGGTGTCACGCAATTTAATTCCAGCAAACTTATACTATAAGTGGTGGAGTCTACCAAATATTTGTTTTTTCTGTGTCACATCTGACTGTGTCTTAAATCATAGAAGACTTAAAATTTGTCATCTCTTAGGCCTGGAATCTGATCATGTAAACATTTAGGCTCAAACTAGGACAATTTAGATAAAATTTATATGAGAACACTGGTCAGTCTTAACACACGTCATTTGTATACACACACACACACACAAACGTGTTTAGGTAAACTGGGAGAAACTGGGAAGTCTCATAATGGTCATTTTTACAAGCTCCTCATTTGCCTTTCCTCAAGAAATTCCTTACTTACAAAGGATGGTTTCTTAATTTCATATCAGAGGTACTAGTTTTCTTTCCTTGTTTTCCTCCAAAAGCACCATCAAGTTAATACTAAGGGGTTCTTAACGAACAAGACTCTGGTTGATGCATGTGAAATATTTGGTTTAGTTATTTCCAATCTCTTTCCAGACTCCTAAATTATCTGTTTCAAAACTGTATTTCCCTCGGACTTCTCTGGTGGTGCAGTGGTTAAGAATCCGCCTGCCAGTGCGAGGACACGGGTTCGAGCCTTGGTCTAGTCTAGAAAGATCCCACATGCCGTGGAGCAACTAAGCCCGTGCACCACAACTACTGAGCCTGTGCTCTAGAGCCCGCGTGCCTAGAGCCCATGCTCTGCAACAAGAGAAGCCACCGCAATGAGAAACCCAGGCACCGCAACTAGAGAAAGCCCGCACGCAGCAACGAAGAACCAACACAGCCAAAAATAAATTAATTTTAAAAACACCTATTTTCCTGATTCCATCTAAGAGAGAAATTTCATCTTCTTTTACAAATGCAGAGCTTTATAAACATTAATAAAGGTTGTATATGTATGTGTGTGTGTGTGAGAGAGAGACAGAGTGAGAAACAGAGACACAGAGAGAGACAGAGGGAGTTTGATCACAGATTCTGGCCAAAAAAAAAAAAAATGACACTTAGGACACTGATTTAAAGAAATATATTTTCTGAGGATCCTGTATTATTTCAAACAGGTCACGTAAGGTAAACTTTTATACAATCAGCTACCTACTGAGTGATCTGAGCAAAAATACCTTCATTTATGCTTATTCCACATCATGAATATTGAACGTTTGAAATCTAGGACACTGCATGTATTTGGGTATCTACTGATTTACTTTTGCTCAAGACTTCAATTTATGTATTATGATTATATAAAGTGTGAAATTGGAGTCTCATAGCAAGTTCCGCCTGCCACCAATATAAAATAACATTATATTGATGATACAGCCTAAGAAGCAGGATTTCTGGATATCGGGAGA
This sequence comes from Orcinus orca, assembly GCF_937001465.1. Lineage (NCBI taxonomy): Eukaryota > Metazoa > Chordata > Mammalia > Artiodactyla > Delphinidae > Orcinus > Orcinus orca. Next base: position 90,265,469 of record NC_064567.1, read on the forward strand.
GGCCATCTACCATGGGTCCTGGGCATGTGAACACTGTTGCTGAGTGTGTTAACAATGCAAGGCCCTGACGGCTCTTTGCTCAGGCCGTTTCTCCAGGCTGTGGTTGTAGTAAGCTACCTTGAGGGATGACGTAACATTTTCCCCCAGAAAAAGAACGGGCTTCCTTCCACTTGCTATAAAAGCAATGAATTCTCCAAACTCAGTGCTCCTGGGCTGTGACGTAAGCTCATTAGCTGTGCAGGATCCAGATGGTATCCTCTGAGTTGCCCCATGGGCCTTGGGGACATGGGAACTCACACAGATACAAACATCTCGTTGCTTACCGTGTCATCAGCAATAAAGTCCTTTGTCTTTGATCCAGGAGTTTCACGTCTTTGCCCAGCATCCATGAAACAGTAACAAGTTAACCTGTTAGTTTGCCAGTAGGGTTAAGATCTCGGACCCAGTAACTCACACTGGGCATCTGAAGTCAGGTTGGAGTATCTTTCTAAGCAACAATCTACAGCACTACTGGGGCGAGACTGAGGCAAGCGGGGTGCCCAGGGCACACAATTTAAGGAGGCACTCACTGTCAGCCGTGTACTCACATGACTCAGAGTGACAGTGTTCTTAAATCTGGGGACCTAGGTGTTTTCTTGCCTCTCCCTAGTCTCAGTCCTGTAGGGTAAGGCAAATTAATGATGAGATACTATTTTGTTAGCAAAAATTAAGCGTGGAAGGAGCTTCAAGATGGCGGAAGAGTAAGACACGGAGATCACCTTCCTCGCCACAGATACACCAGAAATACATCTACACGTGGAACAACTCCTACAGAACACCTACTGAACGCTAGCAGAAGACCTCAGACCTCCCAAAAGGCAAGAAACTCCCCACGTACCTGGGTAGGGCAAAAGGAAAAAAAAAAAAACAGAGACAAAAGAATAGGGAGGGGGCCTGCACCAGTGGGAGGGAGCCGTGAAAGAGGAAAGGTTTCCACACACTAGGAAGCCCCTTCGCGGGCGGAGACTGCGGGTGGCGGTGGGGGCAGCTTCGGGGCCGCGGAGCAGAGCACAGCAACACGGGTGCGGAGGGCAAAGCGGAGAGATTCCCACACAGAGGATCAGGGCCGACCAGCACTCACCAGCCCGAGAGGCTTGTCTGCTCACCCGCCGGGGTGGGTGGGGCTGGGAGCTGAGGCTCGGGCTTCGGTCAGAGCGGAGCGCAGGGAGAGGACTGGGGTTGGTGGCGTGAACACTGCCTGCAGGGGGTTAGTGCGCCACGGCTAGCCGGGAGGGAGTCCGGGGAAAAGTTTGGACCTGCTGAAGAGGCAAGAGACATTTTCTTCCCTCTTTGTTTCCTGGTGCGCGAGGACAGGGGATTAAGAGCACTGCTTAGGGCCTCCCTGGTGGCGCAGTGGTTGAGAGTCTGCCTGCCGATGCAGGGGACGCGGGTTCATGCCCCGGTCCGGGAAGATCCCACGTGTCGCGGAGCGGCTGGGCCCGTGAGCCATGGCCGCTGAGCCTGCGCGTCCGGAGCCTGTGCTCCACAGCGGGAGAGGCCGCAACGGTGAGAGGTCCGCGTACTGCAAAAAAAAAAAAAAAAAAAAAAAAAGATTGCTGCTTAAAGGAGCTCCAAAGATGGGCGCAAGCCGCGGCTAAAAGCACGGACCCCAGAGACGTGCATGAGACGCTAAGGCTGCTGCTGCCGCCACCAAGAAGCCTGTGTGCGAGCACAGGTCACTATCCACACCTCCCCTCCCAGGAGCCTGTGCAGCCCATCACGGCCAGGGCCCCGGGATCCAGGAACAGCTTCCCCAGGAGAACGCACGGCGCGCCTCAGGCTGGTGCAACGTCACGCCGGCCTCTGCCATCGCAGGCTCGCCCCAAACTCCGTGCCCCTCCCTCCCTGCGGCCTGAGTGAGCCAGAGCCCCCAATCAGCGGCTCCTTTAAGCCCGTCCTGTCTGAGCGAACAACAGACGCCCTCAGGCGACCTACACGCAGAGGCGGGGCCAAATCCAAAGCTGAACCCTGGGAGCTGTGAGAACAAAGAAGACAAAGGGAAATCTCTCCCAGCAGCTTCAGGAGCAGTGGATTAAATCTCCACAATCAACTTGATGTACCCTGCATCTGTGGAATACCTGAATAGACAACCAATCATCCCAAATTGAGGAGGTGAACTTTGGCAGCAAAGCAATATATATGTTTTTTGCCCTTTTTCTCTTTTTGTGAGTGTGTATGTGTATCCTTCTGTGTGTGATTTTGTCTGTATAGCTTTGCTTTTACGATTTGAACTAGGGTTTTGTCTGTCCATTTTGGGTTTTTTTAACTTCAAAAATTATTTTTCTTAAAAATTATTTTTTATTTTAATAAATTTATTTTACTTTATTTCATTTTATCTTCTTTCTTTCTCTCGCTCTCCCTCTCTCCCTCTCTCTCTCGCTCTTCCTTTCTTTCTATTTTTTCTCCCTTTTATTCTGAGCCATGTGGATGACAGGCTCTTGGTGCTCCAGCCAGGTGTCAGGGCTGTGCTTCTGAGGTGGGAGAGCCCAGTTCAGGACACTGGTCCACAAGAGACCTCCCAGCTCCACGTAATATCAAACAGCGAAAATCTCCCAGAGATCTCCATCTCAACACCAACACCCAGCTTCACTCAACGACCAGCAAACTACAGTGCAGGACACCCTATGCCAAACAACTAGCAAGACAGGAACACAACCCCACCCATTAGCAGAGAGGCTGCCTAAAATCATAATAAGTCCACAGACACCCCAAAACACACCACCAGACGTGGACCTGCCCACCAGAAAGACAAGATCCAGCCTCATCCACCAGAACACAGGCACTAGTCCCCTCCACCAGGAAGCCTACACAACCCATTGAACCAACTTTAGCCACTGGGGACAGACACCAAAAACAACGGGAACTATGCAGTCTGTGAAAAGGAGACCCCAAACACAGTAAGATAAGCAAAATGAGAAGACAGAAAAACACAGAGCAAATGAACGAGCAAGGCAAACACCCACCAGGCCTAACAAATGAACAGGAAATAGGCAGTCTACGTGAAAAGGAATTCAGAATAATGATAGTAAAGATGATCCAAAATCTCGGAAATAGAGAAAATACAAGAAACATTTAACAAGGACCTAGAAGAAATAAACAGCAAACAAACAGTGAGGAACAACACAACACATGAAATTAAAAATTCTCTAGAAGGGATCAATAGCATAATAACTGAGGCAGAAGAACGGATAAGTGACCTGCAAGATAAAATAGTGGAAATAACCACTGCAGAACAGAATAAAGAGAAAAGAATGAAAAGAACTGAGGACGGTCTCAGAGACCTCTGGGACAACATTAAATGCACTAACATTTGAATTACAGGGGTTCCAGAAGAAGAAGAGAAAAAGAAAGGGACTGAGAAAATATCTGAAGAGATTAAAGTTCAAAACTTCCCTAATATGGGAAAGGAATAGTCAATCAAGTCTAGGAAGTGCAGAGTCCCATACAGGATAAATCCAAGAAGAAACATGCCAAGGCACATATTAGTCAAACGGTCAAAAATTAAATATAAAGAAAAAATATTAAAAGCAGCAAGGGAAAAACAACGAATAACATACAAGGGAATCCCCATAAGGTTAACAGCTGATCTTTCAGCACAAACTCTGCAAGTCAGAAGTGAGTGGCAGGACATATTTAAAGTGATGGAAGGGAAAAACCTACAACCAAGATTACTCTACCCAGCAAGGATCTCATTCAGATTTGACAGAGAAATTAAAACCTTTACAGACAAGCAAAAGCTAAGAGAATTCAGCACCACCAAACCAGCTTTACAACAAATGCTAAAGGAACTTCTCTAGACAGGAAACACATGAGAAGGAAAAGACCTACAATAACAAACCCAAAACAATTAAGAAAATGGTAATAGGGACATAGATGTCAATAATTACCTTAAATATAAATGCTCCAACCAAAAGACATAGACTGGCTGAATGGATACAAAAACAAGACCCATATATATGCTGTCTACAAGAGACCCACTTCAGACCTAGGGACACATACAGACTGAAAGTGAGGGGATGGAAAAAGATATTCCACGAAAATGGAAGTCAAAAGCAAGATGGAGTAGCAATTCTCATATCAGACAAAATAGACTTAAATAAAGACTATTACAGGAGACAAAGAAGGACAGTACATAATGATCAAGGGATAGATGCAAGAAGAAGATATAACAATTGTAAATATTTATGCACCCAACATAGGAGCACCTCAATACATAAGGCAAATACTAACAGCCATAAAAGGGGAAATCAACAGTAACACAATCACAGTAGGGAACTTTAACACCCAACTTTCACCAATGGACAGATCAGCCCAAATGAAAATAAAGAAGGAAACACAAGCTTTAAATGATACATTAAACAAGATGGACTTAATGGATATTTATAGGACATTCCATCAAAAAACAACAGAATATATATTCTTCTCAAGTGCTCATGGAACATTCTCCAGGATAGATATCTTGGGTCACAAATCAAGCCTTGGTAACTTTAAGAAAATTGAAATTGTATCAAGTATCTTTTCCGACCACAACACTATGAGACTAGATATCAATTACAGGAAAATATCTGAAAAAATACAAACACATGGAGGCTAAACAATACACTACTAAATAACCAAGAGATCATTGAAGAAATCAAACAGGAAATCAGAAAATACCTAGAAACAAATGACAATGAAAGCACGACGACCCAAAACCTATGGGATGCAGCAAAAGCAGTTCTAAGAGCGAAGCTCATAGCAATACAATCCTACCTTAAGAAACAAGAAACATCTCAAACAACCTAAACTTACACCTAAAGCAATGAGAGAGAGAACAAAAAAACCCCAAAGTTAACAGAAGGAAAGAAATCATAAAAATCAGATCAGAAATAAGTGAAAAAGAAATGAAGGAAACGATAGCAAAGGTCAATAAAAGTAAAAGCTGGTTCTTTGAGAAGATAAACAAAATTGATAAACCATTAGCCAGACTCATCAAGAAAAAAAGGGGGAAGACTCAAATCAATAGAATTAGAAATGAGAAAGGAGAAGTAACAACTGACACTGCAGAAATACAAAGGATCATGAGAGATTACTACAAGCAACTCTATGCCAACAAAATGGACAACCTGGAAGAAATGGACAAATTCTTAGAAATGCACAACCTTCTGAGTCTGAACCAGGAAGGAATAGAAAATACGAACAGACCAATCACTAGCACTGAAATGAAACTGATTTAAAATCTTGCAACAAACAAAAGCCCAGGACCAGATGGCTCCACAGGCAAATTCTATCAAACATTTAGAGAAGAGCTAACACCTATCCTTCTCAAATGCTTCCAAAATATACCAGAAGGAGAGACACTCCCAAACTCATTCTATGAGGCCACCATCACCCTGATACCAAAACCAGAGAAAGATGTCAGTGAGAAAGAAAACTACAGGCCAATATCACTGATGAACATAGATGCAAAAATCCTCAACAAAATACTAGCAAACAGAATCCAACAGCACATGAAATGGATCATACACCATGATCAAGTGTGGTTTATTCCAGGAATGCAAGGATTCTTCATTATACACAAATCAATCAATGTGATACATCATATTAACAAATTGAAGGAAAAAAACCATATGATCATCCCAATAGATGCAGAGAAAGCTTTTGAGAAAATTCAACACCCATTTATGATAAAAACCTCCAGAAAGTAGGCATAGAGGGAACTTTCCTCAACATAATAAACGCCATATATGACAAACCCACAGCCAACATCATCCTCAATGGTGAAAAACTGAAAGCATTTCCACTAAGATCAGGAACAAGACAAGGTTGCCCACTCTCACCACTCTTATTCAACATAGTTTTGGAAGTTTTAGCCATAGCAATCAGAGAAGAAAAAGAAATAAAAGCAATCCAAATTGGAAAAGAAGTAGTAAACCTGTCACTTTGCAGATGACATGATACTATACATAGAGAATCCTGAAGAGGCTACCAGAAAACTACTAGAGCTAATCAATGAATTTGGTAAAGTAGCAGGATACAAAATTTATGCACAGAAATCTCTTGCATTCCTATACACTAATGATGAAAAATCTGAAAGTGAAATTAAGAAAACACTCCTATTTACCACTGCAACAAAAAGAATAAAATACCTAGGAATAAACCTACCTAAGGAGACAAAAGACCTGTATGCAGAAAATTATAAGACAATGATGAAAGAAATTAAAGATGATACAAATAGATGGAGAGATATACCATGTTCTTGGATTGGAAGAATCAACGTTGTGAAAATGACTCTACTACCCAAAGCAATCTACAGATTCAATGCAATGCCTATCAAACTACCACTGGCATCTTCCACAGAACAAGAACAAAAATTTCACAATTTGTATGGAAACACAAAAGACCCCAAGTAGCCAAAGCAATCTCGAGAAAGAAAAATGGAGCTGGAGGAATCAGGCTCCCTGACTTCAGACTGTACTACAAAGCTACAGTAATCAAGACAATACGGTACTGGCACAAAAGCAGAAATATAGATCAATGTAACAGGATAGTAAGCCCAGAGATAACCCCACGCACATATGGTCACCTTATCTTTGATAAAGGAGGCAATAATATACAGTGGAGAAAAGATGGCCTCTTCAATAAGTGGTGCTGGGAAAACTGGACAGTTACATGTCAAAGTATGAAATTAGAACACTCCCTAACACCATACTCAAAAATAAACTCAAAATGGATTAAAGACCTAAATGTAAGGCCAGACATATCAAACTCTTAGAGGAAAACATAGGCAGAACACTCTATGACATAAATCACAGCAAGATCCTTTTTGACCCACCTCCTAGAGAAATAGAAATAAAAACAAAAATAAACAAATGGGACCTAATGAAACTTAAAAGCTTTTGCACAGCAAAGGAAACCATAAACAATACGAAAAAACAACCCTCAGAATGGGAGAAAATATTTGCAAATGAAGCAACTGACGAAGGATTAATCTCCAAAATTTACAAGCAGCTCATTCAGCTCAATATCAAAAAACAAACAACCCAATCCAAAAATGGGCAGAAGACCTAAACAGACATTTCTCCAAAGAAGATATACAGATTGCCAACACATGAAAGAATGCTCAACATCATCAATTATTAGAGAAATGCAAATCAAAACAATGAGATATCATCTCACACCGGTCAGAATGGCCATCATCAAAAAATCTACAAACAACAAATGCTGGAGAGGGTGTGGAGAAAAGGGAACCCTCTTGCACTGTTGGTGGGAATGTAAATTGATACAGCCACTATGGGGAACAGTATGGAGGTTCCTTAAAAAACGAAAAATTGAACTACCGGGCTTCCCTGGTGGCACAGTGGTTAAGAGTCCGCCTGCAGATGCAGGGGACACGGGTTCGTGCCCCAGTCCAGGAAGATCCCGCATGCTGTGGGGCGGCTGGGCCCGTGGGCCATGGCCGCTGGACCTGCGCGTCCAGAGGCTGTGCTCTGCAACGGTAGAGGCCACAGCAGTGAGAGGTCCACTTTCCACAAAAAAAATAAATAAATAAAATAAAAAAATAAAAAAAGAACTACCATACGACTCAGCAATCCCACTACTGGGCATATACCCTGAGAAAACCATAATTCAAAAAGACTCATGTACCACAATGTTCATTGCAGCTCTATTTACAATAGCCAGGACATGGAAGCAACCTAAGTGTCCATCGACAGATGAATGGATAAAGATGTGGCACATATATACGATGGAATATTACTCAGCCATAAAAAGAAACGAAATTGAGTTATTTGTAGTGAGGTAGATGGACTCAGAGTCTGTCATACAGAGTAAACTAAGTCAGAAAGAGAAAAACAAATACCGTATGCTAACACATATATATGGAATCTAAGAAAAAAAAGGTCATGAAAAACCTAGGGGCAAGACAGGAATAAAGACACAGACGTACTAGAGAATGGACTTGAGGACATGGGGAGGGGGAAGGGTGAGCTGTGACAAAGTGAGAGAGTGGCATGAACATGTATACACTACCAAAGATAAAACAGATAGCTAGTGGGAAGCAGCCGCATAGCACAGGGAGATCAGCTCCGTGCTTTGTGACCACCTAGAGGGGTGGGATAGGGAGGGTGAGAGGGAGGGAGACACAAGAGGGAAGAGATATGGGGACATATGTATATGTATAACTGATTCACTTTGTTATAAAGCAGAAACTAACACACCATTGTAAAGCAATTATACTGCAATAAAGATGTTAAAAAAAAATTAAGTGTGACAAAACCCACATTATCAAGAGTTAAAGTGTGACAAAACCCAGTGCTGGCCAGGAAATAAAGTAACAGGAACTCTCATACACTGTTGGTGTGGCTGTTAATTGTTATACCCACTTAAAGGACAGTTCACTATTATCTAATCAACTTGGAAAGGTTAACAGTCTATGGCCCAGTCATTCCACTCCTAGGTATGACTCTTAGGGACAGTCTCTGCATGTGCACAAGGCCACATGTACAAGAATGTTTACTGAAGCATCGAAAGAGAAATGGACAAATAGATTTTGTTACATATATAGGAAGGAAGAATTCTATATAGAAATTAAAATGGGAGAACTAGGGGCTACATGATATGGACAAATCTCAAAAATACAATGTTGAATTATACTCAAGGGTACATACAGCATATCATCTATCTCAAGTTTGAAAACATGTCAACATGTATTGTTTGTGGATGAAGACATGTGAAAGTCTAAACACAAGCATGCTAATGATGATTGCCAAGTATATGAGAGTTTATCCCTAGGAAGGAGGGTAGACAAAGGGGACAGGTGTGCAGCTGGGACATCCCATCCACAATGCTGTAGTGTTCTAGTAATAGCCTGAAGGTGAGAGGGTAAGATATTACATTTTCACAAAGCTAGTGGTGGCTCTGTTTTTTATATATATATATATATATATATAAAATTCTGTATTATTTTGTCTATGAGTGAAATATTCACTTTGAAAAAGTTGACATTAAAGATAAAAGGAAAGATTTTTAAAGGTTAAAAAAAGAAAAATGAAACGAGGTAATAGCTTAGCAAAGTTGAATCATCTACAGCCAAATGCTGTAGCCAGTTTCTCTAGTTACTTCCTTGAGCTGACACTGCAGGTGCACGCAGCCTCTTCTGAAACCATCACCCCATCCTGGTTGAATTCAGAACAGTTTCCCGAATCATCAGTATCAGCCCCGGCTGCAAGACCACCAGGACAGACCTGGATTACCTGGCCCAACTTGTTCAGAGAGAGAAAAGCTCTCAGAGCCAAAGCGATTTTGCAGTTCCCACCCCCAAGAGGGCAGTTTGGAGACGCCGCTGAACCCAGGGTGGGCTGACGGCCCCAGGGACACCAGCTCTGCTCAGATGAGGGGAGAGGATGGGTCAGAGGCTGGAGACTCACGAATGCACGCGTACGGATCCGAGATGGCCTTGAGGGGGTCCCTGTAGAAAAGGGGTCTGAAGCGATCGCAGTGCTGGCCCTCGGTGTTGTGCCGGCAGCCGTCACACACGTACCCTCTGTGACTCCCGCTCGCCGGGTACACCGTCTTGTCGAAGTGACAGCGGTCAGAGTGTCCGTTACAGCGACAAGCTGAGAACCGAGTGGAGTTACGAGAGATTCGCCAAGGTCTCAGGGACGAGCAGCCTCAGGATGCTGGCTCCACGCCCCATCACCCATTCTCCCCTCCTCCGCTTTCTTCAGCCACCCCGCCTTCTTTCACCAAATACAAAGGCTTAAAATAGGTGCTTTCAAGGATCTTTCTAGTACTCCGATTCTGCTCATACACTCTCTGTAAAACATGTTCCCGAAATGTTTAATATTTAGTTGTTTTTTTTTAATCACGCGAACAAATCTAAATCATGTGGGTGACCTAGAAGCCCTAGCATGCAGTATGTTTGTTGTCCTTCGGTAAAGAATACTTTGACTGACTCGGGCTTTGTAAATCTGAATTTTTTACATCATATACTCTGCAGTATGGTACTACTGGATTCTCGGGATCGGATGCTAGAGCTGGGCCCGGCCAGTCTCTGCTTCTCTAGGGCAGAATTGCTGGAAGGGGGGCTGCAGGCTGTTTTCCTCCCATCAGGGGCTCAGCCAGAGTGTCGGAAGGAAAAGCAGTCTGTTTAGAGGGATTTGTGTGTCTTTGTGGTAATGTCTATGCTGTTCATCCTGTTGGGTTTTTCCCTGTAAAGCGCATACTCTCTGGCTACGTTTTGCTGGGTCTTATCCACTGTGACACTCACGGATGGGGCTTTCCATAAAAGCTCATCTGACAACCTCTCCTTCGAATCCTGCTTTCCCCATATTTGGGAAAAGAAACTGGATAACAGGTTTATTTGGAAGTTCATCAAAATTCGGAGGCAGCAAACACATGACAAAACGCCCTCCTATCTTATCAGCCTCAATATTTTATAAAAAATACAATAGCCTGTCCAACTCCATCTGGACCTCATTTCTCATCTTAGCTGACATATGGTTCAAGGTCACCGTCATTGAGTGTGTGATAATTCAGGAAAACAGTGGGGATCTTTGTACCCATTCTAGGGGTCACCACATTCCTGGAGTGGCACTGTCCTCACAGATATTACCATTTCATGGCTATGCCCCCCCTCTGCAAAGGGGCCACACAACATGCATATTGTCTCGTTCTTCCAATTAATGTGAATTTTTGGTGTGAAGGTTTGAGAAGCTGGTGATTCTTCTATGTGAGATACTGGGAGACATGAGGCTATCACACATTTGAAGCTGTAAGCCACAGGGGTTCACCACCTGTGCTGCCTGCAGCTCCACAGACACAAACTAAATGTTCTCCAAAAGAAGGAAAAGTAGAGATCGTGTAAGGAGCTCATATAAGGAAACTCGGTGTATGCTGAGAGCGGAGGTCCACCCACCTCGGCAAGTGCTGTCCAGGGGGCCCACGGCTAGCCTCCAGGAAGCATCCTGGAAGAAGTCCTTGCACCTCTCACAGTTCGGGCCATCTGTACTGTGCTGACAGATGCACCGACCATGAACCTGCATGTGTGAGGAACATAAACACAGGGCTTATCTTAGAGCTTTGAGGACGCTGGGGTTCTTTAAATGGAAAATGACATACCAGGCCACGGGGTCCCTCTGGGTCTTAGTTTCCCATCTGTTAGTTACAATACCAGCCTTGACTATCTTTTATTATTTGTTTAACTAGCTATTAAATTTTAAAAAATTTAAGATGTTTAGTGAACACCTAAAATAAATGTTTTTGCATTTCTGAATTCTAATTTCAGGAAACACAGAACACACATTTTGCAGCCTTTGGCAAAATGAGGGCCAGGATGGGGAGTATGTGTGTCACGTGCGTGTGCGTGTATGGGGTGATTTAGGAGCATCAAGGAAAAGAGGGAACTAGAAACCAGAAAGCAACTAGAGAAAGGTATGTGATTCTCTTGTTTTTTTTCACAAAATGCCCTCTGTGTCCACGTTCCCAGGGAAAAGTTCCATTTCCAGTGAAACACAGAGGTGTCTAGGTGGGAAGATGCAATAGCCTCAATCCAGCCTTGTCTGTTATGACCAATAGTTCAAAACTCTTGAGTTAGACACACCCCCAGGACCCTGCAAAAAATACCATTCTTCGGGGCTTCCCTGGTGGCGCAGTGGTTGAGAGTCCGCCTGCCGAGTCAGGGGACACGGGTTCGTGCCCCGGTCCGGGAAGATCCCACATGCTGCGGAGCGGCTGGGCCCGTGAGCCATGGCCGCTGAGCCTGCGCGTCCGGAGCCTGTGCTCCGCAACGGGAGAGGCCACAACAGTGAGAGGCCCGCGTACGGCAAAAAAAAAAAAAAAAAAAAAATACCATTCTTCTGCTACATTACTCTTTTATGATTAGTCCCAGGAATGGAGAAGATCTGCACTGCTTAAGATAGTCATTTGTAGTGTAAGTGTTACTTGGGGTGACCATCTTCAGGGCATCAGATGTCACTCAGACACCTTGGCACTGAGCACAGGCTCTCACATGATAGACCTTCAATATGTTTTTTGTGAGACAACGCATGTGAACTTACCGGTCATCCCTAGCAAATCTCCATTCCCTAAAAAACCAATAAACAAAAGACAGCAAAACGGACTATTTTGAAATCATAAATTATAAATTCTGCCCATTAGCTGAATGATGCCCACATGTGGCAGAATCCACAAGAACCTCTGTCCAGAGAACCGGAGGCCCCCAGAATGGCCTGACGGGCCACGTTGAATGAAACAACATTGTTGATCCCCACATAGAGTCTGATCTACATTCAGCACCAAGACAGTGAAGGGAAGATGGTTTCAGGTTTGTAACTCACCATTCCGGGAGGGCTGAAAACGTCTCCGTGCAGCTTCTGTGTTGGGCCACATTAGCTAGCATGGCCACTGCAAAAACATCTTCCCAAGCCACCATCTCATAAAGAGCATAGTAGTATTTATCAAGGGAATCATTTTGCCTCCTTCCAAGCAAAGTATCCCCGAGGGTATGGAGTTTGGTAAAGTTCATCCTCAGGTTTGTTAATGTCACAAGGTCTAGAGAAAGGAAAATAATGAAATTAACGAATCTAAGTGCATTTAGGTTGGATGGGTTCAATGCACCCTGCTTGACTGACATCTCCTTAATGTCCCCTAGACATGCAATAACAAGGAATTTCCCTAACGTGAAATTCTAGAAAAGGAGTTGGTGTGAAAAATATAAAGCAATTCATACCCTGGACGTAGGGGCTGTAAGGGTTTTCTATTTCAAAGCTGGGATCCAAAACTTCTAAAACAACCTGTAAAACAAAGGTAGGTTAATTTAGAGTATTTTACCCCAAAAACATAATTGTTAAATATACTCTTAAAGAAGAGATTGACCTTACAAGAAGGCTGAGCCATTGCTTCCCACGTGGTGTAAAACGCAGATTATCATTTGGGTTTGAGACAAGCTGGGACCTGGGACCGTTTGCTGCAGTGCTTGCACCTGAACAGACCTCTCCTCCAGCAACAAAATACAGAGAAACTGCATGGGACTGAAAATAACTGCATGCATGCACAGTTGGGGCAAATTCTGGACCCAAAAGATACAAAGAGACCAAAAAACCCAACTGCCCCTTTTGAAGAGCCTGGAGCAAAAACAGCGTGTCAGGAGCAAAAGCAGGGTATTGTGCGTGCCCCCTGCATGCAACACTACCTAAGAGGTGGGCAAAACACCTAAGCCACCCCTCTGGCCCGACCCCTGGACACAGCCTACCCTCACCCCCTATAAGAAACAAGCTTGTCCCCCCCTCGGGGAGCGAGCAAGCAGGGGAAACTGTTGTTTGTTCTCGTTCCCCCCTGCTGCAGCAGGGGCCCCAGTAAAGTCTTGCCTGAATTTCTTGTCTGGCCTCTAGTCAATTTTTATTGATTGGGGAAGGCCAAGAACCCTGGTCAGTAACAGGTTCTCATATGAATAAAAATACCAAGAATGAAAATGAAGGAAGGTTGTTAAACAGTCATTCTGGCTCTTTACGCACAAGTGGTCCATGTAGACGAAAGTGCTGATACCACTGGTGAAAAGGCTCCTCTGCTGGGTTGGGGTGGAGTGATGGGGTCACTATTCGGCAAGTCATCGTCAATTTAGATCTGGCGGGGGATTCTGGGCCTGCCTTCTGCCACTCTTCCTTCTAGTCTAGCTGATAAGGTCATATCTCCCAAGCACACTCCTACCCCCTGACCCTTTGCCCATCACCAGCTTTGCTCTGAGGAAGTTCCTGGCAGATTCCACGTGGGTGGGGACTTACAGAGCACGGAGCTGAGACAACTAATCCAGGGCTGCCGCCAGCCTCTGTGGTTCCTTTACAAGGGTTAGAAAAAGATGTTCCTTCCTCTGGTGCCCAGGCTGCATTTTAGCCCTTGCTTACCTTCAGCACAGCACTCCTCTACAGGATGATTTCTTATAAGGTATTTATAATTTATCTGAATATAAGATGAATTCAGGACTCATTTCAATCCAGACACATTCATTCTGAAACAACCAGCAGCTCAAGTTCAATTTCAGTAGACACTACCTAAATTGTTTGCATCTCAATTAACCACATTAACAAAAATAGGTTTCATTTATGGCAAAGAAATCCAAGGAAGGAAATGCTACCTCACCACCAGTGCAGGGTTCAATATCCGAATATTTGGAGTCACAAACAAGGTCTCCCACTCCGTGGGCCTGGCCAGATGTGATGTTGGGGAAGGAAGTAGCACAGTCTTTGGCAAAATATTTGAACACTCTCCAGGTGTGTCCATAGTCTGTGGAGCATTCAATTCACATTGCGGCAGGCCAAAAAGTCTAGGAGAAAAATGAGTTAAACTTGTCATACCTCACGAAAGTTGATTTTATTACTCACTCCAGATTGAATGTTTCCATTTTCAAATTCCATTTTTTAAAATTTTATTTGTATCTTTAAAAATCTACTCTACCGGGCTTCCCTGGTGGCGCAGTGGTTAAGAATCCGCCTGCCGATGCGGTGAACACGGGTTCGAGCCCTGGTCCGGGAAGATCCCATATGCCATGGGGCAACTAAGCCTGTGCGCCACAACTACTGAGACTGCTCTCTAGATCCCGCGAGCCACAACTAGGGAGGCTGCAACCCAAAACTACTGAAGCCCGCGCGCCTAGAGCCCGTGCTCCTCAACAAAAGAAGCCACCACAGTGAGAAGCCCACGCACTGCAATGAAGAGTAGCCCCCGCTCACCGCAACCAGAGAAAGCCCGCGCACAGCAACGAAGACCCAACACAGCCAAAAATAAATAAGTAAATAAAATACATTTACAAAACAAACAAACAAAATCTATTCTACCATGAAAACACCGAAATCTCTTTCTAACAAGCGGGTGAGTATTTATGAGCACATGCTTTGCCCCAGAATCGAATTCCACTTTTAAATTGTTTATGGTTCTGTGAATTATTAATTGAAGCAAGATAGCATACTCATTTTTTAAAAAGGCAGTGTAGCAGATATTTTACAGCAATTTGCATGTGGTTTTTCTTTGCCTAGAATGCTTTTCCTCTGGCAAACTCCTACACATCCTTCAAAATCCACCATGTAGTTTACCAACTCCCCAGAGCCATCTTAGCCATGTCAATGAACCCCCCAGCATTCTAATCATATATCTATTTCTGCACTTGTCACTTGGCATTATAATTTCAAATTTATATATGTGTGTGTGTGTATATATATTATATATATAATATATACGTTTGTATACATGACTAGACTGTGAGCTCTTTGAAGGCAAAGACTGGGTTCTTTTTAAAATTTTTAAAACATTTAGTTTTATGTTCCTTTTTTTTTTTTTTTTTTGCGGTACACGGGCCTCTCACTGTTGTGGCCTCTCCCGTTGCGGAGCACAGGCTCTGGACGCGCAGGCTCAGCGGCCATGGCTCACGGGCCCAGCCGCTCCGCGGCATATGGGATCTCCCCGGACCGGGGCACGAACCCGTGTCCCCTGCATCGGCAGGCAGACTCTCAACCACTGCTCCACCAGGGAAGCCCCTTATGTTCCTTTTTTATTACCAAAACCTAGCTCCAGGCTTGACATCAAAATTAGAATTTTGATGAATGATTAAAGAATGAAAATAGTACAGGATTTTCTCTGGCATCTACCTAATCTCAGTAAAGAGCCTTTAAATTTTCTTCCTCTTTTGATCACAATTTTTCCCTAAATAATTTCCAGTTCCTGCCCTCTTATGTCAAAAATTATCTTTCTAGTTCTTGTAATCTCTATCAACCCAGGGCTTGGAGGTTTCCTTTTTGCTGTATCTTCCAAGATTTTATTTTATTTTTATGCTTAATCTATATAAGTTATTCATGAGCAGAGGGGTTTTTTTTGTTTTTCATTCAAGAACAAAAACCCAGATGACAAAGCTTCAGTTGGATTTAAACAGCTTTTTGTTCTCCGTAGGGAAGCAAGGAAGCAAAATTGTAGGTATGCCAAGCATTTGGTAAATAGATAAGGGGACAGCAGCCTACACATCTGTACCTTAAAGGTCAGAATAAGTTGATTGAACTGAAGTAATGCCTCTAGATCCAGTCTGATGCTGACATGATCAAGACCTAAAGGAAAAACCAGAAAGAAGAAAATCAGTGATTTTGAGAGACCCGTTTATCGCGTTAATCCCTCATTGTGGCTTGTCTGTAACGAAACCCTTTGAAATCTCAGGGCTGGTGATCAACACTCTTGCCTAGTCTGCTGGAGTGGTTTCCCAAGCCACCCATGCCCAGGAGAAGGTCCACGTGAGGGTAATACCCATTTTCCCCTGACTGTGCCCACATCCACCTTTTGGTGGCAATGCACACGGCCACTGTGTGGCAGCATTACGTACCACCAAGGGAGTTCCCGGACATTCCCCAGAGGTGGAAAGAGAAGGATCATTTCCATGACCTCAAATCTTGACTCAACATAAGCTAGCAGGCACAGCATGGCAAACACCCTTTTCTTCCAACAGCTGCAAAAAAGCATTTGAACTAGTTGTATTGTCACTTAGCAGAAAACCCAGCTTGGATTATTTCCCTGGGACTGAGGGTCTGTGGGCTCCTCTGTGGCCACCAATCATGTCCTTGTTCAATGGATGACATAGAAAGACAACCTCATATTATGCTTGCCCTAAATGAGCTTATATATTATGACGATTCCCACACTCCCTTCTCATGATCTAGGATCTCCTAAGGGGGATATATTTAGGTGTCCAAAGAGAACACATGGATTGTAGCCCAAAGCATCCTGGCCAGGACTTTGCACTGAGATAGCTGCCATCCAGCTCTAGTACGGACACAGAGGATCAACTCCAATCCAGACGTGATAGAAGCCACTCTCGAGTGGAACTGTCCAATGGGAACATGAGTCCCATGTGTCATTTAAAATTTTCTAGCAGCCACATTTTAAAGTAAAAAGAAGCAGGAGAAATTATTTATCTTTATTAATAATAAATATAATAAACAATACTTTATTATATTTATTATAAATTATTTATAATACATATATAATATATTGAATATTACTTATATATGTCATATGTGATATAATGTATTATTTATCATATATATTTATAATGTCATATATGATCTATATAATATACTGAATCCAATATATGAAAAACATTCTCATTTCAATATATAATCAACATTTTAAAAATTAGTAGTGCTTTATTACACATATTTTCCTCTAAATTAAGTCTTAGAAATCCAGGATGTTTTTACACTCACAGTGCATCTCAGTTTGGTTTTGCCATGTTTTGCATGCTCAGGAGCCATGTGTGGAGCCACCGTATTGGACAGTCTAGTTCCAGAGAACAGTGGCTGCACCGTGGTGAGCTGGGGAGCAGCTTAGCATTCGAGGCTGAATGGCTTGGAGAAGGATTTGCTGCCGAGAGAGCAGCCACACTCCAGGCTCTGTGTCGAGGGCTCCTAGCTCTTTCTGGAAAGCACATCTCCTGTCCCCTGTCTAAAGTTCTTGGTTGAGAACCCATCTTCTGTGTAGTCAGCTTTGACCGAAGGGCATTCCTTCTGTAAGGAGACGTGGAACGAATGCTGGACGTGTGGGTCAAAGCAGCTGTGAAGCAAAAATGGCCGCATCCGTCAGTGTGGCAAAACCCACCAACATTCACTAAGGAGAGTCCAATGACAGACCAATCATTAGGATCCAAAATGAACCAGCATTTAATAGACACCAATCATGTCCCTGTCCAATGGGTGACATAAAAAAATAGCCTCATGTGATGCTTGCCCTAAATGATCTTACCTATTATGATTATTCCCACACTCCCCTCTCATGGTCTAGGATCCCCGAAGGGAAATATGTTTAGGCATCTGAACACAAGAGAGGAATTGTAGCCCAAGGTGCAACATACAGAGATGTGGCAATGGAATCCTTTTCTAGGTTAAGGGCTCCAGACCAGTGTTGAAGAGGGCCCATCATTTAATATAGCCCAACCAGCTGCATTAAACACATAAGGCCCAAGGCTGGGGTGGGAAACAAGAAATCCCCGATCAGGTCCAAACTTACAGTGGTGTCTAGGAAATAAGGATGGTCAGGGCCGGTGTGAGGTTCAGTATCACAGTTATTCATGAACAGGGAAGGGCATCAATCCAGGAAAGAAAGAACTGCAGTGAGTAGCCAACTCTCCTCTCAATTCAATTTTTACATTAAAATCTTTGGCTTACCGTAAGAAATAAAATGTCCTTTCTCTTTTTCCCTTCAGGAGTTGAAAAAGGAAAAAGCACAAGGTATTAACTCTCAGACTTCCCCTGGGTTATTATTTCTGTTTACAGCAGTGTGTTTTTATATATGGCTTAATTTACCAACACCTCATAACTTTTTTTTTTTTTTAACAAAGAACAAGAGGATGCAGAGCTATGTTCCTTCCCACCACAGAAAAAGTGAAACATTCTGAGTTATGTGCTTAAAAAATACTTCGATTTCTCAAGAGGAAAATAATCTTTCTTAAAATAAAAATTAAATTTTGTTTTTTTACAGGGTTTTACATTCTCAGTGGATACTATTCCATTTCAGTATAACTCCTTGTTGTGTTAGTGCCAAAATCATAGAGTGAAAGGTGCCTTACAAAAAATTTGAAGGAATAAAAAATTGGAATGGAACTTAATCATACCGTTTTCTGATTGCCACCATTTCTTTTCTCCATCTGGTTCAAAACTTGGGATTACATTCTCAGTGGTGTGGCTGTTGGGTTGGGCGTGCGGATCATATGGAAATCTGGAGTCACAGATGAGGCATTTTTGTTCCCCCTGGAAAACACATCATTAAAATTAAAAATAAAGAATCTTCATTACTTATTGTTGATATGAATTTAAAAACAAGCTGTACTTACTATATTTTTCATTCAGTCTGGCTAAAAATACAAAGTAGGGGAAGTAACAAGACATCAATTTTTCCATCAATAGGCATTTAACTACAAAAATAAACAAAATTAAGATGTGACCTAGAAATTTTATAAATTTATACATTTGGGATAAAAATGCAGATTTATGTAGAACTATTAATTTTTCTCATACAAAGCGCAGAGGAACTGGAGGTTATTTTAAACTATAGAAAAATAATTAGGACATACTATTGAGTTGGAATGACTCTCTTTAGCCAAAAAAAGAATAATTAGGGACTCCCCTGGTGGCACAAGGGTTAAGAACCCACCTGCCAATGCAGGGGACATGGGTTCGAGCCCTGGTCCGGGAAGATCCCACAACTTTAGTTTAGATCCCGCAACTTTATTTGCGGAGCAACTAAACCTGTGTCCCACAACTACTGAGCCTGCTCTCTAGAGCCCGCAAACCACAACTACTGAGCCCGCATGCCACAACTACTGAAGCCCTCGTGCCTAGAGCCTGAGCTCTGCAACAAGAGAAGCCACCACAATGAGAAGCCCACACACCGCAACGAAGAGTAGCCCCTGCTCACTGCAACTAGAGAAAGCCCATGTGTAGCAATGAAGACCCAACGCAGCCAACAATACATTAAAAAAAAAAAAAAATTCAAATAGCTATATAAAAAGAATTAGGAAGAAATTAATGAAATAATTGGCCATTAGTTTATCTGCAACCATCATCCTTTCCCTCTCAGACATTATTTTTGGCATAAAAGCTTCCAGGGCCAAAATCTTTACATCACACATGTGGATTTTATAAAAGATTTTCATTAAACTCACAACAGAGAGACCCACCCTCTTGTCTTGCAGACTAGAAGGTTTTAGTTAATTGGAACTAGTTTTGCTTGGGATGGATTTTCAAAGGTTCTAACAGTCAAGATTGGCCTTTGAGTTTGCTTAATTTAATGCATCCACTTGTAGCTCTACTTACTTAAAACTCCTGGGGAAATCTCCCAAGATTTCCAAAGGACTGCCAATGGTCTGCACAGATGTTCCTGGCTAATATTTGCGGGACTCTGGAGGATCATTTTTGCAAAGCTTCCAGGAAGCAGGAGCTATTTCTTACATTTCCATATTGGAAATTGCCCACAACAGCAAATGTGCTGGTAGGTATTCAGCGAGTGTTTGATTTTATGTTTGATCATGGCTTACAAGGGCCTACACGATCTGACCGGGCCCACCTCTTTTGTTGAACAAATGCATGATGATTTTAATGACTATTTCAGCTAGAGTCTGTCAAAGTAAACCAGCCTTTCAAGAGATCTATAAAATCTTTTTAGAAGCATGGGCCACCATAAGCCTTATACTTGAAGAAAACCAAAATGCCCTTTGGAAATTAAGGACTCATACAAGCAACATCAGTTCTGCCTACAGGGAGGTTTGCCCCAGATCTGTCCTAAAAGGGCAGCAGGAACCCTGTGATTCCACTAAAAGGTGTCAAGACTTCATTTCAGTAATACTATGAAAATTATTGGGGAAAATGTCTAACTTCAAGGGCCATTTTGATTGTGGGTCATTTTTTTTTTTCTGTAAACATTTTCGAAGCACAATCTTTGATGGAAATGGCTACAGAGGATGCTTAGTTGTGGCAACTACATATGGGAGGTCCAACTTGGGTAGCACTCTGAGTCAGTGTTGACTTGAAGATTCGGAAGAGAATGTTTCACTTGATAGCTCTTTGCTAGACTATGGATGAAAAAAAATTATCTTCCATGCCAGGCAAATGTTTACGTAACCAGTACTTGTAGTCCCACCCGTAATACTTTGTCAGCCAGAAGCTATCTTGAGGTTTTTTTTCCAGTTTGAAGATGAAGATTTCTGTGATTACCTAGACCAAAGAAGCTCTGCAGTTTGATTTATTTCTATTTTTGGTGTAACTTTGCAATCCAGGAACATCAATTTCTAATTACCATCAGAGTATATTGGCTCATGACAACTTAAGCAAATGCCAATGGTGGAAGGACAACAGGGGTGATGCCAGTGTTGGAAAGTTTCTAGTATTACAGTTGGGAGCTACTTCTTTGTCCAGAGGACGTGGACTTCGGGAAGTTACCTGAAGGGCCTTCCATCCCACCTGACCTAAAACTGAGCAAAACTATAGTGTCATTTCCTTGCACATATAGAGGATTTGCCTTCTTATACAAGTACTTCCCAAACTTAGGCCAGGGCTCAACATTCAGGTATTGTCTCCACTTACTTATAATCATCTTCTTTTTACTAGAAACCAATGAGAATACAAAGCCTTTCCCAGAGCCTCCGGGAGTTGCCTTAAACGAACAATACATGGAAAAGCCTGGGCCACTAACATTAGGCTTACATCCAACTTCCTTCCTGAACATCCTCTCAGTTAAGGGGTTGACGTGATTGCCTTGGGCTTTTCAGCAGGTATGATACTCAGATGACCTTGCATGCTTGTTTCAGAGCCCAGGGAAGAAAAAAAAAGCAACTGGTCTTTTAATAAAATGGGTCTTTAAGAAAAAAAGGCACAAACATATGTTCACATCAGGATTTGATAGTCTCTAGGCAAGACAATTTCCAAGTAGCATGGAACTGTAGACAATTCCAAGTCTGCCCCACCTCCATCTCCACCTGAAGCAGGGCAGTGAGAACTCACGTTCAGCATAATAGCCTTGCGGCCCTGAGGGATCTTCCATCTTCACCCAACTAGTCAATTAAGTCCACTCCATGAGAGTCACTAAGGCAGCCAAGCAGAACAGTATATGGTACAGTATTCCCTTCAAAGACTGAATCAAAAAAGGCTTTTCTGTCTAACTCTAAAGGTAACAAGAAATAGATGAAGCCCATTTTCCTTTTTCTCTGATCAGGGAAGGTTTCCCGGATGTTGAATCGAATCACTTGTGTCTCTGATGTTTGGGAAAGCGTGCTGTCTCCTTTTTACTGTTGTCTCGACGGCCCTGTATGTACTTGGAAAAACCTACATCACTGACTAAATCATGTCCCCACAAGTAAAGAATCAACCCACCTCAAGGTACCTGAGGATGCAGTATTTCTGGGTCCCGCCCAGCCCACAGGTAGAAGCAGAGAGCTGCGCGCTGCAACCCACCAGGAGATTGCTGGTGGGGGGGCGACAACCACCTCTGTTGCATTCATCCTGAGCTTCCATGTAACTGAGCAACCCTTGATCATGACAGAAACAGGACAGAGGAGGCAGTCTAAGGGTAGCAGAAGGCTTAGAGAAGCAACTGGTTAAGTGGGAGTGTTAACAGTCTGTGTATTTTTAATACTAGTTCTGTGATTATTAAGATCCTGGTGGTGGATGCTGTTGGTGCCCTCAGCCTGATGGAAATCTCTTAGCCTGGAAGGTTAAGCCACCTGTGCTCATGTCCCCACCTGGCCCAGCCGGTAGCCAATGACTGATGGATACATATTTCCCAGCCATTGCCTCAGGCTGGGATCCACTCTGTGGTGCAATTTATGCTCAGAAGCTCTCCTGGGAGGAGGTTGAAGCCAGACTCCTGCTGGGACCCCATCCTGCCTCCACCCCCCTCACTCTCCCTCCTCAGAGCACTCCCTCAATAAATCACTTGAGTCTCAGGTTCTGCTTCTGGGAGACCTGATCTGAGACAGCCTCCATTCGCTGGGAATTCTCTATGTGTTATTTTAGGGCAAATAACAAAGATGAATGCATAGACACAAGGAAGGAGAATCCTCATCCTGCCTCTTATACCTGTTGTCCAAACATGGAGAAAATCAACTGGAGAATTTAAGAATTTCTTGGGAAATAACTTTCTCTTAAAATATATAAATTCAACTGACCCCTTTATAACCTGAATTGCTGGGTTCAGATACACCATGGACCAAATCATACCCCTTTGGGATAAAGGATGGGACAGGTGGGAGTTTCAGCCTGTATAGTACACTTAGCCATCGGTGCCTGCCGTCCAACAGATCTGTCATGAAGGTTTCAGTCACAGGTGAGCTAGAGCATTAAAGGGCAGCTCTATCTCAACTGTCACCTCAGTTCTTTACTTTTCACATGTAGCCTCTGAAATAGTATCTTTAAAGCTTGGTTTAAAAATGATTTTTAATGTTCTGTTTGTTTTAAAATGTTAAATTCTGAGTTAAGGTAACTGTTAAATCTTTATATGTGAATGCGGGGCGGGTATGGTAATCCAAACTGTTTCTTGCCTGCGTGGACTGTCTGCAGGGTTTACTCCGTTATGTTAAAGTCACACACTTGCATTGACAACAAGCTCATGATCCATAAAAAGAAAAATTGGTAAATTGGACCTCATCAAAATTAAAAACTTTGTGAAGAGGTAAAAAGGCAAGCTACAGACTGGGAGAATATAATTACGAATCACGTATCTGACAAAGCACTTGATCTAGAATATATAAAGGGCTCTCAAAACTGGACATTAAAAAACCAATCCAAGTAGAAAATGGCAAGCGGCATGAATAGACATTTCACAGTAGGAGACAGACAGATAGCCAGTAAGCACCTGAAAAGATGTTCAACATCATTAGCCGTCAGGGAGACGCCAATCAAAACCACAATAGCACTACACACCTAACCGAATGGCTAAATAAAAAACAGTAATAACTCCAGCTGCTGGAGAGGATGGGGAAAACTGGATTACTCATACACGGCTGGTAGGAATGTAAAATGGAACAGCTACTCTGGGAAGACGTACGGTAGTTTCTTACAAAGCTAAGAATGCGCTTATCATACAACCTAGCAATTACACTCCTAGGTAATTATCCCAGAGAGATTAAAATATCTATTCATAAAAAATCTGTATAGCATCTTTATAATGGCCCCACACTGGCAACAACCCGGATGTCCTTCAGTGGGTGAATGGTTAGGTAAAGTGTGGTCTATCCATACCATGGGATACTACTCAGCAATAAAAATGAGGGAGTCGTTGATACATGCAACACTATGGATGGATCTTCAAGGAATGATGCTGAGTAAACAACACCAATCTCAAAAGGTTATATACTACATAATTCCATTTCTTGAATGACACAATTCTAGAGCTGGAAAACAGATTCATGGTGGCCACGGGTGAGGGAGGGGGAGAGGTGGGTGTGGATATAAAAGAGTATTACTAGGGATCCTGGAAGTGATGGAACTGTTCTGTATCTTAACTGTGCTATGGTCTCATGAATCTATACACGTGATGAAATCGCATAGAATTAAATACACACACAAACAAGAGCATGTAAAACTGCAGACATCTGAATAAGGTTAATGGATTATTTCAATGTCAGTTTCCTGGCTGTAATATTGTATTGTAGTTACACAAGATGCTACCATTGGGGAAAATTGGGTGAAATGGGATTTTTCTGTATTTTTTCTTTTTTTTTTTTTTTTTTTGCGGTACGCGGGCCTCTCACTGTTGTGGCCTCTCCTATTGCGGAGCACAGGCTCCGGATGCGCAGACTCAGCAGCCACGGCTCACAGGCCCAACCGCTCCGCGGCATGTGGGATCTTCCCGGACCGGGGCACGAACCTGTGTCCCCTGCATCGTCAGGCGGACTCTCACCCACTGCGCCACCAGGGAAGCTCTCTGTATTATTTCTTACAACTGCATGGGAACTTGCAATTATCTCAAAACAAAACATTTAAAAAAAAAAAAACCCCAAACAACTCCCTCTCCCTTCAAAATCACCCCATCAGCCTCTGGATGGTGAATCATGTAAATCCCACACTCTAAAATAATACACACAGGACAGGTTCCAGCTGCTCCTATATACTTTTCCCTTGAGACATGAAAATTTATGCCAAGCCCTGATTTCAGCAGACAGGGGTGCGAGGGATGGGCCTTAAAGGAAAAATAATTACCATACTGTGGAATAAGCTTGGTTTCTCCTCAGTTTTTTCAACGATAAACATATAAAGAATCTTCTATCATGGACTTGTTTTGAATGGATTTAATGGATTGCTTTCCTTCAAGCTGTCCTCCAAAAATACAGCCTATTGAAAAATAATGTTCTTTCCCTTGTGTACACATTACCCACATCTATTCTGCTAATATGGTCATTTTGTGATTATTAGGTGTTAAACATATATATAGATCACATTTCTATAGCTAAAAATATGATTCATAATGTCTCCTTCCCCACAGATTACCAAAAGTCAGTTTGGGGAATTTTCCACCTTCCATCTCATTGCAAAGATTATTATACTAAAACAGAGCATAATATTTCTTTCAGATGTGGTTAGGCCCCTCACACACTTTATTTCACTATAGAATAGATGATCCTAGCTTGGTTAACCTGGATGTTTCTTTTTATTCACCCAACAATCCAAATCCAGATCTCCTTTTATTTCCTAGAATTGGCATCTAGGATAAATAACTAAACTAAAGTTTGGACTTCAACAGACAGAGGCTTTTTCAAAAAGGGCAGGTATAAAATCTCTGCCAATGCTACGTGTGGATTAACTAAGATTCCCCTTCCAGGGCTTTATTCTTTTAGACAGGTTTCATCCTGAATTCTTTTATTGGAATTGTTGCCTTAGAGATTGAATATGTTTTTAAAACCTGACTTGGCCAAACATGTTTTAATCAAACATGTACTTTTCAGAAATAAAAGTATTCCAGGACTTTGGGAAATTGAACTATTATTCATGTAATAGTCTACCAACAAATATGAACTTCTGGTCTAAAATACTTGGCAGAAAGTGGTGAAAAACCTTAAGTAGTTAAACCTTCATGCCTGAACGTAGACAGACGTAGCAATATCCTTCCTGGATTAAAGCTTTCAACTGCTGAGTTATTACATGAGCAATAGGTTGGAATTGATTTCGAGAATAATGTTTCTGTCTTTAGAAAATCAATGTATTGCTCAAAAATGACATAAAACTTGATGACACGATCTTATTAAAAATGAATTTAGGAAAGCTGGTCATTTAAAGAAAATATACAGTAAATTTTCGGTAAAGTCAGAGTCATTTATAGATACAACCATTATTATATGATCTCAGTAATTTTGGATATTGTTATAATTTTCTTAAACACGTGATGTTTTCATCTAGTTTAGACTTCATTTCAGAGTTTAGAGGCTATAAACACACACATCCATTTATGTGGTCACACACATTATTTACTATGAGTGAGCAAACGTGCAAAGGATGCACGTTGGATAAGATTTGCATTTTGTATACAGTTCCCCAAACCTGGGGCCAATTTTATGATCCTTTCTCCTTATCTTCCTTAGTTAGAATACAAGACAGAGGGTTTAAATAGGCTTCAGTATTTATATAAATGCCTATGGTCGAACTATAAACCAGAAAATGCCCATGCAGATGAGGTGGGGCTAACCTGGTTAGTAGTTTGACCACAGGCTACCCTAGAGATTTGGGTTAGAGCAGGTCAAGCTTACGTTTAGAAACCCAGGATCTGTTGCAGGGAGGCCTTTTCCACCCAATCTAATTTAGTTTTGAAGGTTTTCCCTCCAGAGAGAAGGGTCTCCTGATTGAGGAGGCCTCTCTGAGGTTCTGTGGCGTGGTTTAGAACTTTGGCAAGGTGTAAGTTATCCTATGGAGAGGCCGGGAAAAGATGCCATGACTGGTTGCTTCTGATTTTGAATACTGTTTTAGTCCCAAAGAGAACATCCAAAGGAGATATAGATGGGGACTTGGTCAGGACTCCGCGCTTCCACTTCAGGAGGTGTGGGTTCGATCCCCAATCAGGGAACTAAGATCCCACATGCTGCGCAGTGTGGCCAAAACAAACAAAACAAAAAACAAAGCAGATGTAGACAAGACCAACTCTTCTCTGACTCTTTGAGACCAGATCTAAGCTTCCTAGTCCTGGGGGGGAAGCGCAGCCCGGTGAGTCTCCACTTCCAGTGGCTGGCTTGTGGCTTGCCTCTGAGGCAGAAAATTTTCAACAAAGAACAAATGAGCCTTTACCACCTAGAGCGGTTCTTCTTTGTTCCATGACCAGCCAAGCTAACTGAGAATTTGCCTCAGGGTTTGGGAGTTGCCAAATTACAAGAGGAGATTCTTAAAGTCTACTGCCATGAAGAAATTCAGCAGGAATATTTGAAGAGAAGGTTCTAAGCAATTTAGTTAGTACTCACCCAAAGCAGAGCTGTTATACATACAGAAAAGCAGGATCAAAGAGAGTAATTTTTGGAAACATCTTCTCTATGACTAATATAAATGATTCTCAGCTTATTAAAGACAGCCCGGTCATGGACAATTTGGCCGTTTAGTTCTGAGCTGCAGCTTACTCAGAAGAGGGAATTTTGCCTATAAATTCTTTATGAAACCTCATCACTGGGATAAGGGCTACATTCAAAGCAGAGCTATTTTTAAAAATTAAAATGCACTGTATGTGTAAATTGAGAATCTGAAAGTAGTTTGCTTTTTTTTAGTGTCTTATTTACCTGCTGCTGCTAATACTCCATTAAAGAGTGACAGAAATAGCTATGGGTGGATAATGGCCATGTTTGAATGGAACTTTCTAGTTGTTGACACAATTATACAACAGAAGAGTCATGCAAATGTGTTAGTATAGAAAAAAGAGGTGGATATGTTTAAAACCTATCTCCACTAAATATTTTAGAACAATTCAATACATGCAGAAAATGGATTTTGATAATACTCACCAAGGTGCAAAAAATAGGTCAGTTGAAATTGCATTCCTTGCAAGGATTCTTCAATATACACAAATTAATCAATGTGATACACCATATTAACAAATTGAAGGAGAAAAACCATACGATCATCTCAATAGATGCAGAGAAGGCTTTCAACAAAATTCGACACCCATTTATGATAAAAACCCACCAGAAAGTAGGCATAGAGAGAACTTTCCTCAACAAAATAAAGGCCATATATGACAAACCCACAGCCAACATCATTCTCAATGGTGAAAAACTGGAACCATTTCCACTAAGATCAGGAACAAGACAAGGTTGCCCACTCTCACCACTATTATTCAGCATAGTTTTGGAAGTTTCAGCCACAGCAATCAGAGAAGAAAAAGAAATAAAAGGAATCCAAATCAGAAAAGAAGAAGTAAGCTGTCACTGTTTGCAGATGACATGATACTATACATAGAGAATCCTAAAGAGGCTACCAGAAAACTACTAGAGCTAATCAATGAATTTGGTAAAGTAGCAGGATACAAAATTAATGCACAGAAATCTCTGGCATTTCTATACACTAATGATGAAAAATCTGAAAGTGAAATCAGGAAAACACTCCCATTTACCACTGCAACAAAAAGAATAAAATACCTAGGAATAAACCTACCTAAGGAGACAAAAGACCTGTATGCAGAAAATTATAAGACACTGATGAAAGAATTTAAAGATGATACAAATAGATGGAGAGATATACCATGTTCTTGGATTGGAAGAATCAACGTTGTGAAAATGACTCTACTACCCAAAGCAATCTACAGATTCAATGCAAGCCCTATCAAACTACCACTGGCATTTTTCTCAGAATAAGAACAAAACTTTTCACAATTTGTATAAAAACAAAAAAGACCCCGAATAGCCAAAGCAATCTTGAGAACGAAAAATGGAGCTGGAGGACTCAGGCTCCCTGACTTCACAGTATACTACAAAGCTACAGTAATCAAGACAATATGGTACTGGCACAAAAACAGAAATACAGATCAATGGAACAGGATACAAAGCCCAGAGATAAACCCATGCACATATGGTCACCATATCTTTGATAAAGGAGGCAAGAATATACAATGGAGAAAAGACAGCCTCTTCAATAAGTGGTGCTGGGAAAACTGGACAGCTACATGTAAAAGTATGAAATTAGAACACTCCCTAACACCATACACAAAAATAAACTCAAAATGGATTACAGACCTAAATGTAAGGCCAGACACTATAAAACTCTTAGAGGAAAACATAGGCAGAACACTCTATGACATAAATCACAGCAAGATCCCTTTTGACCCACCTCCTAGAGAAATGGAAATAAAAACAAAAATAAACAAATGGGACCTAATGAAACTTAAAAGCTTTTGCACAGCAAAGGAAAGCATAAAGAAGAGTTTATGGTTTCCTTTGCTGACAACCCTCTGACAACCCTCAGAATGGGAGAAAATATTTGCAAATGAAGCAACTGACAAAGGATTAATCTCCAAAATTTACAAGCAGCTCATGCAGCTCAATATCAAAAAACAAACAACCCAATATAAAGATGGGCAGAAGACCTAAATAGACATTTCTCCAAAGAAGATATACAGATTGCCAACAAAGTCATGAAAGAATGCTCAACATCATTAATCATTAGAGAAATGCAAATCAAAACTACAATCAGATATCATCTCAGACCGGTCAGAATAGCCATAACCAAAAAATCTACAAACAATAAATGCTGGAGAGGGTGTCAAGAAAAGGGAATCCTCTTGCTCTGTTGGTAGGAATGTAAATTGATACAGTCACTATGGAGAACAGTATGGAGGGTCCTTAAAAAACTAAAAATAGAACTACCATCCAACCCAGCAATCCCACTACTGGGCATATACCCTGAGAAAACCATAATTCAAAAAGAGTCATGTACTACAATGTTTATCGCAGCTCTACTTACAATAGCCAGGACATGGAAGCAACCTAAGTGTCCATCGACAGATGAATGGAAGAGGAAGCTGTGGCGCATATATACAATGGAATATTACTCAGCCATAAAAAGAAACGAAATTGAGTTATTTGTAGTGAGGTGGATGGACCTAGAGTGTGTCATTCAGAGTGAAGTAAGTCAGAAAGAGAAAAATACCGTATGCTAACACATATATAGGGAATCCAAAAAAAGAAAAAAAGGTCATGAAGAGCCTACGGGCAAGACGGGAATAAAGATACAGACCTACTAGAGAATGGAGTTGAGGACACGGGGAGGGGGAACGGTTAAGCTGGGACAAAGTGAGAGAGTGGTAGTGTATATATGGACATATATACACTACCAAATGTAAAATAGATAGCTAGTGGGAAGCAGTCGCATAGCACAGGGAGATCAGCTCGGTGCTTTGTGACCAGCTAGAAGGGTGGGATAGGGAGGACGGGAGGGAGGGAGACGCAAGAGAGAAGAGATATGGGGATATATGTATATGTATAACTGATTCACTTTGTTACAAAGCAGAAACTAACACACCATTGTAAAGCAATTATACTCCAATAAAAATGTTAAAAAGTGGTCACATGACAATGACAGGGTTCTAAATTCAAAAAAAAGAAAAAGAACCTAGGGGCAAGATGGGAATAAAGACGCAGACCTACTAGAGAATGGACTTGAGGACATGGGGAGGGGGAAGGTAAGCTGGGATGAAGTGAGAGAGTGGCATGGACATATATACACTACTAAATGTAAAATAGCTAGCTAGTGGGAAGCAGCTGCATAGCACAGGGAGATCAGCTCAGTGCTTTGTGTCTACCTAGAGGGGTGGGATAGGGAGGGTGGGAGGGAGATGCAAGAGGGAGGAGATATGGAGATATATGTTTATGTATAGCTGATTCACTTTGTTATAAAGCAGAAACTAACACACCATTGTAAAGCAATTATACTGCAATAAAGACGTTAAAAAAGAAGAAGAAAAGCTTGTTAAACTCAAAAGCTTTTGCACAGCAAAGGAAACCATAAACAAAACAAAAAGACAACCCATGGATTGGGAGAAAATATTTGCAGATGATGTGACTGACGAGGGATTAGTCTCCAAAATTTACCAACAGCTCATGAGGCTTAATATCATCAAAACAAACAGCCCAATCAAAAAATGGGCAGAAGACCTAAATAGACATTTCTCCAAAGAAGATATACAGATGGGCAAGAGGCACATGAAAAGATGTTCAACATCGCTAATTATTAGAGAAATGCAAATCAAAACTACAATGAGGTATCACCTCACACCAGTCAGAATGGCCATCGTCAAACAATCCACAAACAATAAATGCTGGAGAGGATGTGGAGAGAAGGGAACCCTCATGACTGTTGGTGGGAATGTAAATTGATGCAGCCACTATGAAGAACAGTATGGAGGTTCCTGAAAAATCTGAAAATAGAGCTACCATCTGATCCAGCGATCCCACTCCTGGGCATATACCCTGAGAAAAACATGGTCCAAAAGGATACTTGCACCCCGGTGTTCACTGCAGCACTGTTTATAATAGCCAAGACCTGGAAGCAACCTAAATGTCCATCAACAGAGGAATGGATAAAGAAGATGTGATACATATATACAATGGAATATTGCTCACCCATTATAAAGAATGAAATAATGCCATTTGCAGCAACATGGATGGACCTACAGATTGTCATACAGAGTGAAGTAAGTCAGAGAAATATCATATGATGTCCCTTATATGCAGAATCTCAAAAGAAATGATACAAATGAACTTATTTACAAAACAGAAACAGACTCACAGACTTACGGAATGAGCTTATGGTTACCGGGGGAAGGACTGGGGAAAGGGATAGTCAGCGAGTTTGGGATTGACATGTACACACTGCTATATTCAAAATGGATAACCAACAAGGACCTACTATATAGCACAGGGAACTCTGCCCAATGTTATGTGGCAGCCTGGATGGGAGGGGAGTTTGAGGGAGAATGTATACATGTATATGTATGGCTGAGTTCCTCTGCCTTGCACCTGAAACTATCACAACGTTGTTAATCGACTTTACTCCAATATAAAATAAAAAGTTTAAAAAAAAAGAAATTGCATTCTTTCATCAGGAAATGATTAAATTCAATTCTGCTAGGTTTAAAAAAAGAAGGAGGTTGAAGTCAGTCACTGATAAAATCAATAACTGTCAACAATTTTAAGTGACTGATGCCTTTTTTTTGGTACTTATTCTTCTATAGTCTTTTTTTCTCCTCTCTTTTTAAAATTGTAGTTCATTTATGATGTTGTTTTAGTTTCAAGTGTGTCTGATGGCTCTTATACTTTTGAGACACAAAATACCCACAGTGCCCAATTCCTTAAAAAATGAGCGTATACAAGTTTTACAAATATTTGTTTTCTATTTTTTGAAGAAACAGAAGGCAATAATCTATTTTGTCCATTTTTATTTAGAAAACAATTTTAATTATATGATTAACATGTACTCATTGAAAAAATAGAAGTATCAGAAAACAAAATGAAGGAATTATTATCCGCTGAACTACCACCCAGAGAAAAGTGGTTAATATCTTGCTATATGTTCTTCCATGCTTTTTTCCTTGCATATAAATATTTTCCAAAAATGATACCGTACTGTATGCTTGTTTCAGTCTATACAACCCAGGCATCTTTCTGTACCAACAATAACATTTTTACATCAGGGAATTTCCACCCAGTGAAGGCCATTAGGACCACCTGGGGGCTTTCACAAATCCAAGCTGTGTCCCCCCTGGTAGATCCAGCTATTCCTCTCTTGGTAGAGGGCCGCCCCCAAGTCACTGTTATAAGGGACCTTGATATAAATGGCAGTATACACACACCTCAGTGGTTTAGGAGGAGAGGAGGTGAGATGCTCTCCTGCACCAGTATTTATTCATCTTAAGATTAAAATTTTTCCTTTTAATTTTTATTTTATATTGCAGTACAGTTGATTAACAATGTTGTATTAGTTTCAGGTGTACAGCACAGTGGCAGCAGTATTTTAAACGAGTGGATCGTATTCCTCTGAGTGCTG
Source organism: Orcinus orca (assembly GCF_937001465.1). Classification (NCBI taxonomy): domain Eukaryota; kingdom Metazoa; phylum Chordata; class Mammalia; order Artiodactyla; family Delphinidae; genus Orcinus; species Orcinus orca. The sequence continues at coordinate 90,298,015 of NC_064567.1, forward strand.
GGACCAGAATCTATTTAACGAAGGCCCTGTTGGTTGATGTGGACTTCCTTTCTTACATTTTCCTGTTATAAATATTTTTGCTAAATCTTTGTTCATATCCTTAATTATTCCCCAGGATATATTAAGGGGAGAGGAAATATTGGATCAAAGAGCATACGTATGCTTGTGTGTATATAAAATTTTGATGTTACTGTCAACAGCCGTATGGAAAGTTTGTCCCAATTTACACTCTCACCAACAGCCTATGGGAACAATCATTTAAAACTCTGTCAATTTAAAAAGCAAAAAATTATACCTCATCATTATTATTTTAGTGTTTTTGTTTGAAGACCAGTGAATGTAAAATATTTTTCATGTACTTACAGATGAGAATTTTTTTCCAGTATGTCAATCCCTCTTCTTTCATCCCCTGCCCTCTAGCATCAGTACACCATTTCCTGCTTTCTGAACCCTCTTCTCATGCTGTTTCCTTTGCCTTGAATGCCACCCTCCTAAACTTCAAAGCCAGCTTCTTTATGAAGTCTTTTTAGGGTGTTTTGAAAAGCCTGAGATAGGCAAATTTCCCATTCTGTCATCCAAGCTCTTTGCATCTCAAATGTCATAAGGAAATCACTCACTGAGAAATGGTCCCCCCTGCAGCATCCCCATCTGGAAATGAGCTCTATCTGTTATAGAAGTCCACAATTTGGGACTCATGACTTTACACAAAACCTTGCCAAGTCCTATAGGAGAATCCAGGATGGAGCCTTAGGAAGGTCCGTCACTAAACATTGCCCGAACCTGAGCACTTTTCCTAGGTGGTGCTTTCTTGTTGCCTTTTCCTCAGTCAGAGCATGTGGCTTCGGTCAATTACCCAGCTACACTTTAGATAACATGAAATTTCCAATCCTGATGTCCTCCTGGATTCAGAACTCCTGCCTGCATGCTCTTTCTGTCCAGAAACGCAGAATCATTAACCATGTGATTATCCTTTTCAGAAGAACAGGCAATATAAGCAAAGTTTGAAAGTATTATCCTCTATAACCAAAGAAACCAAATTCAGTGAGATTATAACCTGTGTAAATAGCCTACTATTCAGGGCTTGAAATGATCTAGGCTCTCAATGGCTGAAGGTAATTAAAGTGCTGCATAGAAAATATAATGGCATTCCTGTTTCTTCCCCAATGGGGAATCCACTCACAGGGCAGATTCCAAACTGAAAGACTGCTTCCGTCTACAGACCATGGGATAAAATCTCCCTCCTTTGGAAAGATGGGAGGGAAGCAGATTGCAGAATTCTACAGACTCAGATTTAGAGAGAAAGGAGGCAGAACTGTAGTGGCGACGGCAGGAGGAAAAGAAAGCATGAAATAATACCTTTTGCAGAGCATCTGGGAGGAACAAAAGTTGCCTTCGTATCACAGTTCATCACATTTCTGCGATGAAAATGAACCTCTGGGAATTTTCTCAGTCCAAGGGTTATCTTCAAGCAATGCTCAAGTCATTAGACGAAGAAATGCACTTCCCAGCATAAATCAGCTGGGTTCAAGAATGACTTGCCCAAATGAAGAGGAGGAGCTAGAAGATCCAGACTGGACCAGAATAGGTGCCCTATTAATAACTGCTTACGGATTATCACCAGTTACTCAGTGAGGAAATAAATGACAGAGTCACAGGGCTTACCCATCATTCCCCTGCCTGCTGAGTGCCTCCACTTAGATCAGTGGGGCACAGCCCTGGCTACACCTTAGCAACACCTGGAGACATTACTTTTTAATGACTTCTCTTAAAGATATTTATTTATTTTATAATAACATACCGATAACGTAAAATTTACCATCTCAACCATTTTAAAGTTTACAGTTCAGTAGTCCTAAGAAGATCTAAATAGATATTTCTCCAAAGAAGACATACAGATGGCCAAAAAGCACATAAAAAGATGCTCAACCTCACTCATTCATAGAGAAATGCAAATCAAAAGTAACGAGGTTATCACCTAGTACCCGACAGAATAACCATCATCAAAAAGTCTATAAACAATAAATGCTGGAGAGGGTGTGGAGAAAAGGGAACCCTCCTACACTGTTGGTGGGAATGTAAATTGATACAGCTACTACGGAGAACGGTATGGAGGTTCCTTAAACAACTAAAAAGAGAGCTACCATATGATACAGCAATCCCACTCCTGGACATATATCTGGAGAAAACCGTAATTCGCAAATATATATGCACCGCAACGTTCATTGAAGCACTAGTTACAATAGCCAAGACATGGAAGCAACCTAAATGTCCATTGACAGATGAATGGATAAAGAAGATATGGTACATATATACAAGGGAATATTACTCAGCCATAAAAAGAATGAAATGATGCCATTTGCAGCAACATGAATGGACCTAGAGATGATCATACTAAGTGAAATAAGTCAGATAAAGATAAAAATCATATATCATTTATATGTGGAATCTAAAGAAAAATGATACAAATGAACTTACCCACAAAACAGAAATAGACTTTGAAAACAAACTTATGATTAACAAAGGAGAAACGGGGTGGCGGGGGGAGGGTTAAATTAGAAGTTTAGAATTAACATGTACATACCGCTATACATAAAATAGATTATCAACAAGGACCTACAGGGAACTCCACTCAATATTCTGTAATAACCTATATGGGAAAAGGATCTGATAAAGAATGGATATATGCATATGTACAACTGAATCACTTAGTTGTACACCTGAAACTAACACAACACTGTAAATCAACTACACTCCAATATAAAATAAAAATTAAATTTAAAAAAACTTTAAAAAATCAGAATTATCTGGGGGGAATCTTGGCATCAGTTTTGTTTTTGTTTTGTAAGATTCCAGGTGATTCCAATATGCAGCAAAGTTTGGGACCCTCCCACTCAGCATTACCAGGGCCAATTTGCTTTAGACTAGAAACTTGAGGGTCATCCTTGATTCCTCCATGTCTCACCCTTCAAATCTAAACTGATCTTATCTGCTTAAACGGTGCTTCTCAAAGTGTGGTCCATGGATTTAATAAGGCGACCAATTCATCCCGGTTGTCCTGGGCTTTTTTGGTTTTAACATTGTAAGTCCCCAAATCCAGGGAATCCCCCTGAGTCCTGGGCCAACCCGGATGTTGGTCACCTACTGGATCAGCTGCGTCAGCATCACCTGGGGACTTGTTGCAAATGCGAATTATCAGGCCCCAGCCCAGGATCTACTGACTCAGAAATTCTCGAGACAGAGCCCAGCACTCTTGGCTTTTACAAGGCCTGCAGGTGAGTCTTATGTGTGCTCAGGCATGAGAACCACTGTCCTACGTACCTCCCAGGTCCACGCAGTGAAGATCAGAACTGCTGGTGCTCCTGGGGATGGCGGCTAACACTGAATGGGAATCTCAATGGAGGGTGTGTTGGTAGCTATCTGTGTGGTCTGGGCAGGTCCTGGCTGCGGTGTTGGGGTGAGCAGAGCTGTCTTACCTGGATCTGGCCCTGTCTGAATGTGCATGGTCTTCTCAGAGCTTGCTCAGTGAAGGGCTTCTTTTTCTAGCCCCTCAATATCACGAAATGATTTTCCCATTAGAACACAAGCTTTGTAAGCCACTTTTGGCAGCAAAGAGCTCCCTGCAGGAGGCCCCTTTTGTCTTGCCACTATCCTTAAACCAGGCACCCCCCATGTTCTACTCATCTCCAGCCCAAGCACACCTTTCAGATCTGTGGGTCACACAATACCTTGCCTAATCTGTTGGGTTTTTCCATAGATCAAAGAAGTAGAAATGAAGAATAATTAACAGATGACCAGATCTCTTCCCTAGCTTGTGAACAAACTGTGTGAACAAGATAGCATCTAGAGAAAGATCACAAGAAATCAACAAGCCTGCACACAGTAGGGGATGACTCTGACCCCCTATCTCCATGGTTAACTGAGATTACTTCCCTTTTTCCCTTTAAAAATTTTCATGGCCAAGCGGAATCTTTAGAGGCGGTTTTGGGGGGGACACTAAGTCCACTATCTCCCCGGATTGCCAGCATTCTCATTAAAAGCAACTTCCCTTTCTACCAACATTTGCAAGTATTGATTTTTGAGCGGCAAGCAGCCTGACCTGAGTCAGTAACAGCTTCTTATATTTTTAACACGCTTCTAGGGAGAAAACAGAAAAAAGTTTTCTTTCTTATATAAGGTCTCTCCTATGAAACGTCTTGTTTCTCTAAGTGGAGGTACCTTATCTCCATACCTCTTATTACCTCTTTTAAAGCATAAAGTGTATTTGGTTTTTTTTTTGGTGGCAGCTTTGCTGAGATAATACACATACCATAAAATTCACCCTTAAAGTGCTTTTTAAAGTATATTCACAGGGTTGTGCAACCATCACCAACCATCTACCTTTAAACATTGCAGGACCCCCAAAAGAAATCCCATACCCTTGGGCAGTCATCCCCTATCTGTCTCTTCCTGCAGCCCCTGGGAACTACGAATCTCTGACTACTAATCTCTCTTTCTGTACATGTGCCTATTCTGCATTCTTCAAATAAATAAAATCATACAATTTGTGGTCCTTTGTGACTGGTTTCTTTCAATTAGCATGATATGTTCAAGGTCTATCCACGTTGTAGCATGAATCAGTATTGCATTCTTTTATGCTGAATAATATTCCATTATATGGATATACCATATTCTGTTGATCAGTTTGTAGACATTTGGGTTTTTTTCTACTTCTTGGCTACCATGAATAACGCTGCTATGAACACTTACCTACAAATTTTTGTATGGATGTGTATTTTCATTTCTCTTGGGTAGATACCTGGTAATGGAAACATTTTTTTTAAAAATTATGACCTTATCTAAACATTCCTAATAGACTGTAAGCCCTTGAAGGCAAACATTCATCTTTCAACCTCTCGAAGTACTTAGAAAAATATCAAAAACATCTGTTGACTTGAATTCATTGCAGCTTGCATTTCTTGGGTTAAAATATGTCAGTCTCTGACCTTGGCACTAAGTGACACATGGCATTTCTAGCTTTTAATTTACTGGCTATTCCACCAACTTCAGCTCCTCTGCCCTCACTTGAAGGCCTCAGCTGTGCCCTGGAGGTGCCCCTCCTGCTGGGGCTGCATTAGCCTTGGTTTCAAGATCTTTGTGTAAATTGCCAATCCTGGGTATTCCCTGGCGCTGACCTTTTTCCTCCCTCTTCCTCCACAACCTCATTCTGTGGCTTCTAGCTCCTGATTTTCTCTCTCTCTCTCTCTCTCTCTCTCTCTATATATATATAGTTTTCCAGAGCCCCAGTGTGAAACTGGGGCTGTCTCTTAATCTGACGATTTAAATAGTGTAATAGGAAGCACGTGGAAGGTAAAAAGGCTATAGATGTATTACTCAGCAGTAGTGCTACCTGTTTTTATGTCATAGCTGGAAGACAGTCCTTGCCTTCATTTAGAACTGATCTTAGAAGTGTACTTTGTGAAACAATCCTGAACCACATCCTGTGAAGGATTTAGAGCTTACAGGTCAGAAGAACTGGCCTGGGGCCTGAAGCATTCACCCTGTGGGATTCTCCAGGGCCCAGTGGAATGATGGGTGGAAATGGGCTGGGGTTTCTGGCTTCCTTTCCTCCACCCAGATAATGGGACTGGCCCCAAAGGACTACCAACATTGGGGTTTAAAATCCTTCAGCTATCTCAGAAATCCCTGAGGCAGAGGTGAGTTAGTTCTGGTTAATTCAGGCTACTGAATATATTCTCCCTGAAATGGGCCAATAAAATGTGATAAAGGGACTGAAATCATCCCTGATTCTCTTACTTCTCTGTGTCATCTATCAAGTGGACCCTGGACTTCCTGTTACCAACTGATTCCTTGTATTTCCCCCTCACTCAAGTTTACCTCCTAAAATTGAATCTCCTTACTTCTCAGTGAACATGGATGATGGCTGATCCTGTAATTACACTGAAATGCTTAGGCCCATAGCAGCTTGCCTGCTTCTCACGTGTGCAGTGGTTCTCACCACATTGGGTTTGCCCCGCAGAGAACATCTGGCAAGGTCTGCAGACATTTCCTTAGGTCACAGTAGGGGAGGGGGCTGCTACTGACATCTAGTGGGTAGAGGCCGGAGATGCTGCTAAATGAATATCCCAGAATGCAGTGGGCACCACCCCCAACTTCCCCTAACAAACAATTATCAGCCTCAGACACCAAGAGCGCTGAGCTCTGAACCCCTGTAGTTGTCCCTAGTCAGAGCCCATCACCCCACCTTTGTTTCCCTAAGTGACTCAGCCCTGGTCTTACCCCCAGTTTCCTGTTTCCCATTTTAGGTGACTGGCCTCAAACTAGAAGAGCGTTATAGTAAGTCCGGCAGCTGTTAGAAATTCTGTTACCTGCAATCACCTATGCAGTCATTATAAACCCCCAGCTTCACATACAGCCCAGTTCCAGGCACTGTGGTCATCTGGTCCATACCTTCCTTCATCAAGCTACACATCTAATTGGTGCTGCTTTTCTGGTCGGTTTAATCAGTGCTGATATTTACGAAGCCTCATGGTGGCCGAGTGAAATTTTTTCTCTTGCTAAATTCATCGGTGAGTTTAAGTGATCTATGTACAAGTAATCAGGATGAATCAACATAATGTTACCCCTTCTTTGGATGAAAAGCATGTCAGTATATTTATAAAGGAACTGGATGCATCCTGGTAATTGTTTCATGAAAGCTGCTAGATGATGCCGGTCTTAAAATAAGGAAGTGCTGCGATAAACAGTAAAACACATGAAACTGACAAGAACTAATTTTCTGGATGGCTGATTGGTTTTCATTTACTGATTGTTCACTAACTTTACCTCATACGCCTTCCCTTGAAGGTTGTGCTCAGGGCCACATCTTGTCCAAGAGTTTCCTCTTTTTGGTCAAAATAGTTTGGATAAATTAGATGAAGACACTGAAGGGCTTATCATGTCAAACTGCCCAGACTTAGGACCCACAGGTGCAAACAGTGTTTGGTAAGCAGCCTCTCCACAGAAAGGCCTGCATTCCACTCCTGTTTCTGCTACTGTTCGTTTCTTTTGCAAATGGTACAGTAATATCTAACACGGGATAATTGCAATAAATTTATGATATATAATACTGTTATAATATTTTAACATTTATGTTAGTCCTTAATTCCTTGTCTGGCTCACCTCAGGTGGGTTATTTTATACATTTAAAAATGACAGTTCTCATAGAAGTCTTATGCTTAACTTCCCCTTATTTGTGTAACACTTTTTTTTCACATTACATCAGGAATCATTAGCTATTTCAACTGTATTACCTAAATGGCATCACCATGAGAAGTGCAACGCTCTAAAGCTTACTTTTCTTTCAATGACAGCAGACACCATGTTTTCCTTAAAACTTATCATTTACACATTCCTAGGATATTAACATATTTTGAAGGACAGTTCTACAGAATTTGAAGTTTTCCTAAGTTGTCACAAGTTAGATCGCCATGATAAAATAAATATTCCCCAAATACACAATTTAAAATTGTGCAGTTCAACACTACATCGTTTGAAGCTTTCTTCAAGGAACAGAAAAGCTCAGATCATTGGCTGCACCCCACTCTGCACTAGGCATCAACCACTCCACTGGATACTGCATTATGTATACGTGTCTTACATATAAATGTTATCGGATTAATTATCGTTCTGAAAAAGGAATGATTATCCTCTATGCTGGTCCCCCACCTACCCAACAACTTCTAAACTTGCTGCTGCCTTCCCTTAATCCAAAAAAGGCCAACTTGCTAGGGAGACCCAAGGTGAGACTTAACCGGTTTGAGAGTGTGCGTTGAGAGGCACAGGCAGCACACAGGGCGTGTAGAGCTCCACCTGAAAGTGAGAGGCAATTTAAATAGAAAATGCTTTTCCCAAGGCACCTGAGGAAAAAAAGATGAGAGGTATTCCGAAACCTGCCAAAAAAGGTGATTTGCGAAGCTACTTGCCTTAGGTTTTCGAACACACACACACACACCCCGTATACAGAGGGAAACAGAAATCGATTTTATGGCAAATGTTCATCTTCATTTAGGTGCCAAACTTCGGAAAGCAATGACTAGGAGTTGATACCAGGGCTACAGCAACAAACTGCAACATTCCTGCCAAATTTATAACTAAGTTCTTAGGTTACTTGTAGCTGCTGTGAAATTGAGGAAGATTCACCAAGAATCAGAGGCTTACACGTGCTCACAAAAGCAACGGAGTTGCCACGCCCGCTAGAGAAATAAATTGTTTGGGGGTGAGGGGATGCTCTAAATTTACTTGGATGAAAGGTAGGGGCCTATTCAAATAATTTTTATTTGCTACTTGCAATAATAATGGTTTACAAAGTAAACTGTGAACCTGGAAGAGAGCGGTTGATAAACGCAGATGTTTTCACCATTCACTAACTTGTGGTGTCTTTTACTTAAGCGTCCAACTTTGCCTTCAGAAACCAAGATTCTGGTGGCCTGGAGAAAAGCAGCTGTGTCTGATGAAACTTACAAAGAAAGAGTGACACAATCCATGGAATATTTTGGCTCCTAGAATTTGAGTAGTAAAGTTATCCTCTACAAATCAGACGTTAAGACAAAATTACCTAACCCATTTCACTGATTTATAGTGACGTGTGTCAAGAAGACGACTCAGCTCATTCTGAACAACAACAAAAAAATTAAAACTCCAGAAGGCTAGCGCATGGCTGGGCCATGGTCTCTGCCGTCCTTGCCTGTAACTGCTGCCCCCAGCATAACGTGTGTTCATCCACAGGGAACCAAACGTCAGTCTTTCAGGATTTACTCAGCCTTGAAAGACTTCTCTCCATTTTTACCCTTGCGCAGAGGCTTTGGTAGTGCATGCTGTAATACAAAAGTTCTGGCAGTGACACTATTCAGTGCCTCTTAGATTGGGAGTGATGGGTTTCTGGCCCCATTATTTAACTGAATCTGAGTATATCAATGTCACCAAGCAAACAATGTTGTTGATATTTTCAGATACCAAAGAGGTGAAACCTTTTTTTTTTTTTTTAACATCTTTATTGGAGTATAATTGCTTTACAATGGTGTGTTAGTTTCTGCTTTATAACAAAGTGAATCAGCTATACATATACATATATCCCCATATCTCCTCCCTCTTGCGTCTCCCTCACACCCTCCCTATCCCACCCCTCTAGGTGGTCACAAAGCACTGAGCTGATCTCCCTGTGCTATGCGACTGCTTCCCACTAGCTAGCTATTTTACATTTGGCAGTGTATATATGTCCACGCCACTCTTTGTCCCAGCTTACCCTTCCCCCTCCCCGTGTCCTCAAGTCCATTCTCTAGTAGGTCTGCATCTTTACTCCCATCTTGCCCCTAGGTTCTTCATGACTTTTTTTTTTGGATTCCATATATATGTGTTAGCATATGGTGTTTGTTTTTCTCTTTCTGACTTACTTCACTCTGTATGACAGACTCTAGTTCCATCCACCTCACTATAAATAACTCAATTTCGTTTCTTTTTATGGCTGAGTAATATTCCATTGTATATATGTGCCACATCTTCTTTATCCATTCATCTGTCGATGGACACTTAGGTTGCTTCCATGTCCTGGCTATTGTAAATAGAGCTGCAGTGAACATTGTAATATTCTCTTTTTCTACCTTCCCCATCAGTGTTGGTGTTTCCCCTGGGCTTTATCATCTGAGCATCTCCTTTCTCTCCCTGTGTGTATTCTTCAGACAGACTCACTGGGACAGTTTAATGGCTGAATCCACTTCTTTCTCTTCTCTAACCCACCTACTTCCTGAGGTTTAGCTCCATGTTTTCAACCACCGTGGACGTCTCTATCTGGACGACCCACCAGCACCTCAATCCCACAATACTCGCAGTTGAAGTCTTTTGTTCAAATCCATCCATCTTCTTCACTTCCATCTCAGTTAATGGCATCTTTCTCCACCCATTTGTTCAAGCCAGGAACCTCAGCTGTGCTTAATTTCCTTTCCCTTCCATTCTCCTGAGACACAGAGTCAAAATCTCTGAGCAGGGACTCCCTGAACGATGGATGGGGTCCACTGACAAACAGGGAAGCGGCCTTAGCTATTCCTCCGCTGTTTTTCCCCTTAGCCCTGCGTTATGGCTGCCCTGGGGCCTTGGCTTGCTGGCACTGGGATACTGCTCATGTCCTTTCAGAGGGAAGCTGTGGGGCTCAGACTGGGTCCCAGAGCATCACCCAACTGGAAGACTTAAAGGCACAGTCCATAGAGTGCTTCCTCCCTTGTTCTTGTCGGTTTGATCCTCACCATTTGTGCACCCCCAAGATCGTTAGTTAGAAAGTCTTACCTTTCACTGGCTCGTTTACTCAGAAGATCCTTTCACGAACGGTGTGGGGAGGGGCAAGGGGAGCTGGTTGTAGGGGGAGGCTAACTTATTGACTGAACTCTTTTATTTTGCCTCGAAAGACCAAATTTAGTATTTTGTTGGCCAGGTCTTAATGACAAAACAAAGTTATGTGTACCTCAGCAATTCAAAGCAGAAATTTTAAAACATTACATTGTCAGTATGACTCTTAGCTTTTCCCGAGAGGACATCATCAAATAATATTATGAAGGAAATTCCTTGATTTCCAAATGCTGTCAAGTCAGATTATTTTTTTCCCTGCATTTTTTTCTTTCTTCTACAGACTTACGTCAATACGTTAGCTGGGGGCTGTCCTCACGCCTGTAACCCAGACTCCAGTTGCTTCCTAAATCTTATCCTTGGCCCCTTCTGGGCCATCGTCCTCATCGTCACTAGAGAACACAGACTTATACTCGTCACTTCTTGGCTTACAAAGCTTCATCGGTTTCCTTTTGCCATCAAGACCCGAGTTTCTTAGTGTGGCATAACAAAACATGTTCCCAAGCTGGTCCCAATGTCTCTTTCCACGTTCCCTGCAGGAGAGCTATGTTCCACTCAGTCTGTCCCCAATATGTCAGGCACTTCTGATTTAGGCCTTTGCACAGGACACCATTCTGCCATCTCCATTTGTCCTTTAGCTTTCACCCTTTGCAAAGCCTTTTTGTCCCCTCCAGGCAGAGGTGGCTACTCCATCTCCTTCACGAGGAAATGACAGCTTTTCTATGGCGATGAAGTGTTGCTGTCTGTCTCCCCCTAATTACTCTAAGCAATGTGATGGCAAGGACCACAGCGAAGTCCTATCCTTGCTGCTCTTCCTCTGACTCCAGTAACTGAGCCGTTCACGTTTCCTGTGCCCAGAAGCCAAAGGCTCAGTTCTGGCAGGTAAACTCCTGTGTATCCTCTGATCATCATCCCCAGACTCATGGTCCAGGGCCCGAGGATCTAGGGCTAGGTGTTCTAGTGCCCACCAGGGGGCAGCACTCCTCACCCACCGAGCCGACTTTCTCTTCCCTTCCCATCCTGCAGGGTTGGGTTTCTGCCTAGGGTCCATTTCTTTCTAGCAGGTAGCCTGGCCCAATATTAGGAGTCTGTTTACCTTGAGCCCCCTCCTTTGACTGGGAACCTGGCACTTTGTTTTCTTGTTTGGGGTGAGTCCCCCTTTACGTCAGCCTCTTCCCATGGCTCTGCCACAGGGGACTGACCTTCAATATATATATATTTTTTAATTTATTTTTTTGGCTGCGTTGGGTCTTCCTTGCAGCACGCCGGCTTTCTCTAGTTGCAGTGAGCAGGGGCTACTCTTCATTGTGGTGTGGTTTCTCATTGCAGTGGCTTCTCTTATTGCGGAGCACGGGCTCTAGGCACATAGGCTTCAGTAGTTGTGGCTCGCTGGCTCTAGAGCGCAGGCTCAGTAGTTGTGGCGCACAGGCTTAGTTGCTCTGCGGCATGTGGGATCTTCCCAGACCAGGGATCGAACCCATGTCCCCTGCATATTGGCAGGAGGATTCTTAACCACTGTACCACAAGGGAAGTCGCCAGATCTTCAATATTTTAACTCTCATGTATTCTCCACTGCTGGGTCTTGCCTAATCTCCACTGAGCTGACCATCAGCAGAATTTGGACGAATCTGGCCTATTCCTCTCCCCCATTCTCTAGTCCTGGAATGAACTGATTCTCCTTAAGAAGCTGCTCTCTTGGCCAGTTTTTGTAACTAAGACAGCTTGTCATCTACCCTTCTGTGATGAATTCACCTGGCCATGATCTTCTACCCCACGAGGTCTTTGGCCAAGGATATAACATATATCACACTGTATTCCCACACGCCAAGCTTAGTGCAGTGCACACAGTAGGCATTTTATTTTTGAATGGACTGATATTAAATTGCAGAAACCACCAAAAAAAATCATATGGAGAAATATGTATCAGAAAAATCTCAATTGCTAAATTTAGGTTTGGAACTTAGATTTTAAAATTTGGGGAGTGGGACTTGCCTGGTGTTGCAGTGATTAAGAATCCGCCTGCCAACGCAGGGGACACGGATTCGAGCCCTGGTCTGGGAAGATCCCACATGCTGCGGAGCAACTAAGCCCGTGCGCCACAACTGAGCCTGCATGCTACAACTACTGAAGCCTGTGCGCCTAGAGCCCTGCTCCGCAACGAGAAGCCACCAAAGTGA